>NC_091309.1:35872108-36189608 GCF_038502225.1 Cherax quadricarinatus | reverse complement strand
GTACATCCTGGAGCCTACCCATCAACCTTTTATCCACCAATACATAATCTAACAAACTACTTTCATTACTTGCTATATCATACCTTGTATATTTATTTATCCTCTTTTTTGTGAAATATGCATTACTTATTACGAAACCTCTTTCTACACATAGCTCAATTAAAGGCTCCCCATTTTCGTTTACCCCTGGCACCCCGAATTTACCTACTACTCCCTCCATAACATTTTTACCCACTTTAGCATTGAAATCCCCAACCACAAGTACTGTCACACTTGGTTCAAAACTCCCCATGCATTCACTCAACGTTTCCCAAAATCTCTCACTCTCTCTCTCCTCTACACTTCTCTCTTCTAAAGGTGCATATACACTTACTAAAACCCACTTCTCATCCAACCTTTATTTTACTCCACATAATCCTTGAATTAATACATTTATAGTCCCTCTTTTCCTGCTATAGCTTATCCTTCAACATTTATTAAACAAAAATACCAACCACTCCAACACTATATCTTCCCCTGCTTTTAATATTTCTGCCATGATCCCATCAGTTTAAGCTGCTTTACACCCTTTCATTCTAAGTAGTTCCTCATGCACCTCCCCCACACTCACATCCTGCTCTTCTTCACTCTTAAAAGATGTTATAACTCCCTGGGCAGTGCATGAAATTACTGCCTCCCTTTCTTCATCGACATTTAAGTTCCTAAAAATATTCCCACTGTCTAACCAATACCTCCAGCTCACCATCTACTAAGTCCCCAACTCCAATACTCTGTTTTTAACTGACAAATCCATTTGTTCCCTAGGCTTTCTTAACTTGTATATCTCCAGATTTTTTTCGTATTCTCAAGAAAATTTCTTGACAGTGCCTCTCGACTCTTATCATTTGCTCTCCTTTGCACTCTCTCACCACTCTCTTCACCTTTCTTTTACTCTCACTATACTCTGCCCTTCTTATATCACTTCTGCTTTGTAAAAGCCTCTCATAGGCTACCTTTTTCTCTTTTATCACACCCTCTACCTTATCATTCCAACGATCACTCTTGTTTCCTCTTGCACCCACCCTCCTATAGCCACAAACTTCTGCCCCACATTCTAGTACTGCATTTTTAAAATTATCCCATTCCTCTTCAACCCCCTCACTACCCATACTTGCACTACCCCACCTTTCTGGCAGTAGTTGCTTATATCTCACCCTGACTTCCTCCTCCCTTAGTTTATATACTTTCACATCTCTCTTACTTGATGTTGCCATTTTCCTTTTGTCCCATCTACCTCTTACTCTAACTGTAGTTACAACTAGAAATGATCCAATATATCAGTTGCCTCTCTATAAACATGTACATCCTGAAGCCTACCCATCAACCTTTTATCCACCAATACATAATCTAACTAACTACTTTCATTACGTGCTGTATCATATCTTGTATACTTACTTATCCTCTTTTTCAGTTCATAAAAATGTGTGTTACTTATTACCAAACCTCTTTCTGCACGTAGTTTAATTAATGGCTCCCCATTTTCATTGACCCCTGGCACCCCAGATATACCTACTACTCCATTTACAACATTTTTACCTACTTTAGCATTGAAATTCCCAACCACAGGTACTCTCTCATTTGGTTCAAAACTCCCCATGCACTCACTCAACACTTCCCAGAATCTCTCTCTGTCTGTCTCTCTACACTTCTCTCTTCTCAAGATGTATAAACACATACTATAACCCAGTTTTCACATCCAACCCTTACTGTACTCCACATAATCCTTGAATTTATACATTTATGTTCCTCCTTTTCCTGCCATAGCTTGTCCTTCAACATTATTGCTACTCCTTCCTTAGCTCTAACTCTATTAGAAACCCTGCCCTAATCCCATTTATTTCTTCCCTCTGAAACTCTCCTACTCCCTTCACCTTTGTTTCACTTAGAGCCAGGACATCCAGCTTCTTCTCATTCATAACATCCACAATCATCTGTTTCTTATCATTCGCACTACATCCACGCACATTCAAACATCCCACTTTAAAGAGTCATGTTAGTGGATTAATGGATGCATATGGACCTATGTGCTAAGTTATGATACTTTTATGAAGATAAGTTTTGCCCAACGAGGGCTGTATCAATCCAGTACAGAGACAGAATACAGAGGAATATATAGTAGAACAGTGTCAGAGATAGTAAAGGTGAGGTATTCTGGCATCGAATAATGTCACCTGATGGCAGTGACCTGATGATCCAGGATCAGTTTTGTTAATACACTGGAAATGTTTAATCTACAAGTGTTTTGGACATCTGTAATTGAAGTAATAATCACTGTAGAGTCTAGGTATCATTGCTTCAGCAATTCATTCTTCATAAGCATTTCATTGTCTTGACTCCCAAAATTAACCCTTTCACAGTCCATGCTATAGTATTATGGCTTTGAACTCAGGGTTTGTGCTGTAGAACAACAGCATTAGCTCAGCTCACTTAGATAAGCTGTGAGCTGTAAATTTTGGCCTAGATATGAGGGAATGAGTTTATGCAGTGAGTGTGCACCGTATAAAAAGAATCCTGCCCTACAGAGCGTATGTGATGGTAAAATCAAAACTTTGACTGTGTGTGTGGTTTAAAATAGGGACTTTGCTGTGTATTTTTAGATAGTTTTTATGGTTTTATTCTCTGCTTCTTGGTATCATTTGATAGAGTGGAAGATATATTATAGAAATAGAGATGATTTTGATGGGTTTGAGGACTGGAAGCAGCTTGAAATTGAGCTCAAAGTAGCAGAAGTCTTCGATTTTTTTCAGTATTCCAGAGGACTCTGATCACATCACTCGTCTAATATGTGTCCAGCTGGCTGGTCTAATACATTTTCATAAATGGGCTTACATTCTTTATACAATTATTACAATAATGCAATAGCGTGCAGAACATTAAATCTTCTATTTTATGTGTGAATAATAATTCAAAATGGAAAGCAGTGTAATATAGGAGAGGCCAAGGAATGTCTACATTGTTTATTCTGGACCCTATTTTTAAATTGGCATTTTTTTAATTTGGTGTAAAATTAGCCAAATTTCTGATGTCTTGTCACTTTGTTGGGTAGTTGAAATAGTTAAATGAGTTTCCTGTGCACAGTCAGTAGAATGGAAGGCATACTGATCATTAACCCTGAAAGGGTTAATGATCCTCCTGGCATTGCTCCACATCATAAAATTATAACTGTTTCTGGGAATAACCCATGCATTATGTAAGTTGCTCTTTCTGCAAGCATATTTGTGCTCAGGTCTCAGGTTCCTTGACATCATCATCATCTGTGTCTACTTTTGCATTTCCCACAAGGAATAACCTGAACTCTAGCATTAGTTAAAATTTGTCTTATGGAATTGTTCTTATCAAATTCTTTATGGCAGTATTGTTGATCACTTTTGATCCAAGCTTTTATTTAGGGAGGGGAGTGACTACATTACTTGCCAACTCACTTTTGGGGAAAATGATAAACATGTCCGGGGAAACTGTCTTGCTTGGTTGTACTGATGATACAAAGTGCATGCTTTGTGCACACACTAATGAAATATGAAGGAAGTGAAGTTTAATGAACACTTTTATTTACGTTAGATATAAAAAAATAATTTTTTTTTTCATCAAAAGGCCATATCCCACCTAGGCAGAGTGACCTGAAAAGAAAAACAAGTTTTTTTTTTTTTTAAATTTAGTATTGTATACAGAAGGGGTTACTAGCCCCTTGCTAAAAGTAAATTTGTGATTGCTCATTTTCTGTATATACCTCGGTGGGAGATGGCTGGTGTGTTAAAAAAAAAAAAAGTATACATTATAAATCTATTTCTTTTCAGTTGGACTTTGTACGAATTGTTTGCAGTCATGAACACTATGTAGCTTTGAATCTACCTTTCTGCACTCCACTCTCAGCATTATCAGCGCCATCATCGCCCTGCCCTTCGGTCAGTGTTAACAGATACCCATTACCTGTAAAAACATTTTGGTACTGTTTATGCAAATATTATTTTAGGGAATATGTTAATGTATTGGTGGATAAAAGGTTGATGGGTAGGCTCCAGGATGTTCATGTTTATAGAGGGGCAACTGATATATCGGATCATTGTTTAGTTGTAGCTACAGTTAGAGTAAGAGGTAGATGGGACAAGAGGAAAATGACAACAAGAAGGAAGAGAGACATGAAAGTGGATAAACTAAGGGAGGAGGAAGTTCGGGTGAGATATAAGCAACTATTGGCAGAAAGGTGGGCTAGTGCAAGTATGAGTAGTAGGGGGGGGGGGGAAGAGGAGGGTTTGGAATAGTTTTAAAAATGCAGTATTAGAATATGGGGCAGAAGTTTGTGGTTATAGGAGGGTGGGTGCAAGAGGAAAGAGGAGTGATTGGTGGAATGAAGAAGTAAAGGGTGTGATAAAAGAGGAAAAGGTAGCTTATGAGAGGTTTTTACAAAGCAGAAGTGTTATAAGAAGAGCAGAGTATATGGAGAGCAAAAGAAAGGTGAAGAGAGTGGTGAGAGAGTGCAAAAGGAGAGCAGATGATAGAGAGGTAGAGGCACTGCCAAGAAATTTTAATGAAAATAAGAAAAAATTTTGGAGTGAAACAAGTTAAGAAAGCCTAGGGAACGAATGGATTTGTCAGTTAAAAACAGAGTCGGGGAGTTAGTAGATGGGGAGATGGAGGTATTTGGTTGACGGTGGGAATATTTTGAGGAACTTTTAAATGTCGATGAAGAAAGGAAGACTTTAAGTTCATGCATTGGCTAGGGAGGTATACCATCTTTTAGGAGTGAAGAAGAGCAGGATGTGAGTGTGGGGGAGGTGTGTGAGGCATTACGCAGAATGAAAGGGGGCAAAGCAGCTGGAACTGATGGGATCATGACAGAAAAGTTAAAAGCAGGGGGGATATAATGTTGGAGTGGTTGGTACTTTTGTTTAATAAATGTATGAAAGAGGGGAAGGTACCTAGGGATTAACAGAGAGCATGTATAGTGCCTTTATATAAAGGGAAGGGGGATAAAAGAGATTGTAAAAATTATGGAGGAGTTAGTTTACCGAGTATACCAGGAAAAGTGTACGGTGGGGTTATTATTGAATGAATTAGAGGTAAGGCAGAATGTAGGATTGCAGAAGAGCAAGGAGGGTTTTAGAGTGGTTAGGGGATATGTAGATCAAGTGTTTACATTGAAGCATATATGTGAACAGTATTTAGATGAAGGTAGGGAAGTTTTCATTGCATTTATGGATTTAGAAAAGGCATATGATAGAGTAGATAGGGGAGCAATGTGGCAGATGTTGCAAGTACACCTACCATCTGACTTACGACCGAGTTCATTTCCGAGAAACTGGTTGTAAGTCTAAATGGACGTAAGTCAAACTTTACTACTGAATATCAATGTCACATTTTTGTAATGGCTTTATTTTATTGTTTTATTTGGGTATTTCATGTTTTACTTTACTTTTTATGCTGTTAGTACTGTATTTTATGCTGTAAGGTTTAGGATAAACACTGTGTACAACGCAAATAGTTGTTTATTTCCCAGAAATTTGGCAAAAAAAAAAAAAACACGGTTGTAAGTCGAGTGGTCGTAAGTCGAGCAGGTCGTAAGTCAGATGTTAGGTGTATATGGAATAGGTAGTAAATTACTAAATGCTGTAAAGAGTTTTTATGAGGATAGTGAGGCTCAGGTTAGGGTGTGTAGAAGAGAGGGAGACTACTTCCCGGTAAAAGTAGGTCTTAGACAGGGATGTGTAATGTCACCATGGTTGTTTAATGTATATGTAGATGGGGTTGTAAAAGAAGTAAATGCTAGGGTGATGGGGAGAGGGGTGGGATTAAATTATGGGGAATCAAATACAAAATGGGAATTATGATGGATGGATATATGAAGGAAGAGGCTAATCATAGAATTGATGAAGGAAAAAAGGTGAGTGGAGCGTTGAGGTATATGTGGAGACAAAAAACATCTATGGAGGCAAAGAAGGGAATGTATAGTGTGAAGCTTGGGTTGTAAATGCTGCAACGAGGAGATGGTTGGAGGCAGTGGAGATGTCCTGTCTAAGGCCTTAGCAATATGTGGTGTAAATATTATGCAGAAAATTCAGAGTGTGGAAATTAGGAGAAGGTGTGGAGTGAATAAAAGTATTAGAGGGCTGAAGAGGGGTTGTTGTGGTGGTTTGGTCATTTAGAGAGAATGGATTAAAGTAGAATGACATGGAAAGCGTATAAATCTGTAGGGGAAGGAAGGCGGGGTAGGGGTCGTCCTCGAAAAGGTTGGAGGGAGAGGGTAAAGGAGGTTTTTGTGGGCGAGGGGCTTGGACTTATAGCAAGCGTGCACAAGCGTGTTTGATAGGAGTGAATGGAGATGAATAGTATTTGGGACCTGACGAGCTGTTGAAGTGTGAGCAGGATAATATTTGGTGAAGGGATTCAGGGAAGCCGGTTATTTTTATATAGCCAGACTTGAGTCTTGGAAATAGGAAGTACAGTGCCTGCACTTTAAAGGAGGGGCTTGGGATATTGGCAGTTTGGAGGGATATGTTGTGTATATATGTATATTCTTCTAAACTGTTGTATTCTGAGCACCTGCAAAAGTAGTGATTGTGTGTGTGTGAGGTGAAAGTGTTGAATGATGGTGAAAGTATTTTCTTTTTGGGGATTTTTTCTTTCTTTTTGGGTCACCCTGCTTCGGTGGGAGACAGTCGACTTGTTAAAAAAAAGAAAAAAGTTAATGTTGCAGTTTTATAACTGTAGTGTAAGCATGCCTCTGGCAAGACAGTGATGGGGTGAATGATTTTGAAAGTTTTTCTTTTGCTGGTTACCCTACCTTGGTGGGAAATGGCTGATGTGTCAATAAAAAAAATATAATGTTTTTTTTTTTTTATTATCACACCGGCCGATTCCCACCAAGGCAGGGTGGCCCGAAAAAGAAAAACTTTCACCATCATTCACTCCATCACTGTCTTGCCAGAAGGGTGCTTTACACTACAGTTTTTAAACTGCAACATTAACACCCCTCCTTCAGAGTGCAGGCACTGTACTTCCCATCTCCAGGACTCAAGTCCGGCCTGCCGGTTTCCCTGAATCCCTTCATAAATGTTACTTTGCTCACACTCCAACAGCACGTCAAGTATTAAAAACCATTTGTCTCCATTCACTCCTATCAAACACGCTCACGCATGCCTGCTGGAAGTCCAAGCCCCTCGCACACAAAACCTCCTTTACCCCCTCCCTCCAACCCTTCCTAGGCCGACCCCTACCCCGCCTTCCTTCCACTACAGACTGATACACTCTTGAAGTCATTCTGTTTCGCTCCATTCTCTCTACATGTCCGAACCACCTCAACAACCCTTCCTCAGCCCTCTGGACAACAGTTTTGGTAATCCCGCACCTCCTCCTAACTTCCAAACTACGAATTCTCTGCATTATATTCACACCACACATTGCCCTCAGACATGACATCTCCACTGCCTCCAGCCTTCTCCTCGCTGCAACATTCATCACCCACGCTTCACACCCATATAAGAGCGTTGGTAAAACTATACTCTCATACATTCCCCTCTTTGCCTCCAAGGACAAAGTTCTTTGTTTCCACAGACTCCTAAGTGCACCACTCACTCTTTTTCCCTCATCAATTCTATGATTCACCTCATCTTTCATAGACCCATCCGCTGACACGTCCACTCCCAAATATCTGAATACGTTCACCTCCTCCATACTCTCTCCCTCCAATCTGATATTCAATCTTTCATCACCTAATCTTTTTGTTATCCTCATAACCTTACTCTTTCCTGTATTCACCTTTAATTTTCTTCTTTTGCACACCCTACCAAATTCATCCACCAATCTCTGCAACTTCTCTTCAGAATCTCCCAAGAGCACAGTGTCATCAGCAAAGAGCAGCTGTGACAACTCCCACTTTGTGTGTGATTCTTTATCTTTTAACTCCACGCCTCTTGCCAAAACCCTCGCATTTACTTCTCTTACAACCCCATCTATAAATATATTAAACAACCACGGTGACATCACACATCCTTGTCTAAGGCCTACTTTTACTGGGAAAAAATTTCCCTCTTTCCTACATACTCTAACTTGAGCCTCACTATCCTCGTAAAAACTCTTCACTGCTTTCAGTAACCTACCTCCTACACCATACACTTGCAACATCTGCCACATTGCCCCCCTATCCACCCTGTCATACGCCTTTTCCAAATCCATAAATGCCACAAAGACCTCTTTAGCCTTATCTAAATACTGTTCACTTATATGTTTCACTGTAAACACCTGGTCCACACACCCCCTACCTTTCCTAAAGCCTCCTTGTTCATCTGCTATCCTATTCTCCGTCTTACTCTTAATTCTTTCAATTATAACTCTACCATACACTTTACCAGGTACACTCAACAGACTTATCCCCCTATAATTTTTGCACTCTCTTTTATCCCCTTTGCCTTTATACAAAGGAACTATGCATGCTCTCTGCCAATCCCTAGGTACCTTACCCTCTTCCATACATTTATTAAATAATTGCACCAACCACTCCAAAACTATATCCCCACCTGCTTTTAACATTTCTATCTTTATCCCATCAATCCCGGCTGCCTTACCCCCTTTCATTTTACCTACTGCCTCACGAACTTCCCCCACACTCACAACTGGCTCTTCCTCACTCCTACAAGATGTTATTCCTCCTTGCCCTATACACGAAATCACAGCTTCCCTATCTTCATCAACATTTAACAATTCCTCAAAATATTCTTTCCATCTTCCCAATACCTCTAACTCTCCATTTAATAACTCTCCTCTCCTATTTTTAACTGACAAATCCATTTGTTCTCTAGGCTTTCTTAACTTGTTAATCTCACTCCAAAACTTTTTCTGACACCCCAAACTTACCTACCACACCTCTCTAAATTCTTCTCCTACTTTAGCATTTAGGTTCCCTACCACATAATGTAGAGACTTATTAGTTAAAGCTTTTATGGAGACTGATTTTAGGTATGCTCATTTTGATGGGTCTTTAGGGATACACAGAGTATGCTGTATTTTACTTGTCGCATGATTTCATATTAAAAAATAATAATGTTTTGTGATCTTTGTCATGATTAAAGTGAATGAATTGTGTGTTTTAAAATTCCTATATATGTGTTTGGCAATCATAATTGTGGTGTAATAATTGAATTTTTGTGGCTATATGGTGTACATACCTCATTTTGAAATTCCAAACATACTTCACTATAACTTGCCTAGTTCTCCATTTACCTATTGAACTCTCAGGGGAGTAACTTTAACTGTTCCACATTCCATTATCTTATTAGCTACATGATTTTGTGGTCCAGTGTTTATAAATATTAAATTTGTACCAAGCAAATGTGGACACTGTACATCATAAAAGAAACATGTATACAAAAGGTATGAATGCATTTGGCCAAAACTGAGAAAAATGGTTAATAATAAGTCAGCATTAAGAAAATCATGAATATTGTGGTAGGGAACCTAAATGCTAAAGTAGGAGAAGAATTTAGAGAGGTGTGGTAGGTAAGTTTGGGGTGTCAGGTGTAATGATAATGGGAAGCATTTGATTGAACTTTCTATAGAAAGGGGTTTTGATTATAGTTAACACATATTTTAAGAAAAAGAGGATAAATAAGTATATAAGATGTGATGTAGGGTGAAATGACAGTAGTTTGTTGGACTATGTATTGGTAGATAAAAGGCTGTTGGGTAGACTTCAGGTTGTACATGTTTATAGAGGGGCCACAGATATACCAGATCACTTTATAGTTGTAGCTACAGTGAAAATGGAAAATGGGAAATGGAAGCAGCAGGTAAGAGAGAAGTGAAGGTTTATAAACTAAAGGAGGAGGCAGTTAGGGTAAGATAAAAACAGTTGTTGGAGGACAGATAGGCTAGCGAGAATACAGGCAATGGGGTAGAAGATGTATGGGGTAAGTTTAAGAATAAAGTGTTAGTGTGTTCAGCAGAAGTTTGTGGTTACAGGAAAGTGGGTATGGGAGGGAAGAAGAGTGATTGGTAGAATGATGATTTAAAGAGAGTAATAAGAGAGAAGAACTTAGCATATGAGAAGTTTTTACAAAGTAAAAGTGATGCAAGGTGGGAGGAGTATATGGGGAGAAAAAGAGAGGTTAAAAGAGTGGTGAAGCAATGTAAAAAGAGAGCAAATGAGAGAGTGGGTGAGACATTATCAACAAATTTTGTTGAAAATAAGAAAAAGTTTTGGAGTGAGATTAATAAGTTGAGAAAGAAAGGGTAAGAATGGATTTGTTAGTTAAAAATAGGTGGGAGACAGCCAACTTGTTAAAAAGAAAAAAAAAGTTAGAGGTATCAGGAAGATGGAGGGAATATTTTGGAATTGTTAAATGTTGATAAAGACAAGGAAGCTGTGATTTCATGTACAGTATAGGACAAGGAGGAATAACATCTTATAGGAGTGAGGCAGAACCAGTTGTGAGTGTGGGGAAAATGTGGGGGCAGTGAGTAGAATGAAAGAGGCTAAGGCAGCTGGGATTGATGGAAATGATGGAAATGATGGAAATCAAGTTAATCCGTTCCCGACACCCCAAAGTATGAAAAAAAAATTTTTTTTACCACATGAAATATTAATTTTAATACACACAAACTGAAGAAAACATGCACAATTACATACTACTCTACTAAGAATAGAATACATGACACTTATCTTTATTGAAGATCTGGTGGTGACTGATGGGATGGAAGGAGGGGAGAGTGTGGAAGTTATTGTTTAGAAGGGGAATCCCCTTCCATTAGGACGTGAGGTAGCAAGTCCTTCTCCGGGGTTACTTCCCTTCTTCTTTTAACCCTTTCACGGTTTTCGACATACTAGTACGGCTTGCGCACCAGGGTTATTGACGTACTAGAACGCCTAAATTCTAGCGCCTTCAAGTCTAGCGAGAGAAAGCTGGTAGGCCTACATGGTCAGTGTGCGCAGTATAAAAAAAAATTCTGCAGCACACAGTGCGTAGTGTTTTTGGATTAAAACAGTGACTTTGCACTGTATTTTCGTATGGTATTTATGGTTGTATTCTAGTTTTCCTGGTCTCATTTTATAGAATAGAAGACAGATTACAGAAAGTGAGATGATTTTGATTGGTTTCACAATGAAAAGTACCTTGAAATTGAGCTCAAATTGAGCAGAAATGTTTGATTTTTTACCAAAGTTCAAAAGTAAACAAATCATTCCAAGCGTCCAATACACGTCAACTGGTGAGTCTAATATTCTTTCACAAGTGCGCTGATATTATTTATACCATTTCTACACTAATGCAGAAGTCTGCATAACAGTAAATCTTCTATTTTTTTTGTAAGAATAAAAATTCAAAGTGGAAAACAAAAGAAATATAAGAGGGGGCTGGGGATATGACTAACGAACAGAGAATTTGTTATTTTAGTGCCAGGAATGTCTGTCTTGTTTATTCTAGACCCTATTTGGAAATTGACATCATCTGAAATTTGTGTGAAATTGGCAAAATTGCCAATTTCTAATCACTTTATTGGATAGTTGAAATTGGTAAATGGGTGGTTTCTTGTACTCATTCGATAGAAAAGATGGAGTTCTAGCGAAATATATGTGATATTTGTCGATTAGTACACAGGAATTGGCCGAAAATAGGGCTCAAAGTTAGCGAAATCGCCGATGTGTAAACATTGGCGAGACCGCTAACTTCACGAGAGCGTAATTCCATAAGTTTTCCATCAAATTTCATACTTTTGGTGTCATTATGATCGGGAAAAGATTCTCTATCATTTCACAAGAAAAAAATAATTTTTTTTTCTGAAAAATTTTCGACCCTGAGAACAAGTTTAGGAGAGGGCCTCTCAACCCTGAAAGGGTTAATGTCGCTAGGACCAGCTTGAGAGTCACTGGACCTCTGTCGCACACCGAATCTGTCCATAGAGCTCTGTACCTCCCATTCCTTTAAGACTTTCCTAAAATGCGCCATAACATTGTCATTGTACAGGTTGCCAACATGGCTTGCAGTAGCTGTGTCAGAGTGATTTTCATCCATAAAGGTATGCAGTTCAACCCACTTTGCACACATTTCCTTAATCTTTGAAGTAGGCAACTTCCTCAATTTCTCTCCCCCCTCCTCTGAAGCAGTTTCCTCAGGTCTGGCCTCTCGCTGTTGAAGATGATCTTGCAGCTCATCAGTGGTTAGTTCTTCATTGTCCTCCTCCACCAACTCTTCTACATCCTCCCCACTAACCTCCAACCCCAAGGACTTCCCCAATGCCACAGTGGATTCCACAACCGGCATACGCTTCTCAGGGTTAGCCCCAAACCCTTCAAAATCCCTCTCTTCTACACATTGTGGCCTCAGTTTCTTCCAAGCAGAGTTCAGGGTCCTCTTAGTCACTCCCTCCCAAGCCTTACCTATAAGGTTTACAAAAATGAGGATACTAAAGTGATCTTTCCAAAACTCTCTTAGTCAATCAAGTGTCTGAGGTCACTTCAAAGCACTTTTGAAACTAGGCTTTTGTGTAGAGTTTTTTGAAGTTTGAAATGACCTGCTGGTCCATGGGCTGCAGGAGAGGAGTGGTATTAGGAGGCAAAAACTTGACCTTAATGAAGCTCACGTCCCCAGAAAGTCGCTCTGCCAAGTCTGAAGTATGACCAGGAGCATTGTCTAATACCAGGAGGCACTTAAGGTCCAATTTCTTTTCCATTAGGTAATTTTTCACAGTGGGGGCAAATGCATGGTGTAACCAGTCATAGAAAAATTTCCTAGTGGCCCATGCCTTACTGTTTGCCCTCCACAGCACACACAAATTATCCTTGAGGACATTGTTTTGCCTGAACGCTCTGGGAGTTTCAGAGTGATACACCAATAAAGGCTTCACTTTGCAATCACCACTAGCATTAGCACATAAGAACATAAGAAAGGAGGAACACTGCAGCAGGCCTGTTGGCCCATACTAGGCAGGTCCTTAACAATCCCTCTCACAAAGCCTCTGTTTCATAGGCTTATGTCCTGGGAGTGCCTTTTCCTCCTGAGTAATGTAGGTCCTGCTTGGCATTTTCTTCCAAAACAGGCCTGTTTTGTCGCAATTAAACACTTGTTCAGCTTTCAGTCCTTCACTGTCTATGTACTCCTTGAATTCCTTTTTGGTCTGAACTGGTATCCTCACCATGCCTTATCACACTATGTATGCCACTACGATTATTAAATCTCTCAAACTAACCTTTGCTGGCCTTAAATTCACTCGCATCACCACTAGTTGCAAGCATTTTTCTAATTAAATTGTTATGCAACTTCCTAGCCTTTTCACATATGATCGCTTGAGAGATGCTGTCTCCTGCTATCTGTTTTTCGTTTATCCACACCAATAACAGTCTCTCAACATCTTCTATCACTTACGATATCTGTTTCGAAAACAAACTTGCACCTTTTGCAAGAAATGCTTCCTTGATTGCCGTTTTGTTGGCCAAGATAGTAGCGATGGTTGATTGGGGTTTGGTATACAACCTGGCCAGCCCGAGACATGCACTCCACTTTCGTACTTAGCAATTATCCCTTTCTTCATTTCCATAGTAATTTTCACCCTTTTTACCACAGGGTTGGCACTAGAAGCTTTCTTGGGGCCCATGGTGACTTATTTTGCAGTTACAAGCACTAAAAACACTGTGATAATATGAAATGTACCGAATGTATGCTTAGATGTGACCACACTGGCTGGCTTGTAAACACTGGCACCCACGGGGCACCTGAGGCCATACGTGGGATGCTCCCTGATGAATCACATAAGGCGAGTTTTTTATCATGAGGCGAGGCAAAATTTGTGTGTTTAAATGCTTCGTATGGCGGATTTAACGTAACGCGATGCGTTCGTAAGGCGGGGTCCATTGTACTTAACACTAAGGATTACAGTGGACCCCTGCGTACCGTTGGCCTTACATAACGTTAAATCCACATACCGATACATTTTATCGCTAAGATTTTGCCTCGCATACCGCTAAAAAACCCGCTCAACGCTGTTCGTCCGAGACGCGTCTAATGTGCAGCCTTAACCAGCCTCGCATGTTCCGCCGGTGGCATTGTTTACCAGCCAGCCTCCGCGGTAACATCCAAGCATACAATTGAAACATTTCGTATTATTACAGTGTTTTTGGTGATTTTATCTGGAAAATAAGTGACCATGGGCCCCAAGAAAGCTTCTAGTGCCAACCCTACAGGAATAAGGGTGAGAATTACTATAGAGATGAAGAAAGAGATCATTGATAAGTATGAAAGTGAAGTGCGTGTCTCCGAGCTGGCCATGTTGTATAATGAACTCCAGTCAACCATCGCTACTATTGTGGGCAGCAAAAAGGCAATCAAGGAAGCTGTTCTTGCCAAAGGTTCAACTGTGTTTTCGAAACAGAGATCGCAAGTGATAGAAGATGTTGAGAGAGACTTATTGGTGTGGATAAATGAAAAACAGATAGCAGGAGATAGCATCTCTCAAGTGATCATAAGTGAAAAGGCTAGGAAGTTGCACGAGGATTTAATTAAAAAAATGCATGCAACTAGTGATGATGTGAGTGAATTTAAGGCCAGCAAAGGTTGGTTTGAGAGATTTAAGAAGCGTAGTGGCATACATAGTGTGACAAGGCATGGTGAGGCTGCCAGTTCGGACCACAAAGCAGCTGAAAAATATGTGCAGGAATTCAAGGAGTACATAGAAAGTGAAGGACTGATACCTGAACAAGTGTTTAATTGTGATGAAACAGGCCTGTTTTGGAAGAAAATGCCAAGCAGGACCTACATTACTCAGGAGGAAAAGGCACTCCCAGGACATAAGCCTATGAAAGACAGGCTTACTCTGTTGATGTGTTCCAATGCTACTGGTGATTGCAAAGTGAAGCCTTTATTAGTGTATCACTCAGAAACTCCCAGAGCGTTCAGACAAAAGAATATCCTCAAGGCTAATTTGTGTGTGCTGTGGAGGGCAAACAGTAAGGCATGGGTCACTAGGGACTTTTTCTATGACTGGTTACACCATGCATTTGCCCCCAATGTGAAAGATTACCTAACTGAAAAGAAATTAGACCTTAAGTGCCTCCTGGTGTTAGACAATGCCCCTGGTCATCCTACAGACGTGGCAGAGCGACTTTATGGGGACATGAGGTTCATTAAGGTGAAGTTTTTTGCCTCCTAATACCACTCCTCTCCTGCAGCCCATGGACCAGCAGGTTATTGCAAACTTCAAAAAACCGTACACAAAAGCTCTGTTTGAAAGGTGCTTTGTAGTGACCTCAGAAACTCAACTGACTCTAAGAGAGTTTTGGAGAGATCACTTTAATATCCTCAATTGTGTAAACCTTATAGGTAAGGCTTGGGAGGGAGTGACTAAGAGGACCTTGAACTCTGCTTGGAAGAAACTGTGGCCAGAATGTGTAGACCAAAGGGATTTTGAAGGGTTTCAGGCTAACCCTGAGAGGAGTATGCCAGTTGAGGAATCCATTGTGGCATTGGGAAAGTCCTTGGGGTTGGAGGTTAGTGGGGATGATGTGGAAGAGTTGGTGGAGGAGGACAATGAAGAACTAACCACTGATGAGCTGCTAGATCAACTTCAACAGCAAGAGGCCAGACCTGAGGAAACTGGTTCGGAGGAGGGGAGAGAGAAATTGAAGAAGTTGCCTACTACAAAGATTAAGGAAATCTGTGCAATGTGGCTTAAAGTGCAAACCTTTATGGATGAAAATCACCCTCACACAGCTATTGCAAGCCGTGCTGGTGACTATTACACTGACAATGTTGTGAAACACTTTAGGGAAGTCATAAAGGAACGAGAGGTACAGGCCACTATGGATAGATATGTTGTGCGACAGAAGTCCAGTGACTCTGAAGCTGGTCCTAGTGGCATTAAAAGAAGAAGGGAAGTAACCCCAGAAAAGGACTTTACACCTCAAGTCTTAATGGAAGGGGATTCCCCTTCTAAACATTAAGACTCTCTCCTCCTCCCATCCCATCAATCATCACCAGATCTTCAATAAAGGTAAGAGTCATGTAATTGTGCATGCCTTTTTCAGTTTGTGTGTATTAAAATTAATATTTCATGTGGTAAAAATGTTTTTTTTTCATACTTTGGGGTGTCTTGCATGGATTAATTTGATTTCCATTATTTCTTATGGGGAAAATTCATTCACATAATGATAATTTCGCATAACAATGAGCTCTCATGAACGGATTAATATCGTTATGCGGGGGTCCACTGTATATCATAGTTGTACAGTAGGATAGTAATTATTTCATAGTTGTAAAATAGATTATTAATTATAGTTTGTATAAGACAAAAGATATATTCATATATTCAAAAATGCTTTTTGTGAAAAGAATGATTCAATTATATTCCTGTCAACAATGGATAAAAGGTTCAAAGTGATTGTTGAAGTACATAATGATGTGGGAGTACATAAGCGAGTATGTGTGTACTGAGTATTTAGCATTTAGTCTAGGGTGATTAAGTGGCTTTTGAGAAGAGTTTTAAATTGATTTTCAGACCGGTTTACTTTAATATCTTCTGGTAATGAATTCCATATTTTGGGGCCCTTTATGTGCCTAGAGTTTTTACAGTGTGATATGGACACGAGGTATATCAAAAATAGGTCTGTGTCTTGTGTTGTGGTCATGTGTCCTGTTTAGGTTGGTGAGGAGAAGTTTGAGTCGAGGGTTTATATTTGTGTGTATTGTTCTGTGTATGTAGTAGGCACATGAATAAGTATGGATGTTCTTAATGCTAAGCAGATTCAGTCTTTTGAAAATTGGTGGAGTATGCTGGCGGGAGTAGGAATTTGTTATCATTCTTACTGCTGCCTTTTGCTGGGTTATTAGGGGTTTTAGGTGATTGGATGTTGTTGATCCCCATGCACAAATTCCATATGTAAGATAAGGGTATATGAGTGAATGGTACAGTGTCAGGAGAGCTGATTGTGGAATGTAGTACCTTATCTTTGATAGTATGCCTACAGTCTTGGAGATTTTCTTGGTGATTTGTTGTATGTGTGTCCAGAACTTAAGGCTACTGTCAAGGTGGATGCCTAGGAATTTTCCCTCTGTGAGTCTTGTGACTGATGATCCATTTAGCATTATGTTAATTGGATCATTTGCAGCTTTATTTCCAAACTGAATGAAATAGGTTTTATCAGTATTCAGGGTAAGTTTATTAGTCATCATCCAGGCAGATATTTTCTGCAATTTGGCATTGACTGTGTTTGCTTACTTGACTGTGTTTGGGTGGGAAAAGACATGTAGTGTCATCTGCAAATAATATGGGTTTGAGTAGCTGTGATGCATTCGGTAGATCATTGATGTAGATGAGAAAGAGGAGTGGTCCAAGGACACTTCCTTGTGGGACTCCTACTGTGATTGGTTGGGTGGAAGAGTTTGCAGCATTTGCATACACATATTGAGTTCTGTTACTAAGGTATGATTTTAGGTAGTTGAGGGAGTGGCCTCTGATACCATAGTGTGTTAATTTGGAGTACAGCAGTTCATGGTCGGCTGTATCGAAAGCTTTACGTAAATCAGTGAAAATGCCCAGCGGGACTTCTTTCTTTTCAAGTGCAGTATATATTAGTTCTAGCATGTGTATGATAGCATCATATGTGCTTTTATTATTCCTGAATCCAAACTGACAAGGGTTTAATGTGTTGTGTGAGACGAGGTAGGAATAGATCCGTCTATGAATTAATTTTTCAAAGATTTTAGAGAGCAGTGGTAAGTTAGATATTGGTCTATAGTTATTCAAGTCAGCTTGGTCACCTCCTTTGTGGATCGGAGTGACCCTCGCTATTTTGAGGATTGTTGGGAAGGTAGATGATTCAATGGATTTGTTAAAGAGCATTGAAATAATTGGTGACAATACTTGAGAAGCTTTTTTGTACATAAAAGCAGGCAAGTTGTTTATGTCTTCTGCCTTGTTTTTAAGGGTGTTTATGATGAGCGTAACTTCTGTGGGGTTGGTTGGAGCTAGGAATAGCGTATTTGGGTAGGTACCTATGAGGTAGTCTGATGGACGGGTGTTTGAGCTTGGTATTTTGTTCGCTAGATTTTTTCCTATGATGGAGAAGAAAACAATGAGTCCGTTTGCTGTTTCATTTGGTGTGAGTAGGGGTTCATCTGATTTTGTTAGTTTGATTGTTTTGTTTTTGGATAACTTTTTAGTTCCAAGAATTTCAGATAGAGTTTTCCAAGTTTTTTCATATCACCTTTGATGTTATGTAATCTATTTTCATAATACAATTTTTTAGATCTTCTTATCAGGCTGGTAAGTGCTGATGAGTAACGTTTAGACTGTTCTTTAGTTATTTGACCCATTCTATATTTTTTTCATATTTGTGCTTTGTGTTAATGGATTTGAGGATGCTGGGTTTTAGCCAGGGATTATTCAGTCTCTTTGCTGTGATCTGTTTAGTTTTTTGGGGCAATGTTTGTTATAGAGGCTTTGGGCTTTCTTTAGAAAATTATTTATACATTCATTCATATCTCTATATGTTTCGATGTTATTCATAGCTGCTATAAAGTTGTTAACTGCTTACTCGCTATGTAGTCTGAAGGTTACTTTAGTAATGTCTTGTGGCAGTTTGCCCAGATTAGTTATGAGAAAGGTTGGGTAGTGGTCTGTAGTGTTGTCTGTGATTATGCCTGATTTTAAAGGAGATATGGTGTTTGTCCAGATGTGGTCTATTAAGGAGATGCTTGTCTCGGAGATTCTTGTAGGTTTAGATATTGCTGGTAGCAACAGGCAGTTACTCATTGTGTTTGTGAATTCGGTTACTTGTGGGTCCTGGTCGTGTAGTATGTTTATGTTGAAATCTCCTGTTAGTAGTAGGTGGTCTTTATTCATGTGTGCATCAGTAATCATGTTTCCTAGTTTTTCACTAAAGTGGTAAATGTTTGACTGTGGTACTCTGTATATGTTTATAACTGTGAGGGGGTTTTTGCAGGTCTTTTGATTTAAATTTGGCTATGATATATTCTCCATGTTCGTCTCTTGTGCAAGATTTATTGATACATTCGAGTTGATTTGAGTAGTATATAGCTGTTCCTCCCCTTGCTGGTCTGTTCTACAGTTGTGTATGGCCATGTAGCCAGGAATGGTATAGACATCTGTAATATCAGGCTTAAGCCAGGTTTCTGTGAGTGTGATGATATATTGGAATGAAGGGAATTGAGTAATGCAGTGAGGTCATCATAATGTTTGCTCAAGGATCTGATATTGTAGTTAAAGATGGTTATGTTATTGTTTGCACTGAGTAATGTCTTTGCTTAGTCGGCTGTGTAGTTTTACCTGGAGACCTGGAGAGAGTTTCGGGGGTCAACGCCCCCGCGGCCCGGTCTGTGACCAGTAATTACAGTTGCTGTTTGATTTGTGTAATTCATTTAGTAAAAAGTTTACATCAGGATCTATGCCTGTAATCATTGGATGAGAGTAATTTTACAAGCTAGATTTTCTGAGTAAAATAATGTAAGAGTTATATTGAATCTACAACTAGACTTATGAATAAGACTGTAATTATTCTAAAACTTGTAAAAATTTGAAAGAAAAAGGGATTATTACAGAATATATAATTCAGTTATACACTTAAGCATCTAATAGCACCTTAATTTTTTTAACAAATGTGAGTTTATGAACTACAGTAGATATTTACAGCTAGTGAATATAATAATAAAAGAATGTATTAAAAACTAAATCAGTAGCACCTGAGGTAGCCAATAGCACTGAGTATTTTAATAAATGTGACTATATGGACAAGAGGGAAAAAATATTAAATCTCCTGAAAGTAGCCCTTTAATTGTTATTAGAACTAGGAGTATAGCAATTACTAAATAAAGGGCAGTACAATGTATTGGTACATAGAGAATTATTTCAGGAGAAATGTAAAAAGGGACTAAATTAAGTAGTGGTAAAAACAACCTTTAAATAGATTGACACTATGATTTGAAATTAATCTGAGAGTAAGATTTGCCTTATAGCATAAAGTTTGATCAATTAATATCATTAAAGAAATATTATTTGAGGTAGTTGATACTAGCTAGTGGAAGATGGTACAAGGAATTGCACAGTAGTGTAGTAGGAATATACACTAGTTTGTTATTTGTAGTTTGGAGCAAAGGGAAAATTAGGTAAGATTATAAAAGAATTATAGCAGTGCTTAAGTAGGAATAAATGGTAATACAGATATTACTAAAGAGTAAGTATCTTATAAACAAGTAATAAATTGTGAAAGGGAAATCTGGGAAGATAACACAACTTGACTCAAGAAATCGTAATGACATGATTGCAAACAAACCATACCCCCGGGTTCAATCCCGGCCGGGATTGAACCCGCGGTCATAGAGTCTCAAAACTCCAGCCCGTTGCGTTAGCCACTAGACCAGCTAGCCACAATAAGATTCATCCAACTAGGTATATTTCTACACCATAGGAAGGTTAGCACAGGCACCACTGTGACCACAAATGCAAGTTTTTACAGACGAATCTCCAGCTAGCGTGGCCGTGACGAACTCTAGCTCAAGTCCCTTCACTGCCGTCAACATGACTCAAGAAATCGTAATGACACGATTGCAAACAAACCATACCCCCGGCCGGGATTGAACCCGCGGTCATAGAGTCTCAAAACTCCAGCCCGTCGCGTTAGCCACTAGAGTTCGTCACGGCCACGCTAGCTGGAGATTCGTCTGTAAAAACTTGCATTTGTGGTCACAGTGGTGCCTGTGCTAACCTTCCTATGGTGTAGAAATATACCTAGTTGGATGAATCTTATTGTGGCTAGCTGGTCTAGTGGCTAACGCGACGGGCTGGAGTTTTGAGACTCTATGACCGCGGGTTCAATCCCGGCCGGGGGTATGGTTAAGATAACACAAATTGGGTCACACAAGGAACTGTGTGGGACACATGGGTTAATGAGGTAGTATATACTATCCAGGAGGTGATAGTACAGGGATTAGTTCAGTAATGGCATAATAACATACACTAACATAGTACAATGATTTGGTCACTAATATCAGTCAGACTCTGTAATGTTTACATCATGAAAGAAGTTTGCTAGTTCATTTTCATTTGTGATATAGTGCACACGGCATACATTTGTTTTTCTTAATAGAATTTGTCCATCGCGTACAAAGCGCTGGTGAATTTTATCATTATTCTCACGTTTTAGTTTTCTCACTCTGTACAGGAGGTTCTGTCGTTTTCTTGTGAGACTCATTTATGTATACGTATATCTTTTTTTGCTTTAATAGATGAACTTATTAGGTCTTTTTTTCTGTCTTGTGTGTGAAATCTGAGCATAACACTTTTTCTCCCTTGGTTCCCTAGTAACCGTGATTCTTTTATTTCCGACACTGGCACATTAACCTGTAGGTGGTCGCGTATGATCTGGAGAGTTGTAGCTTTGCAGTTGGTATGGTTTAATTCACTAGGAAAGAGTGGACTGTTAATCACTACTGCATTGGCTAGCTTATCTTGCTCTGTCTTATCATCTTGGTAAGCAAAATAATTGTTCAGTTGGGTATCCATGTTTATTTTTCAGTCTTTGACAGTATCTTCAATCTTTGTGTTTAAGGAAGCTATTTGATCTGTGTGACTGGCTATGACTGATTGGAGGGTCTTGCCAAAATCAGTCGTGCTAGTTGATGTTAGCTGTTTTTCAAGGCTGTTGATCTTATTCTCAAGGTGAAGTAACTTAGATTCATGGTTTGTTAGTGTTGCACGGAGAGACATATTTTCAGCACAAGGATTCAAGTTATCTGCCGTTAGGGTGGTGATGTAATTCTTTAGTGTGTCAGGATCACTAGTCATACCTGGGAGCATATCAGATGGGTTAAATCCTATGAAGGTAGTAGAGGTAGAGAGGGAGTCAGTCACGGTTGGTGTTGTAGTCGAGTCGCCTTGGGTGAGGGGGAGTCAGCCATTATTTGTTGTTGGTGATGCGTTGCTCTGGGTGGTGAGGGGGGTGGATGGTCACCGGCGTCCTGCTGGGTCGTCTTATGGAATAGTCGATTTCTAGGTGCTGCCTTGCTGTTCTTAGTGCTGTTTCTTCTATGAGTTGGTCTCCTAGTAGTACAGGAGTTGCTGTGGTTAGTTGAAGAAACTTAATTAGTTAAGAGCTTGGGGTAGGTAGTCATCTGGCAGCGGGGCTGTGCTTGGAGTTTGTGGGGCAGTCTTTGCTTCAATCGGTAATTTTTCGGTTTGTAGGTATCACTGTTGTTTATCTTGGGTCATGCTGGGTTCTACGTACGTTAGTGCAGTTATGATTGCAATTAGGCCATCATAGAAGCAGTGATGGGCTCTGCAGGTGAGAAAAATGACAGAGCTTGCTGCCTCTGCTGCCGCTGCCGCAAAATGCTTATCTTGGTCATTTACTATTATATAGAAATACATGTATACAGAAAGTATTTATAGGTTTCAGCAATGATTTAGACATGCTGGAGTATATATGAAACTCATTGAAGCATGATGTTCAGACGAGTGTCACTAAACTGCTGACTTTGCAGCAGTGGAGTGACACTTGATGAACGTGCACTGCTTCAGGGAACCCTGGCTTTATTTGTTTTCACTGTTACACACAAACATGTCTGTCTAGCTCTGCTTATCTGTTTGTTTAGCTCTGCTTATCTGTCTTTCGGTCTGCCTGTGTGTGTCTGTCTTTCCATCTGCTTGTCTCTCTGTCTCAGGGAGCGGCTTGTAATCCAACAGGTATTACACACAATGCTGTCGTCACGTCTGATTCCTGATCAAGTGAAAATGCGTATTACTTGCCAGTCATGCTTATTATGCCTTATATCTACAAGCACTGTATAGCACTGCCTGGAATTTTTGGGTTATCCTAGGTAATTTACACTATATATATAATTGTACTTATATGTACCTGTGAGAGACAGAGACAGAAAGAGATACAGTGGGCCCCCGGTTATCGGCCATAATCCGTTCCAGAAGGTCAGCCAATAACCGAAATGGCTGATAATCAAATTAATATTTCCCATAAGAATTAATGGAAATACAATTAATCCGTTCCAAACAAAAATATTCACAAAAAAATAAATTTTTAACAATTATGTAAGTATTACATACCTTTATTGAAGGCTAATGATGGCTTCTGAAGATAGGGGGCAGGAAAGAGGGAAGAGTTGGTGTTTGGAAGGGGAATCCCCCCTCCATAAAGACTTCAGATGGCAAAGCCTTCTCTGGGGTTACTTCCCTTCTTTGTCTTTTAATGCCACTAGGACCAGCTTGAGAGTCACTGGACCCCTGTCTCACAAAATAACTGTCCAGAATGCTCTGTTTCTGGCATCTCTTTAAGATTTCCTTGAAGTGGGACAGGGTTTTGTCACTAAACTACTACTATCAGCGTACCAGCCGTACCCACCAAGGTGGGGTGGCCCAAAAGGAAAAACGAAAGTTTCTCCTTTCAAATTTAGTAATACATACAGGAGAAGGGGTTACTAGCCCCTTGCTCCCATTGTCACTAAACATGTTGCAGATATGGCTTGTTTCAGCTTTGTCAGGGTGGTGTTTCTCTACAAAAGTTTGCACCCTAGTCCATATTGCACACACCTCTTTAATCTCTGAAGAAGGCACCTCCTTCACTCCCTCTTCCTCCTCCTCTGAAGCCAGTTCCTCAGCTGCAGTCTGTTGCTGTTTGAGATGAAGCTCTTACAGCTCTTCAGTGGTTAACTCTTCCCTGTGGTCCTCCACCAACTCTTCCACATCCTCGCCACTCACCTCCAACCCCAGGGACTTCCCCAGTGCCACAGTAGAGTCCACAGGGTCGGCAGGGTCAGGGTCAGCCTTAAACTCTTCAAAATCTCTCTCTTGGACACAATCTGGCCACAGTTTTCTCCAAGCAGAGTTCAAAGTCCTGGAAGTCACTCCCTCCCAAGCCTTTCCTATAAGGCTTATGCAATGGAGGATTGTGAAGTGATTCCTCCAGAACTCTCTTAGGATCAACTGAGTGTCCGAGGTCACTTCAAAGCACTTCTTAAATACTGCTTTTGTGTAGAGTTTTCTGAAGTTAGAAATGACCTGCTGGTCCATGGGCTGGAGGAGAGGAGTGGTGTTAGGATGCAAGAACTTCACTGTGATGAAACTAAAGTCCCTAAACACTTCGTCTTGCAAGTCTGGAGGATGTGCAGGAGCATTGTCCAGTACCAGGAGGCACTTCAGTGGCATTTTCTTTTCCAGGAGGTATTTTTTCACACTTGGGCCAAACACATCATTAACCCACTCTTTAAAAATTTGCCTTGTGACCCATGCCTTATGATTAGCTTTCAACATCACAAACAATCTGTTCTTCATGACATTGTTTTTCTTGAACACACTGGGATTTTCTGAGTGATACACGAGTAAAGGCTTCACTTTGAAATCCCCACTAGCATTACCACACAACAAAAGAGTAAGCCTGTCTTTAATAGGCTTGTGTCCTGGCAGTGCCTTTTCCTCCTGGGTAATGTAGGTCCTGTTTGGCATTTTCTTCCAAAACAGGCCTGTTTCTTCACAGTTGAACACTTGTTGGGGATTGAATCCTTCAGCCTTTACATAGTCCTGGAATTCATGAACATACTATTCAGCTGCACATTTGTCAGGACTTGCAGCCTCACCATGCCTTACAACAGTGTGTGTGCCACTATGCTACTTAAATCTTTGAAACCATCATTTGCTGGCCCTATCTATCAAACCATCCTTTGCAACATTAGCATCTTTGATTTGTTCTTTCTTTGCCAGGATGGATGTAATTGTTGATTCATGACTCAAGAAATCGTAATGACACGATTGCAGAAATATACCTAGTTGGATGAATCTTATTGTGGCTAGCTGGTCTAGTGGCTAACGCGACGGGCTGGAGTTTTGAGACTCTATGACCGCGGGTTCAATCCCGGCCGGGGGTATGGATTGTTGATTTATTCTTGCTGTACATCCTGGCAAATTCCATCACCTTCGTACCACTCTCAAACTTTTCTATCATTTCATGCTTAAATTCCATGGTGTTTCTCACTTTCTTTACCACAGGAACTTTACTAGGAACTTTCTTTGGAGCCATCTTGACTTATTTCACAGTTGCACTGCAAGAAAAACCACTAAAAACAATGGTAAACAAGCAAAATGTTTGGATGTATGAGCAGAAGCTTCCTCAGCCACCGAGAGACAAAGCCAAACTGAAGCGCAAGCTGCCCCAGTCAGCAGATGGACGCATCCAAAACGGCCGATAACCAGGCACTGAAAAACCCACCAATAACCGAGTTAGCCGCTAACCAAACCAGCCGATAACTGGGGGTCCACTGTATAGACAGACAGAGATATAGACAGATACAGAGACAGACGGAGACAGAGACAGATATAGGTAGAGACATACAGATAGAGACAGATACAGATAGAGAGACAGCCAAAGTCAGTCAGCCAGCTAGTCAGCCACCCAACCTGCCGAATACATATTACGTATGTTCTAGAGTCGTTTCTCTTTACTTAGGGCATAGGTTATAGGACGTTCTGGCAGAATGACACTACCAGTGGTATCAGAAATGAAAGGATGTTGCACAGATGTTGCATATGGGTTATTATCAAGGTTTTTGATATTTCCTTGACCACTTGTGGCCACATCCATCTCAGAGCCACTAAACTCTGGGTCAACATCACTTTCCTCTTAAAAGAGGAGTGTGAATACGACATAACATCAGTGAATCCCTGGTATTTGCCATGCTATTCGCTCTAGTTGGCACTCAATTGAACTGGTGCTCCCACAAGGTACTAAGTGGTCCCAGATTTTTTAATACTGCATACACTGAGTGTTAAGACCCATTCTATACTGACTAGGCATCTCAGGTCAATCATGCCAAATTTGGAGGCAGGAAAATTAAATGTAGATCTACCTTTGGAGCTCTAGCAGTACAAACATAGATCTGCGTTTGGACTGTTTAAAGGTTAATAATTATCTTGAACCGTGTGCATATGTCCTTTTCCACAGTTTGTTGGTTTCACCATACTATTTACAATGACTTGAACTTTTATTTACAAGACTGTAACTTATGAATGTACGAACAGCAGGCATGTGAGCATGATAAAAAGGAGTAGGTGGAGACGAATGTTTTTTTTGGGGCTTGATGAGCTGTTGCAGCATGAGCAGGGTAATGTTTTGTGAAGGGATTCAGGGAAACTGGTTAGCCGGACTTGAGTCCTAGAGGTGGGAAGTACAGTGCTTGCACTCTAAAGGAGGGGCTTGGGATATGTGCTGTTAACCCTTTGAGGGTCGACAGGCCCTCTCCGAAACTCGTTCTCAGGGTCGGCCAAATTTAAAAAAAAAAAAAATTATTTTCTCTTATGAAAAGATAGAGAATCTTTTCCCGATCATAAAGACACCAAAAGTTTGAAATTTGATAGAAAACTTACGGAATTATGCTCTCGCAAAGTTAGCGGTCTCGGCGATGTTTACGGATCGGCGATTTTGCCCACTTTGAGCCCCATTTTCGGCCAATTTCACTGTACTAGTCGACAAAAAACATGAATATTTCGCTAGAACTCCATTTTTTCTATCGAATGGATGCAAGAAACCACTCATTTATGAAATTCAACTATCCAGTACAGTGGTCAGAATTTAGCAATTTTGCCAATTTCACACAAATTTCAAAAGATGCCAATTTCGGAATAGGGTCCAGAATAAACAAGAAAGACATTCCTGGCACTAAAATGACATTTCCTCTAGTCATTAGTCATGTCTCAAGTCCCCTCTTATATTCTTTTGCTTTCCACTTTGAATTTTTATTTTCACAAAAAATATAAGATTTACTGTTATGCAGACTACTGCATTAGTGTAAAAAATGGTATAAATATTATTGGTGCACTTGTGAAAGAATATTAGACTCACCAGTTGATGTGTATTGCACTCTTGGCACGATTTGTTTACTTTTGAAGTTTGGTAAAAATCGAACATTTCTGCTACATTGAGTTCAATTTCAAGGCACCTTTCTTTGTAAAACCAGTCAAAATCATCTCAATTTCTGTAATATGTCTTCCATTCTATAAAATGAGACCAAGAAAACTAGAATACAACAATAAATACCATACGAAAATACACTGCAAAGTCGCTGATTTATTAAAAAAAAATGGTCAAAGTTTTTTTTTTCTCATTATGCACTGTGTGCTGCAGGATTTTTTTTAGACTGTGCACACTGACCACATAGACCCATTCTTTCATATGAAGGCCTACCAGCTTTCTCCCACTAGATTTGAGGCCGCTAGAATTTATGAGTACTAGTACGTCAAAAACCCCTACGCGTAAAACGTACTAGTACGACGAAAACCCTCAAAGGGTTAAGAGCAACATCTAAACTGTTGTATCTGCATGTCTCTGGCAAGACAGTCATGGAGTGAATGGTGGTGAAAGTGTTTCATTTTTGGGTTGCCCTGCTTTGATGGGAGACAGCCAGTGTGTTATATTTTTTTAAAAGAGTGGTGGTATGTAAGGCATAGACTAATTCACTAAGAGGAAGAAAAGCTATTAAGATGGTTTGTCATGTGGAAAGAATGAATGAAGCAACATAGGTTGGAGTAATAGGGTTGGATCATTAAGCATGCCTTTAGGTACTGCTGGCTGCATGTAGTCCAACATATGGACCACAGCCTGGCTCATCTGGCACTGACTTTAAGTATCGGTCCAGCTCCCTCTTGAAGGCAGCTGGGGGTCTGTTGGTAATTCCCCTTATGCTTGGTGGGAGGCTGTTAAACAGTCTTGGGCCCCAGACATATATTGTGTTTTATCTTAGTGTACCAATGGCATCCCTACTTTTCATTGTGGGTATTTTGCACCACCTGCCCAATCTTTTGCTTTCGTACATATGAAGTGAAGTGAATCTTGGAAACTGGGAAACTGACAACAGGGCTTAATTTTTGGAAATAGAGTATCTGGTCTCTGAAAGTTGGGTGGATAGGTTGTAGTTTATTCTCTATAAGGGTTACAATGTGGGGTTTACAGGTTTTGGGTATTGTGTGGTTTACATGTTATAAAATACTAATTACAGAGGGGGCCACTAGGATGCCTAGCATGGCTAGGCATTTCAAGCAGACTTAGATTAATTCTTAACATTAAATCCTTACAGATTATGGTATTAAGGCTAAGTGACTACATCATAATTTGTGAGTTTAGCAATGTGAATGCTTTTGTTTTGGCACAATATAAAGTGTGTATATTGGAGTATCATAGGCAAGCTTATGACTAGTTAGGATTTATTATTTTAAGATTAAGATTAGTATTTCTGGGTTTATAGTCAGTGGGTGAGTGAGTGTAGTTGTGAACCACCAGGTGGTTATCATGTAGTTAGTTGTTGGGGTGGATCAGGGAGATAAGATGTTTTCTAACTGTAGTTTTGAAAGTGATGAATGTGTCTGCAGTTCTAGAGTTTTCAGGCAGGGTGTTCCAGATTTTAGGTCCTTTGAAATACATTGAATTTTTGTAAAGGTTTAGTCGAACACGGGGAATGTCATAGAGATGTTTGTGTCTGGTGTTATGCCTGTGGATCCTGTCACAACTATCAAGAAAGCGTTTTAGGTCAAAGTTAATATTGGAATTTAAGGTCCTGTAGATATTTTGAGCAGCTCCTCGTTAACAGTGGTGTTGAGGGTGGCAAGATTAGGGTGGGAGATGATTTAAGTTGTGTCATCAGCAAAGAGAATGGGTTTCAGGTGTTGGGATATGTTTGGAAGATCATTGATGTAAATGAGGAAGAGCAGGGGTTCAAGGACACTTCCCTGCGGGACTCCAGTATCAAGTGGCCATATTGATGAGGCTGTGTCTTTAATGGTGACATACTGATACCTATTAGAAAGGTAGGATTTAAAATATGCAAGTGCATGGCCTCTTATGCCATAGTGGTCAAGTTTGTGGAGTAGGATGCCGTGGTCTACTGTGTCAAACGCTTTTCTTAGGTCAATAAAAATTCCTAGCGGATATTCCTTGTTTTCCAATGCTGTGTAAAGCAGGTTTAGCATTTTTATAATTGCATCATTAGTGCTTTTATTTTTCCTGAATCCAAATTGGCAGGGGTTGAGTATGTTTTGTGACGTTATAAATGAATCTAGTCTCCTGTGCACGAGTTTCTCGAAGATTTTGGATAGCAATGGTAAGTTTGATATTGGCCTATAGTTGTTTAAGTCTGTAGGGCCACCACCTTAATGTATTGGTGTAACCCTTGCTGTCTTGAGTAGTGTCGGGAAAGTGCTAGTTTCTAGTGACTTGTTAAAAAGTAATGTAATAGCATGCGAAAGGACATGGGCCGCTCGCTTGTACAATAATGGTGGGATGTAAGTCAGATTCCCCGAGGTATTTTTAAGTGACTTTATGATCGCGGTGACTTCCGTGGGCTCAGTTGGTACAAGATAGAAGGAATTTGGGAAATTCCCATCTAGGTAGCCCCCGGCACGGGCATTGGTACGTGGGATTTTACTGGCGAGATTAGATCCTATGTTTGAGAAGAAGTCGTTTATCTTGTTAGCTGTATCAGTGGGATGCAGTGGTGTTTCATGAGGTTTAGTTAGAACAATATTCTTGGTTTTTTTCAGTTTGTGGGTCCCCAGAATCTGGGAAAGTGTTTTCCAGGTCTTTTTTTATATCTCCTCTTGTGTCAGTGAATCTGCTGGAGTAGTACAGTTGTTTGGCTTTCTTTATTAATTTGGTGAGAACTGTTGAATATTGTTTAAGAATATCTTCGTGTATTAAGCCCTGTGTATATTGCTTTTCATATTGGTGCTTCTTATCAATGGATTTCAGAATGGTGCTGGTTAGCCATGGGCAACCAAGCCGTTTGTTTGTGATCTGTTTCGTTTTTATAGGACAATATTTGTTGTAGAGTCTAAGTATTTTGTTAAGAAAAATGTCTGTCCAATCATCAATACCATTGGCATTGGAGAATTCTGTAGGCCAGTCAACAATCTCTAGGTCTGCTGTGAAATTCCTTATTGAGGCCTCGTCATGGAGTCTAAATGAAACTTTGTTGTATTCGAGTGGTGGCTTACTAATGTTTATTAAGAGGAAGGTTGGGTAGTGGTCAGTAGTGCTGTCTGTGATTATCCCTGATTTAAGGGGGGCTAGTATATTGGTCCATATGTGGTGGGTCAATACTGGAGTGTAATTTTTTTGGATGGATTAGTAAAAAGTTTCCTTATTAGTTAGGTGCTCAGTGATATTATGGGTAAATAAAATAATTTGTGTTTTAAAATACTCTTTTTAAAATCAAAATTACAGAACAGGTGGGGGCTTGAACCCATGTCAAACCAGTTCTAAAGCCAACAAGCTAATGTGCTGCCCACTAGTCCATTTTGGCCTAGCATGATTCATCATTTTAGGACTCATCTTTTTCCTTTCTGAGATTTGTTTGCAATCATATTTTTATGATCTTGTGACTTTTAATTAATTTGATGCTTTGACTCATCAGATTGGATCAACAACTAGTCAGTCATCATTCATCTCAACTGTGTTTGGTGGAAACCGCAGTGCATTCATGATGTTGTCCAGCTCCTTCCGCAAGCAACACTTCTTAGTAGGACTTGTATTATCAGATCTTGCTACGGCTCTTGAAATCAAGTAAGTTTGGAAATCAAACTTTTGGACTTCCTCTTGTATAATTCATGTTTTTTTTTTTTCAACAAACCAGCCATATCCCACTAAAGCAGGGTGACCCAAAAAGAAAAACGAAACTTTCTCTTTTTAAATTTAGTAATTTATACAGGAGAAGGGGTTACTAGGCCCTTGCTCCTGGCATTTTAGTTGCCTCTTACAACACGCATGGCTTACAGAGGAAGAATTCTGTTCCACTTCCCAATGGAGATAAGAGGAAATTAACAAGAACAAGAACTAGAAAGAAAATAGAAGAAAACCCAGAGGGGTGTGTGTATATATATGCTTGTATATGTATGTGTAGTGTGACCTAAGTGTAAGTAGAAGTAGCAAGACGTACCTGAAATCTTGCATGTTTAAGAGACAGAAAAAAGACACCAGCAATCCTACCATCATGTAAAACAATTACAGGATTCCGTTTTACACTCACTTGGCACTACTGTAGTACCTCCCTGGGGGGTTGCTGTCTACCAACCTACTACCTACAATAATTCATGTTACTTTTACAAAATACCTTATTCAGACTTCAGAAATATCTTATGAGGTTGTTTCTTCTGCGAAATGTGTTGTTAGATTCTTTTAAAATACAATTTAGTGATCGCATGCCATGGCCTACAGCAAATATTAAGTTACAGAAGTCCTTGTAAATTAGAATTTTTTTTTTTTTTTTTTTAACAATTTGGCCGTCTCCCGCCTAGGCAGGGTGACCCAAAAAGAAAGAAAATCCCCAAAAAGAAAATACTTTCATCATCATTTAACACTTTCACCTCACTCTCACATAATCACTGTTTTTGCAGAGGTGCTCAGAACACAACAGTTTAGAAGCATATACGTATAAAGATACACAACATATCCCTCCAAACTGCTAATATCTTTAGAGTGCAGGCATTGTACTTCCCATTTCCAGGACTCAAGTTCGGCTATATAAAAATAACCGGTTTCCCTGAATCCCTTCACTAAATATTACCCTGCTCACACTCCAACAGATCGTCAGGTCCCAAATACCATTCGTCTCCATTCACTCCTATCGAACACGCTCATGAATGTGCTGTTAAAAGTTTATTATTTTCTAGAAAATGTTCACCAATTGGCAACATAAATTACTATTACCCCATTTTTTTCAGACTCAAGACCTGGAGTTTTCTGTTAATTTCAAAATAAAAGGTTTTAACACCAGTAACAATTACTAAAGTTATTAATTTTTACTGTATTGGACATTTTTCAGCAAGGTAGGATGTGAGATTGTAGACTGAGTCTCCTATTTCACATCTGTTTGTTCCTCCTATGAAGGGAAAATATTCACCATCTCTCATTCAGTAGCTGTCTTGCATGAAGTGCGTGGACATCACAATTCAGATGGCACTCCAGACTTTAGCATCTGTATTTTTGTTACTGTAATTACTAGAAAATGGTCTGTATGTCCTCTACTAATTTATTAGATGCAGTTGCTCGCAGGTATAGATGTTATGAGAACTGCATAATTACCTTATAATGTGTGCAAGAGTGGCAAGCTGATTGGTGCCACATTGACTGCAACTAAAATTTTGGCTGTTTTATCTTAAGATAATGTGTGTTTCTTGCTGACAATGAAAGAGAAGCTAATGTTTGTTTTATATTAAGCTGCAATCATTTAAACTGTTGTAGTTATTGTATGATCCATTCATAATGACATGTTTACTGTTTAAAAGGCAATACCTAGGATATAACCAAAAAACTAAGACAAGGAGTTGAAAGATTGCTTCAATCCTTACTTAGGGCAATGGGATTAGATATAACTTAGTTTCCAAAAACAGATTACAGGCCACAAAACAACTAGAAGTACATACTGCTATAGATTAGCCTAGATAAAATCTATACCTTGGTACTGTTTAACCCTTTCAGGGTTTCCGACGTATGTACTAGTATGGCTTACGCACCAGGGCTATTGACGTACTAGACCGCCTAAATTCTAGCACCTTCAAATCTAGTGAGAGAAAGCTGGTAGGCCTACATATGAAAGAATGGGTCTGTGTGATCAGTGTGCACAGTATAAAAAATAATCCTTCAGCACACAGTGCATAATGAGAAAAAAAACTCCGACTGTGTTTTTGGTTTAAAACAGCGACTTTGCAGTGTATTTTCATATGGTATTTATGGTTGTATTCTAGTTTTCCTAGTCTCATTTCATAGAATGGAAGACATATTATAGAAATTGAGATGATTTTGAATGGTTTCATAATGAAAAGTACCTTGAAATTGAGCTCAAAGTAGCAGAAATGTTCAATTTTTACCAAAGTTCAAAAGTAAACAAATCATGCTAAGCATCCAATACATGTCAACTGGTGAGTCTAATATTCTTTCACAAGTGCACTGATATTATTTATACCATTTCTACACCATTTGTACACTAATGCAGTAGTCTGCGTAACAGTAAATCTTCTATTTTTTGTGAGAATAAAAATTCAAAGTGGAAAGCAAAAGAGATGTAAGAGGTGCCTGGGGACATGGCTGATGAACAGAGAAAATGCTATTAAAGTGCCAGGAGTGTCTGTCTTGTTTATTCTGAATGCTATTTGGAAATTGGCATCTTCTGAAATTTGTGTGAAATTGGCAAAATTGCCAATTTCTGACCACTTTATTGGATAGTTGACATGGGTAAATGGGTGGTTTCTTGTATTCATTCGATAGAAAAAATGGAGTTCTAGCGAAATAGATATGATTTTTGTCGACTAGTACACTGAAATTGGCCGAAAATAAGGCTCAAATTGGGCGAAATCGCTGATGCGTAAACATCATTGAGACCGCTAACTTCACGAGAGCATAATTCTGTAAGTTTTCCATCAAATTTCATACTTTTGGTGTCATTATGATCGGGAAAAGATTCTCTATCATTTCATAAGATTTTTTTTTTCTGAAAAATTTTCAACCCTGAGAACGAGTTTAGGAGAGGGCCTTTCGACCCTGAAAGGGTTAAAAGCTTGACTATGTTTACTGGTATACCAAAGTAATGGGGTATATATTAATAAATAAAAAAACTTTTTGTATGATAAATGGGAGTCTTGGTGATGCATTCATTTTTTAACACACTGGCCATCTCTCACCTGCTAAAGAAGAAACACTTTCACCAACACTCAATCATTGGCTTGGCAGAGGTGCACTGATACTACAGCTCAGATGCCCCTACAAACTACAATATCCCCACCCCTCCTTTAGAGACGGGCATTATACTTCCCATCTCTAGGACTCAAGTCTGGCTAACTGGTGTCCCTGAATCACTCATAAATGTTACCTTGCTCACACTCCAACAGCGTGTCAAGTCATAAAAATAATTTTCCTCCACTCTGAACTAACATGCTCACACATGCCTGTTGGATATTCAAGCACCTTGCATATGGATATTCAAGCCTGTTGCATACAGGCCTTCTTTACCCCTTCTCTCCAACCTTTCCTAGGATGACCCCAACCCAGCCTTCCCTCTACTGCAGATTTATACACCCTCCAAGTCATCCTATTTTGCTCCATCCTCTCTAAATGTCCAAGTCATCTCAACAACCCCTCCTCAGCTCTCTGGTTAATACATTTTGTAACCCTGCACCACCTCCTAATCCACAAACTATGAATTCTGTGTGCAAATAATGGTCTGATATATTTCTTGCCCTTGTATAAACATGCATGTTGCTGGGCTAAAAAATTAGTTCTTACAGATTAACACAGGGTAAGAGGGCAGTGCCTGCATTGTGGAAGAGAGGTGGAGATGTTGCATTTGGAGGGTAAATTGAATTGTGATGTCAACACACTTCTGGCATGACAGTGATTGACTGAATGATGGTGAATGTGTTTGTTTCTTTGGGTTATCCTGCTTTGGCAGGAAATGGCTGTGTGGAAAAAAAATTGCAGTGCTTAAGGATTCAGACATCATAATTTAAAAAAAATATTTTACTGCAATACCTGTTTCCGGTGAGGAATGCTGGCATGTTTCACCTTGCCCTTCCTTATTTTCATTATATACTTTGTGATAGTCATCTTTGTTATATTAATGAATTTATAATCTTTGTTTACTGTCCACAACAGTTCCTAATAATGCCTCTAATGATTTTTCACATTATTTATTTATTTATTTATTTATTAATTTGAAATATACAAAATATACAAAATAAAACTCAATTTGCTTTGTAGCTTACATACAAATAGTTATTTTTATTGCTACAATGTGTTCATGATGTGTAAAATCAAGTAGCTAGATATTTTGATTATGTATTAAATTGTGATGAGTTTTAAAAGTTGTGTGCAGGTAAAATTTTGGAAAAGCAATTGTCTTTGATATACCTTGCATCATTTAGCACTTGTTATTTTTCTATACTTTTTTCAGTAACCCCACCATTATTGGAAGAGCAGTAAACAGCATCAGAAACCTGCTGACGAGTCACGACACAGACGATCGGTACACTGAGCCAGAAGTGAAGGCTCGTGTGGTAGCACTATACCTGCCACTCCTCAGTATTGTCATCGATGCTTTACCACAACTCCACACCTTTGCCAGTGCCAAGTGTACGCTTAGCTACTTTCCATATTTGAAGAGGATAATTGAGAATTCCTTCTTGGCAAAGAAATGTATATATAGTACACATGTTAGATTGGAGCCACTGGAGAAAGTTTTTTTTATGACTTGCTGTGCTGTTGAAGTGTGAGCAAGGTAACATTTATGAAAGGATTCAGGGAAACTGGTTAGCTGGACTTGAGTCTCGGAAGTGGGAAGTACAATGCATTCACTCTGGAAGATGGGGTGGGGATGTTGTAGTTTCGAGGGCCATCTGAACTGTGATGTCAGCACACTTCTGGCAAGACAGCGATTGAATGATGGTGAATTTGTTTCCTCTGTTTTGAGCCACCCTACCTTGGTGGGAGGTGACTTGTTTGACTCAGGGATTTGTATATTGAGAGGTTGGGAAGTATTGTGCCTCAAAATATGTGTGCTGAGAGGTAGTGAAGTATTGTGCCACAGGATTTGTATACTGAGAGATGCATAAGTATTATGCCACAGAATTTGTGTTGAGAGTGAGAAAATGTTGTGCCACAGGATATTTTGAGCAGTGGGAAAGCATTGTGCCACAGGATTTGTATCGAGAGATTAGAAAACATTGTGCCACAAGATTTGTGTATTGAGAGAAGTGAATGCATTGTGCCACAGGATTTTTATGTTCAGAGTTTATATACCTTTGATAAACCTGTGACTGTTTCAAGAGTTTTTCTATCTTTGCAACCCAGCCTGGGGCCAAGTTTTCTTGTTAATTGCCTGTTCAACCAGGCTGTTGCTGTTAGTGGCCCACAGGCCTTCATGTCCATCACAGTCTGGTTAATCTGGCACTTGGCAGAGGTAGTGATCCAATTTCTTCTGTGAGAAAGTATTGTATCTCATGATTAGTGTGTTGAGAGGTGAGGAAATATTGTGTAACAGGATTTATATATTTAGAACTGGGGAAGTATTGTGCTACAGGATTTTCTTTATATTACTACTGTGCAGATAAAGTTTTCATGGATATTGTATGTAAATAATGAATAATATTGTAATTTTACATTAAAGTAAAAGTGATTTTATTTAAAAAAGTAGTAAGGTGAATTTTTTTTTTTTTAGCAAGTCGGCCGTCTCCCACCGAGGCAGGGTGACCCAAAAAGAAAGAAAATCCCCAAAAAGAAAATACTTTCATCATCATTCAACATTTTCACCTCACTCACACATAATCACTGTTTTTGCAGAGGTGCTCAGAATACAACAGTTTAGAAGCATATACGTATAAAGCTGCACAACATATCCATCCAAACCGCTAATATCCTGAAACTCCTCCTTTAGAGTGCAGGCATTGTACTTCCCATTTCCAGTACTCAAGTCTGGCTATATAAAAATAACCAGTTTCCCTGAATCCCTTCACTAAATATTACCCTGCTCACACTCCAATAGATCGTCAGGTCCCAAATACCATTCGTCTCCATTCACTCCTATCGAACACGCTCATGCACGCTTGCTGGAAGTCCAAGCCCTTCACCCACAAAACCTCCCTTACCCCTTCCTTCCGACCTTTTCGAGGATGACCTTTACCCCGCCTTCCTTCCCCTGCAGATTTATAAGCTCTCCATGTCATTCTACTTTGATCCATTCTTTCTAAATGACCAAACCACCTCAACAACCCCTCCTCAGCCCTCTGACTAATACATTAACTCCACACCTTCTAATTTCCACACTCCGAATTTTCTGCAAAATATTTACACCACACATTGCCCTTAGACAGGACATCTCCACTGCCTCCAACCGTCTCCTCGCTGCTGCATTCACAACCCAAGCTTCACACCCATATAAGAGTGTTGGTACTACTAGACTTTCATACATTTCCCTTCTTTGCCTCCATAGATAATGTTTTTTGTCTCCACATATACCTCAACACACCACTCACCTTTTTTCCCTCATCAATTCTGTGATTAACCTCATCCTTCATAAATCTATCCGCCGACACGTCAACTCCCAAGTATCTGAAAACATTCATTTCTTCCATACTCCTCCTCCACAATTTGATATCCAATTTTTCTTTATGTAAATCATTTGATACCCTCATCACCTTACTCTTTTCTATGTTCACATTCAACTTTCTACCTTTACACACACTCCCAAACTCGCCCACTAACCTTAGCAATTTTTCTTTAAAATCTTCCCATAAGCACAGTATCATCAGCAGAAAGCAACTGTGTCAATTCCCATTTTGTATTTGACTCCCCATAATTTAATCCCACCCCTCTCCCGAACACCCTAGCATTTACTTCTTTTACAACCCCATCTATAAATATATTAAACAACCATGGTGACATTACATGGTGTTCACTGACAGCTTAATTTTCATCATCATCATGGGGAAGTGGAATAAGAATCTTTCCTCTGTAAGCCATGCATGTTGTAAAAGTCAACTAAAATGCCGGGAACAATGGGCTAGTAACCCCTTTTCCTGTAAAGATTACTAAAAAGAATAAGAAGAAGAAAATTGTCAAAGTGGGAAGTCTGAATGTGCTTGGATGTTGTGCAAATGATAAGAAAGAGATGATTGTGGATGTTATGAATGAGAAGAAACTGGATGTCCTGGCTTTAAGTGAAACAAAGCTGAAGGGGGTGGGAGAGTTTCAATGGAGAGGAATAAATGGGATTAGGTCAGGGGTTTCAAATAGAGTTAGAGCTAAAGAAGGAGTAGCAATAATGTTGAAGGATAAGCTATGGCAGGAAAAGAGGGACTACAAATGTATAAATTCAAGGATTATGTGGAGTAAAATAAAGATTGGATGTGAAAAGTGGGTTATAGTAAGCGTGTATGCACCTGGAAAAGAGAGAAGTGTAGAGGAGAGAGAGAGATTTTGGGAAATGTTGAGTGAATGCGTGGGGAGTTTTGAATCAAGTGTGAGAGTAATAGTGGTTGGGGATTTCAATGCTAAAGTGGGTAAAAATGTTATGGAGGGAGTAGTAGGTAAATTTGGGGTGCCAGGGGTAAATGTAAATGGGGAACCTTTAATTGAGCTATGTGTAGAAAGAGATTTGGTAAAAAGTAATACATATTTTATGAAAAAGAGGATAAATAAATATACAAATTATGATGTAGCACGTAATGAAAGTAGTTTATTAGACTATGTATTGGTGGATAAAAGGTTGATGGGTAGGCTCCAGGATGTACATGTTTATAGAGGGGCAACTGATATATCGGATCATTATTTAGTTGTAGCTACAGTTAGAGTAAGAGGTAGATGGGAAAAGAGGAAGGTAGCAACAACAAGTAAGAGGGAGGTGAAAGTGTATAAACTAAGGGAGGAGGAAGTTCGGGTGAGATATAAGCGACTATTGGCAGAAAGGTGGGCTAGTGCAAAAATGAGTAGTGGGGGGGGGGGGGGTTGAAGAGGGTTGGAATAGTTTTAAAAATGCAGTATTGGAATGTGGGGCAGAAGTTTGTGGTTATAGGAGGGTGGGGACAGGAGGAAAGAGGAGTGATTGGTGGATTGATGAAGTAAAGGGTGTGATAAAAGAGAAAAAGGTAGCTTATGAGAGGTTTTTACAAAGCAGAAAGTGTTATAAGAAGAGTAGAGTATATTGAGAGTAAAAGAAAGGTAAAGAGAGTGGTGAGAGAATGCAAAAGGAGAGCAGATGATGGAGTGGGAGAGGCACTGTCAAGGAATTTTAATGAAAATAAGAAAAATTTTTTGAGTGAGTTAAACAAGTTAAGAAAGCCTAGGGAAAGTATGGATTTGTCAGTTAAAAACAGAGTAGGGGAGTTAGTAGATTGGGAGAGGGAGGTATTAGGTAGATGGCGAGAATATTTTGAGGAACTTTTAAATGTTAAGGAAGAAAGAGAGGCAGTAATTTCATGCACTGGTCAGGGAGGTATACCATCTTTTAGGAGTGAAGAAGAGCAGAATGTAAGTGTGGGGGAGGTACATGAGGCATTACGTAGAATGAAAGGGGGTAAAGCAGCTGGAACTGATGGGATCACGACAGAAATGTTAAAAGCAGGGGGGGGATATAGTGTTGGAGTGGTTGGTACTTTTGTTTAATAAATGTATGAAAGAGGGGAAGGTACCTAGGGATTGGTGGAGAGCATGTATAGTCCCTTTATATAAAGGGAAAGGGGACAAAAGATATTGTAAAAATTATAAAGGAATAAGTTTACTGAGTATACCAGGAAAAGTGTACGGTAGGGTTATAATTGAAAGAATTAGAGGCAAGACAGAATGTAGGATTGCGGATGAGCAAGAAGGTTTCAGAGTGGGTAGGGGATGTGTAGATCAAGTGTTTACATTGAAGCATATATGTGAACAGTATTTAGATGAAGGTAGGGAAGTTTTTATTGCATTTATGGATTTAGAAAAGGCATATGATAGAGTGGATAGAGGAGCAATGTGGCAGATGTTGCAAGTATATGGAATAGGTTGTAAGTTATTAAATGCTGTAAAGAGTTTTTATGAGGATAGTGAGGCTCAGGTTAGGGTGTGTAGAAGAGAGGGAGACTGCTTCCCGGTAAAAGTAGGTCTTAGACAGGGATGTGTAATGTCACCATGGTTGTTTAATATATTTATAGATGGGGTTGTAAAGGAAGTAAATGCTAGGGTGTTCGGGAGAGGGGTGGGATTAAATTTTGGGGAATCAAATTCAAAATGGGAATTGACACAGTTACTTTTTGCTGATGATACTGTGCTTATGGGAGATTCTAAAGAAAAATTGCTAAGGTTAGTGGATGAGTTTGGGAATGTGTGTAAAGGTAGAAAGTTGAAAGTGAACATAGAAAAGAGTAAGGTGATGAGGGTATCAAATGATTTAGATAAAGAAAAATTGGATATCAAATTGGGGAGGAGGAGTATGGAAGAAGTGAATGTTTTCAGATACTTGGGAGTTGATGTGTCGGCGGATAGATTTATGAAGGATGAGGTTAATCATAGAATTGTTGAGGGAAAAAAGGTGAGTGGTGCATTGAGGTATATGTGGAGTCAAAAAACGTTATCTATGGAGGCAAAGAAGGGAATGTATGAAAGTATAGTAGTACCAACACTCTTATATGGGTGTGAAGCTTGGGTGGTAAATGCAGCAGCGAGGAGACGGTTGGAGGCAGTGGAGATGTCCTGTTTAAGGGCAGTGTGTGGTGTAAATATTATGCAGAAAATTCGGAGTGTGGAAATTAGGAAAAGGTGTGGAGTTAATAAAAGTATTAGTCAGAGGGCAGAAGAGGGGTTGTTGAGGTGGTTTGGTCATTTAGAGAGAATGGATCAAAGTAGAATGACATGGAAAGCATATAAATCTATAGGGGAAGGAAGGCGGGGTAGGGGTCGTCCTCGAAAGGGTTGGAGAGAGAGGGTAAAGGAGGTTTTGTGGGCAAGGGGCTTGGACTTCCAGCGAGCGTGCGTGAGCGTGTTAGATAGGAGTGAATGGAGACGAATGGTACTTGGGACCTGACGATCTGTTGGAGTGTGAGCAGGGTAATATTTAGTGAAGGGATTCAGGGAAACCGGTTATTTTCATATAGTCGGACTTGAGTCCTGGAAATGGGAAGTACAATGCCTGCACTTTAAAGGAGGGGTTTGGGATATTGGCAGTTTGGAGGGATATGTTGTGTATCTTTATATGTGTATGCTTCTGAGCTGTTGTATTCTGAGCACCTCTGCAAAAAAAGTGATAGTGTGTGAGTGTGGTGAAAGTGTTGGATGATGATGAAAGTATTTTCTTTTTGGGGATTTTCTTTCTTTTTTGGGTCACCCTGCCTCAGTGGGAGACGGCCGACTTGTTGAAAAAAAAAAAAAAATATTAAGTTTTCTTCAGCCAGTGACAGGTTTAAAGTGGAGCTTGAAGAGGTGCTGTATACTGTATGTAGATATTAATGACTCTCTTTGGAAGTTAATTTTGTGTATTATGATTCATTTATTGCAGACCGGTACTTAATGTCATCTCTTGGTGATGAGAATGAGGGAGGACCAACACACATTCATCAGAATGTTGCACTTGCTATTGCTGGTTCATCCATGTTTGCAAATAAGGAGAGTGACTATGATGTTATTCAAGGGGTAAGTATATTAATAAAGCCTCACCTATTTCATAGACAGAGTTACTATGACTTGAGATGCAATATGATAATGTCAGTCATTTTAAGATTATGATAAATAGTAGTCTCACTATCTTGTATTTATTATGTTGAGAGATTGTTGAAAATGTTAATTGGTGAACAAGCAGCTCAAGTCATAGTATAGTTGATCCAAAATAAAAGATACTATAAATGTTATTGAGGAATAACATTATAGTTTTCTTAAGGTAAGATACTGTAATGTTATTTAGGAATAACAAAATTTTCTTAAGGTAAGATATCACAATTGTTATTTAGGAATAACAAAATTGTTTTCTGAAGGCAAGATACTGTAATTGTTATTTAGGGCTAACAAAATTTTTTTCTTAAGGTAAGTGAAATATTACCTGTTGAGTATCCCTTATCTGTAATACATGAGGCTGGAAGTGCCTCGGATTTCCGAATTTTTCTGTTTTTGGAATATACAATGGAACCTCGGTTGTCAAATGCCTTACTTGTCAAACAAATTGGGTTTTGAGTGAGGAATTTGAGAAAAAATGTCCTGGTTTTCTTACGGGCTCTTGGTTGTCAACAGAGAGCGTGAACAGGACAAAGTGGCTCGCCTGGCAGTGAGTCGATAGCATGGTTCTCAGTCAGTATATGTACTAACTCATATGCTGTAAACATCTCTTGAGCTTTTGCTGTGCATCTTGTGAACTTTTATTGCAGTTTTGGTGCATTTTTTTTATTGTGAGATAAGTTATCATGAGTCCAAAGAAGGATAAGAAGATGAAAGCAAAAAGAAAAGTTGTAAAAAACCAAAGGGAAAAAATTACAGCAGCTGGCCTTGCCAAAGGTGTGAAAGTGATATCAAGGAAAAAGCCACAAATGATTGAGGAGGTTGAAAAACTCTTGTTGATTTAGATAAATGAAAAACAGTTACAAGGTGATAGTGTTTCAGAGGCCATTATTTGTGAAAAAGCAATCCTTCAAGTCTAGTAGGGGCTTGATAATTTTAAGAAAAGAAGTGGCATTCATAGTGTAGCTAGGCATGGGGAGGCTGCTAGTGCTGACACAGTGACTGTTTAAAAGTATGTTACTGAATTCCAAGTGTATGTAGAGGCTGAGGGATTTCTCCCCCAACAAGCATTCAATTGTGACGAGACAGGCCTCTTCTGGAAGAAAATGCCCAAGAGGACCTACAAAACTGAAGAGGAAAAGTCAGTGCCAGGACACCAGCCAATGAAAGACAGGCTCACTCTGTTATTGTGTGGTAATGCAAGTGGGGATTTCAAATTGAAGCCCTTACTTGTTTATCATTCTGAAAATCCACAAGTTTTCAAGAAGAACAATGTTATATTGTGTCCCTGAGGAAGACCTTAGGCCTAGATATGACTGAATATGATATGGAGGAGTTGTTGGAGGAGCATAGAACTGAACTCACCATGGAAGAACATGTACATCTTCAGGAGCAGCAGCAACAGATTGCAGCAAAGGAGCTGTCATCTGAGGAAGAGGAGGGAAGGGATGGTGTGCCCAATGCCCTTGTCAAGGAAATATGTGCTAAATGGCATGATGTGCAGGAGTTTGCTGAAAAATACCATCCAGACAAAGAACATAAGAACGTAAGAAAGAAGGAACACTGCAGCAGGCCTACTGGCCCACGCGAGGCAGGTCCACGTCTCCTACCGGCTTAAGCCAATGCCCCAACCTAGTTAGGTCAGGTCACCCTGAATTATGAAAGGTATATTGGTTTGTTCTCATTTGTTGATATGTTGTGTGAGGCAGAGAGCTACCAAGTTACCAGATTCACAATCAAGTAGGTTTATAGAAGGTAGTGAAGGTCCCTCCAGTTTTCTATGGCTTCCAACTGTTACCAGTACATTGCTATGGTTATAGAAATAAGCTGGGAACCTGAAATTCTGTCAGAGCTAAAAGGGTTAAGGAAGAAGCATGGCATCTGGCCTAGTAGCACAAGCTAGTCAGGTCCAACTCACACCCACCCACAGCCACTCATATATTTATGTAACCTATTTTTAACCCTTAAACGGTCCAAACGTATATATACGTTCACGCGCGTAGCGCCTCAAACGTATGTATACGTTTTCTTTGTCATTCATTCAACATTGCCATAATAAGCCTGAGTCACCTAGACATGAGAGAATGGGTGTGCGCACTCACTGTGCACCATATTAAAATAATTGTGGATGCCTGGGTACCATATGCTCTTTTTTCCTTTTAAAAAAAAAAAATCTCAAAAAATTTGGGGCACTACGCGAGTGAACGTATATATACGTTTGGACTGTTTAAGGGTTAAAAGTACACAACGTTTTAGCTTCTATGACGGTACTCGGGAGTTTGTTCCACTCATCCAGTGCTTTCCTATATCCTTCCTGAATCTGAGTTTTTCCAACTTAAAACCAGTGCTGTGAGTCCTGTCTTGGCTAGATATTTTTGGCATGCTATATACATCCCCTTTATTTATTCCTGTTTTCCATTTATACACTTCAGTCATATCCCCCCTAATTCTACACCTTTCTAGAGAGTGCAGATTCAGGGTCCTCAGTCTATTCTCATAGGGAAGATTTCTGAGACATGGGATCAACTTTGTCATCCTCCTTTGTATGCTTTCCAGAGCATTTATTTCCATTCTGTAATACGGTGACCAAAACTGCAGCATAATCTAGATGAGGCCTAACCAAGGATATATAGAATTGAAGAACAACCTGAGGACTCCTATTATTTATGCTTCTTGATTTGAAGCCAAGGATTCTGTTCGCTTTATTGCGAATACTTTTGCACTGCTGTCTTGGTTTTAGATTACTGCTAACCAGAACTCCCAAATCCTTTTCACAATCAATAATATTAAGATCTACATTATTTAGTTTATATGTGGCATGGTTGTTTTCTTGTCCATTGTTTAGAACTTTGCATTTGTCTATATTAAACTCCATCTGACTCTTCTCTGGCCACTGCATCAGTCTATTCAAATCTTCCTGGAGTGCTCTAATGTCCTCGTCAGAATGAATTTGTTGGCCTATTTGAGTGTCATCAGCAAACTTGCTTATGTATATCACTATTTATTCCCTTATCTATGTCATTTATGTAGACAGTGAACAATAAGGGGCCCAACACTGACCCCTGTGGAACATCACTTGTGATGCTTCCCCACTCTGATTTCTCCCCATTTATGCAAACTCTCTGCTGCCTATCAGTCAACCATGCCTCTGTCCAGGAAAAATTTCTCCTATTCTGTGTGCCTTAATTTTCCTCAATAGTCTCTGATGTGGGACTCTATTCATCCACATACACAATATCATATTCATTACCATCATCTACCTCCTCAAGTACCTCAGTGAAAAAATCAATAAATTCGTAAGACAGGAATGCCCTGTTGTAAAACCGTGCTGAGATCATTGATCAATTTATGTTTTTCAAGATGGCTACAAATTGCCTCAGCAATTTTTGATTCCATAAATTTTCCCACTGTGGAGGTGAGGCTTATTGGTCTATAGTTCAAAGTTAAGGGCCTGTCACCTGCTTTGAAAATAGGTATCACATTTGCCATTTTCCTCTTATCTGGCACTATGTCAGTTTGTAGTGATATGTTGAAAAGATTAGCCAAAAGTTTGCTAAGCTCCTCTTTACATTCCTTTAGAACCCTTGTGTACAGTTCATCAGGGTCTGGGGATTTGTTAGATTTTAATTTATCTATTTGTCTAAGGACCATGTCACTTGTGACCCTAATCATGCATAGTTTATCATCCTGTTCTACATAATTTATTATTTCTGGAATATCGCTAGTATCTTCCTGTGTAAAAACTGAGAGGAAGTAAGTGTTAAAAATGTTACACATTTCCCTATCACTGTTGGTGAGCTGACCCAAGTAACTTTTGAGTGGGCCTATCTTGTCCTTAATCTTACTTCTGTCTACCTGAAAGAATCCTCTTGGGTTAGTCTTCGATTCTCTTGCAACTTCAACCTCACAATCTCTTTTTGCTTTTCTTATTCCTGTTTTTATTTCTCTCTCTAACTGAATATATTGATTTCTTGACTGCCCCTCTCCTCTTTTGACTTAAAACAGTGACCGTCTCTCTAACATGTACAATGACAGTGTAATGTCTCAATTTAGACAAGTGTTAAAACAGAACATGAAACGAGCTTCACTGGACAGGTTTTTAGAGAGACAAAGAACCAGTGAGGCAGAACAAGGTGTTAGTGGTGAAAAGAGACGAAGAAGATAAACAACACCAGAAGGAGAGTTGCCTGACATATTAATAGAAAGTGGCTCTCCTTCTGAACAGTAACATTCCACCTCCTCTCCTCCACCTCCTGCTCCCAGTATGCCATTAGCTCTCCTCTGACAGGTAAGAGGCAATTATATTTTCATTTACTGTACAGTATTTCAGTTAAGGATTCTTTTAGTATTCATTTTTACAGTTTTATGTAGTAAGTACCTTGGTAGTAGGTTGGCAGACAGCAACTGCCCAGGGAGGTACTACTGTTCTGCCAAGTGAATGTAAAATGGAAGCCTGTAATTGTTTTACATGATGGTAGGATTGCTGGTGTCTTTTTTTGTCTCATAAACATGTGAAATAACAAGTATATCTTGCTACTTATGCTTACACTCAGGTCACACTACACATGCATGTACAAGCATATGCATATGTATACACACACACCCCTCTGGGTTTTCTTGTCTTCTTACAAGCTCTTGTTCTTCTTTATTTCCTCTTATCACCATGGGGAAGTGGAACAGAATTCTTCCTCCATAAGCCATGCATGTCATAAGAGGCGACTAAAATGCTGGGAGAAAGGGGCTAGTAACCCCTTCTCCTGTATACATTACTAAATTTACAAGGAGAAACTTTCGTTTTTCCGTTTGGGCCACCCCGCCTCCATAGGATACAGCTGGTGCATTGAAAGAAAGTTGTAAGTACATTTTTATTATATTATTTTATTGTTATTTGGGGTCTGGAACAGATTAATTCTGTTTACAGTATTCTTTATGGGAAAAATTGCTATGGTGATTTTCCGTTTTGGTCGTTGAATCGACATCTGGAATGAATTAAATTCAACAACTGAGGTTCCACTGTATATGGGATGGTACCATAAGTCCAAACATAAAATCAGTTTATATTTTGAATACAGTTTATACATACACTTAGCTTGTAGGTAGTTTTATACAATATTTTTAATTACGAAAATAATAATTTAATATATTATAAGCAGCATTGGGAGAATATCTGCATCAGCTGTAAAAACAATAACAGACAATGGCTGGCTTTCAGTCTCCACCTATGATGCTGTGTTTTGATTAAAAGGCTTCTGCACACTATTTTTTCTTATCACTGTTACCCTTAGGGATATCTTTGCACCATAGAACAGATAATAAGCACAGAACACATGATAATCACAGTGAGTAATGCACATAGGTCTAGTGGTGATGACTTGGCGACAAACTAGTGGCAACAGAATATCAGAGCCCTGTCCAGGGTATAAGGTCATGTGTAGCAACTGTCTGGGTATGCAAAGACTTGTACATTACCTGGGAACCTCCCCAGAACTGACTAGAATTTTTCATTTTGGCATTATGTCCACACCTGAAAAAAAAATTGAATTTCAGAGCTTTTCGAATTTTGGAATTTTGAATGAAGGACTCTTAATCTGTGTTTTCAATAAAATTTTTGGTTACATATATTTTATTTAACTATAAGATGTGAAACAGAAATGCACACAGGATATGATTGTAGATAAAGCAAAACTTGAGAGAGAGGCCTGCATGAATTAATATGCAGTTACACACCATTATGACAACAGAGGTTGTTTAACTGAAGCCAGCATAACTTGTTACAAAACCACAAGAACACAGTTTGGTTGATCAGTAATTCTGACTTGCACTATTTCTGCCTTGCTTTCAAATTTTGGTTGATAAGATTGTTTAAGAGGTTAAACAGGTAAACTTTTACAAGGAATGTACCTGTTAAATGGCCCTGTATGTTTGAAGAGAAGGGAGGAGGTGAAAAAATCCAGCATTACCACAACCTAAAGAGTTTCCTGAGTTTATGTAGAGGGGAAAATAACAGGCTGCAAGTTACATTTCAGGGTGTTTATTAGGATCTGAAGCCCAAAATCCACAGACTTGGTCCGAAAATTTATACTAGGATCTGAAGTCTGAAAAGCATAGTCTTTGTCCCAAATTTTAAAGTGAAAATTTAACTTTGAAGAGTCAAAGGTTTTCAGTACAGCTCATGTGATTCTCTACCTTGATATGGTAGGTCTTCCTAGGTTGAGATACAAGATCAGGTGTCCAGTCAGAGATTCAAATGGTTGGTGTGAGGATGTGACCTGCCCATTGGGTGCATAATATGGATACGTGGCAGTTCCCACCAGCATCCTGTGCTGCTGAACAATGAGGGATTGATATGTACCTTAGTAAATGACCAGATAAAAATATTTTCAAATTAAAATACTAGGTCAAAAGCAATTATTGTGCAGCCATTAAAATTAAGGATTAATATTTCAATTTAATCAGCATACGACAATTCATTGATCACATCAGTTTCCATTTTGAAAATGCGATTTTTATGAAAATTTTTTTGATTGTTTATAAAAACATAAAATTACATTTCTAAACATAATTTAATGACAAAGTGCAAGGAAACTGCTGGTAAACGGTACCACTGATCATGATTGTTTCTGATAATTCATTTTTACAATAAGTTGTTAACCTTAGATTATAAATCTGGAATTATACGTAAATTTCACTAGATTGCGAGGTCAAACAGGGAGGTGAAGTACCAAATTAGATTGATTGCAGGTTGAGCATAACCATACTCATTGATGGTTCAGAGAAACTTATTGAGGATCAAAGTGACTTTTGATGCAATATCAATTTCATGCATTAAAACCTGGATGGTTTTTGCTCAAATTAAAATTCTCCATTTTCTTTGTTCTCTTTGGATGAATGTATTGTAAATCCTCAGTTATTGACTATGTAAGAGCTGAGCTTGTTTGGTTATTCCCATGGATATGTCCATTGATATCACAGTCTTACCCTCATCATCATAAATGTCTTTTGCAGATGTTAAAGTTTTGTTTAACCTAGAAGATGAGGAATTATCTTAGATCTACAGATGTGTAGTTTCATGCATATTATAAATGAAATCTTTATTTTTGTGGTATTGCTGAGATTGAGGAAAATATAATTCATAATAAGACATATTAATTTATTTAAACTAAAAAATGGAAAACACTTAACCACAGTGAACCAGCTTTATGTATGTTATAATAAAAATATGCACCATTAATATTTTATTGCACTGCACTTGCATGCAGACAACAGAAGAGGAGATGGAAAATGTAAGTGTCCATCTCCTTCTTTCAGTGTCTTTTTTTTTTTTTTTTAATCAAGTGCTGTAACTATACTTAAAAAAGAACATTATATCATTAATCTTCTTGTATATTATAAATAACTACATAACCTTAATATTGTATGTTGACATTTTGCTTGTGTTCGTAATTCTTGTTAAATTATTTTACTGAGCAAATCGTGAAACGTGTGTAGATAAAGTATTTACTTCAACTGAGCTTCATCATGAAGGCCTGCATTTTCATTTATACAGCAACAACAGCCGCGCAAGTGCCCTTTGAGTTCTGAAACAACACGGAACTTGCTCATCTGCCTCTTGTGGGTATTGCGTAATGCAGATGAAACGACCCTTCGCCATACTCTTTCTGAACTACCACATAATCGTCTCCATCAGCTGCTGGATGTACTTTATGTAGCAGTCTCTTGCTTTGAGTATAAGGTAAGTTACAGTATATAATCAGTTTAGTGTTTTAAATTATAAAGGCCATAATAAGATTTACAGCTCTATCTTTTGTTTTTTGAGTTAAGGATTGGCTGTTGAATATGTACCTTTCATTGGACTTTCTTTTCTGTATATTATTTAATACATTGAGAAATAATTTGATATTGAAGGCTCTTCCTAGCTACCTTGAATGCTATAGTCTCACTTACAAGGTACTCAACCTCAGTGTTAAAGGGGTGAACCAATTAAGCCAGTGGAAGACTTCGGTCAAATGACCAAATGCTCTAGTGACTTAGACCCATGATAGGAAATACTTGTTTTGTTTCCTGATGAATCTTACTTAACCTAACCTATTTTCAATAGTTGTGTTTTCACGTAGAATTTTAGTGTTGTTCATACTCATTGCATGACTGAGTTGATGTTGGGCTATGGTATCCATATGTTGATCCATTGGCTTGTTTGAAGTGGAAGTTTACTTTTGTTGACCTAGTCAATATTTGCTTTTGTTTGCCCTAATTTTCTGGAATATGGATTGCTGTTTATTTTATTCCTTGAAATAACATGCCCTATGCACAGTGGAGTACTGCACGCTTAATCTAGATTAAGCACTGATCACAACAAGTAACCACTGGAAATAATTTGGACGTTGGAGCATGGCACCTAAAACTACATTAAATCTTGATCATATTATATTCAACTGCTGGAGTACCTGATTTCAAATATATTATCCCTCTAAGCCTGTAAACTATGAAAAGTCAGCAGGTAGTTTAGACCAGTGCTCAAAAATTTTCTTCCTTTTTTTTGGCATCATCAGGCCATGTCTGTTACCATTTAAATACTGGCTTGCATTCCATGTTTGATTCTCTTATTATTATTTTTTTTTTTTTGTTTTTTTTTTTGATTAACTATCTCCTTTGAATTTGATAGTCTGTAGCTTTTATATTCTGTTGACACCTCAGTACTGATAATTCTCTGTAAAACACTCCTTGATATTTTTAACCATTTCACTGTCGAGACCCTGGCTCACAAACTTGCTCTCAGTGTTGAATTTTCAAAAAAAAAAAAAAAAAATCTTATGAAATGATAGAGAATCGTCTCCTGATGGCAATGACACCAAAAGTACGAAATTTGATGGAAAACTTACAGAATTATGCTCTCCCGATGTTAGCTGTTTCAGCAATATGTATGCATTGGTGATTTCGCCCACTTTGAGCCCTATTTTCAGCCATTGTTTCAGTTGACCAAACTCGTAGCTATTTCGCTAGAGCTTCATTTGTCCTATTGATTGAGTACAAGAAACCACCCATTTACTGATTTCAACTACCCAATAAAGTGGTCAGAAATTGGCAATTTGGCCAATTTCAGACAAATTTCAAAAGATGCCAGTTACAAAATACGGTCCAGAATAAACAATGCAGACATTCCTGGCACTAAAATAACATTTTTCTCTACTCATTAGTCATATCTCCAGGCCCCTCTTATATTACTCTTGCTTTCTATTTTGAATTTTTATTCACAAAAAAAGAAAAATAGAAGATTTACTATTATGCAGACTACTGCATTATTGTAAAAATTGTATAAATAATGTCAGCCCATTCGTGACTGCATATTAGACTGACCAGTTGGACATGTATTGGACGGTGACATCATTTGTTTACTCTGGAACATTAGCAAAAATCGAACATTTCTGCTACTTTGAGCTCATTTTCAAGGTACTTTTCATCGTGAAACCAATCAAAATCATCTGTATTTCAGTAATATATCATCCATTCTATCAAATGAGACCAAGAAAACGAGAATACAACTGTAAATACCTTAGAAAATACACCTCAAAGTCGGCGGTCATAAGTCGAGTGGTCGTATGTCGCTCAGGTCGTAAGTCGGATGGTGAGTGTATATAAAATATGAAATAACATTTAAAAACACTTCAAATTTTAGAAATTTCCAGACATAATGGAGAGATGTGGTGCTCACAGAGCTCATAGAGGATGTAAACAAACCAGGTGGGGCGCAGTGACCGTATTAGAAATTCAGGCGAGGGAACCGTATAGCGAGTTTTGATCATAATTTAAAATGTCCATATTAGCAGAACACCGTAAAGCAAAATGCCGTAAATTGGGGCCGTACTGTATAGTACTATATGTATGTACAAGTAAAAGTTATAGAATTTTGAAACAAATTCTTAGTAAAGATGCTAGGCTATAGCTAAGAATTACTGTACTGTAAAGCTGATGTAGTTCATTAAAACTCCTGGATGTTTGAATATACAAAATCTTTGGAGGTGATTTTTGTTAGCGTTATGGACGTGAGAGTTAGTCAGGAAGGTTAAGAAACTATCGGGTCTGGCTAGTAAATGAATGGACAACTATGTAAGCATCTCAGCCTTGAGTAGAGGCACTTCATACTGAGGTTTTGTGTCCCCAACAGGGTAAACCACTTTACCCATGAGATCACTCACTTTTAGGTAGGGTTCTCAGCATCAGAGCTGTTTTCTTCCTTAACCATAAGATGTCTAGTCTACATGTGGGCATAAGTATAAATGTGTATGTTAGTGTTGGATATATACTGATTTTGAGTTTGAAGAGAATGAACACTTTTTTCTTCATTTAATTAAATTAACATAGAGTATTTCTGCTTGAATTAAAGGGAAAGAAGATATCTCATCGTGGTGGTGCAGTCAATATCCGAAGCAAAGAGGCCATGAAGAGTCTTCTTGAGGAAGCCATCATGGGCCAGAACTCCGCACGTTCAGAAATGATGCTTCGCCGTCGAGGTAACGCTCCCCCCAACACCCCCCATGTTGTTGGATTATCTCAATTCTACATCCAAGGGGCAGGTTTGTGTCACTCAAGTGAACATTCAGTGAGGCACTCGTTCAGTCAACCTCTCAACCCCAGCAATAATGTGACTCTGCTGCCTATGCACTGTACCGGGGTTCGTACATACTCCGTGGCTCGCACTGCTAACTCACACCCTCTCACAAACCTCTTTGTTGCCTTGGGGTCTGGAGGATAATAAATGGTAGTGTAGATAAAAGAGAAGTAATGTAGAGATGGCATTATGTTAGGCTATAAATCTAATCAGCATATTTCTGAGTTAATAATGCTTTAAACAGACAGGTAATTTTTGTAATATCTGTTCCCATTACAGCGTTAATTATAGCTGGATTAGTCTCCAGTACTCCTTACACAATTTGTTACTGTCACAATGTGAAATTCCTTATTTTTACGCATAGCATATTTATTCTTTTCCCTGCACATTTTTTTTTTTTTTTTAGAATTATTTCAATATGAAGTCATAAATATGTACATGTCCAAATTATCAGTTAGGGAGAACATGCTAAAAAGGCAAATTTATTTAAATTCATTTTCTTTATGAATTTCATACATGTACAGGTTCAGTACAATATGTAAACTTGATACAGGTTACAAAAATTTTAATTTGCATAATGTAGTACGTCGCTCACTTACGATGTTAATGTATCCCTGAAAATTGTTTGCAAGTTGATTGTTCAGAACCCAGGACCTGTTTTCCCTTAGATGTGTTCTTGGGACATAATATTCCATATCTAATTTTATTTAATTTTTTACTGAGAATCTTAGCCCAATATTTTAGGTTCAGTACTGATCATCACTTACAAATAGTAATTAAACATTGTTTAAATAATGTTTACAATATACTATGGTCACATGTAAAACAGCTAACAACAACTAAAATTCAAAATTTGGTCATAGTTCGTGTGGTTTGGTGTTCTTTTCCTTTTGACTTGGTGCATATACATACTGGCTCCGCGTGTGTTAGTGTGTGAATAGGTAATAGTTCAAGTTGGACTGAAACAATGTCATAAGTTTCTGCTATGTGCAGGTTATTTGTGACGAGACCAACCATATGATCTCATTCAAAGTATGTGCATTGGGTTTCCATGCCCAAATATGTTTTTTTTCTGGTCATTCTTTCTTACAAGCATCAGTATAAACCAGTTCAGAGTGATATTTATAAAAAATATATTTAAAAATAGCAGACACACGAAGACAAGAGTGAACTGTGTGTTGTGGCAGTGGTTACTAAGTCTTAGCAGTATATTCTGCTACTGCATCCTTTGCCCTCCATGGTTGCAAATTCTTCCACCTATTGGAAGAGCAAATCTGTTCATGAGTCATTCATTGGGTCTAAAGTGCCAGTGTTGTAAAAGTGAAATTTTGTAATTCTACGACATACTGTATTGACTTAGTGTCCTAACCTTTTTTTAATTTTGTTGAGCCTGTTGTTGAGTCTAAATGTAACATACCAGATGCAAGGTTAGGTTTTATTTATTAAACATCCATTAAAAATGCTGTTCTAATTTATTGAATTGCAAATTGTTTTTCATAGAAAGGTACTGTACTAAGATGCCAAGTTGTTTTATGAAAAACTATGAGCCACTTGAGCAACATCAACTTTAGAGAAGGAAAATCATACCTATCACAATTATTAGAACATTACAAAATTGCTATGGTTTTGGAAGGAAAACAAAAAGAGCCGACGTGGTCTACATGACTTTATGAAGGCATATGACAAATGTGACTGACCCAGGTTGGATCCTGAGCCAGGTGGAAATGTTAGACATGTTTCATTGCACTTGCTGCCCTTGTTCACCTAGGATTGAATATGTATCCATAGAAAAAGGTTTGTAATAAGTAATACATTAAAGAAAAAAAAAAGAGGATAAATAAGTATACAAGATATAATATAGCATGTAATGAAAATAGTTTGTTAGATTATGTATTATGTAAAGGTTGATGGGTAGACTTCAGGATGTGCATGTTTACAGAGGGGCAACAGATATATCAGATCATTAGTTGCAACTACAGTTAGAGCAAGAGGTAGATGGAGCAAAAAGAATACATTAACAGCAAGTAAGAGAAAGGTGAAAGTTTATAAACTATGGGAGGAGGAAGTTAGGGTGAGATATAAGCAACTATTGGCAGAAAAGTGGGCTAATGAGAGTATAGGTAGTATGGGGGTTGAAAGGGGGTGGGATAGTTTTAAAAAGGCAGTGTTAGAAATCGGAGCAGAAGTTTGTGGCTATAGGAGGGTAGGTATAGGAAGAAAGAGGAGTGTTTGGTGGAATGATGGGTAATGGGTGTGATAACAGAGAAAAAGGTCACTTATGAAAATTTTTCACCAAGCAGAAGTGATATAAGAAGGTTGGAATATATGGAGAGGTGAAGAGAGTGGTGAGGGAGTGCAAAAGGAAAGAAACGATAGAGTGGGTGAGGCACTGTCCACAAATTTTGCTGAGAATAAGAAAAAAATTTGGAGTAAGATAAATAGGTTAAGAAAGTCTAGGGAACAAATGGATTTGATAGTTAAAATCATAATAAGGGAGTTGGAGGTATTGGGAAGATGGTGGGAATACAGTGGTCCCCCGCTTTTCGTAGTTCCCAGCAATCGTAAAATTCGCCAATCATAAAGGTATTTTCGTATAAACATGGACTCGCTTTTCATAGGTTGACTCGCGAGTCGTAGTTCGTCCGGGACGCGTACCCACGGCGTGAGCCAGGGCGGCAGCCAGTCTGGCATTGTTTACCAGTGAGCGAAGGTCCCCTCACGTGCTCCAGCGAAATATTTCATAATATTCCATTTATTTTAGTGCTTGCAAGTACTAAATAAGCTACCATGGCTCCAAAGAAAGCTCCTAGTGCCAAGCCTGTGGTAAAAGAAGGTGAGAAATACGATTGAATTTAAGAAAACCATCATTGAACAATATGAAAGTGGTACAAGTGTGGCCGAACTGTCCAGGATGTATAAGAAACCCTACACAACCTTATGTTCCATAGTGGCCAAGAAAAATGAAATAAAGGATGCTGTTGTTGCAAAGGGAGTAACTATGCTGACAAAAATGAGATCACCAGTACTGGAAGAGGTTGAGAAGTTATTATTGGTGTGGATAAATGAGAAACAATTAGCAGGAGATACTCTTATGACTTCATTTATTTGTGAAAAGGCTAGGCAGTTACATGAAGATTTGGTAAAGAAATTGCCTGCAAATAGTGGTGAAGTGAGTGAATTTAAGGCCAGCAAAGGCTGGTTTGAGAGATTTATGAACCGTACTGGCATACACAGTGTGGTAAGGCATGGTGAGGCTGCCAGTTAGGACCACAAGGCGGCTGAAAAATTTATTTTATTTTATTATCACACTGGCCGATTCCCACCAAGGCAGGGTGGCCCGAAAAAGAAAAACTTTCACCATCATTCACTCCATCACTGTCTTGCCAGAAGGGTGCTTTACACTACAGTTTTTAAACTGCAACATTAACACCCCTCCTTCAGAGTGCAGGCACTGTACTTCCCATCTCCAGGACTCAAGTCCGGCCTGCCGGTTTCCCTGAACCCCTTCATAAATGCTACTTTGCTCATACTCCAACAGCACGTCAAGTATTAAAAACCATTCGTCTCCATTCACTCCTATCAAACACGCTCACGCACGCCTGCTGGAAGTCCAAGCCCCTCGCACACAAAACCTCCTTTACCCCCTCCCTCCAACCTTTCCTAGGCCGACCCCTACCCCGCCTTCCTTCCACTACAGACTGATACACTCTTGAAGTCATTCTGTTTCGCTCCATTCTCTCTACATGTCCGAACCACCTCAACAACCCTTCCTCAGCCCTCTGGACAACAGTTTTGGTAATCCCGCACCTCCTCCTAACTTCCAAACTACGAATTCTCTGCATTATATTCACACCACACATTGCCCTCAGACATGACATCTCCATTGAAAAATATGTGCATGAATTCCAGGAGTACATAGAGGCTGAAGGACTGAAACCTGAACAAGTGTTCAATTGTGACGAAACAGGCCTCTTTTGGAAGAAAATGCCAAAGAGAACCTTCACAAGAGGAAAAGGCAATAGGACACAAGAGAAAGACAGGCTGACGCTAATGAAAAGTGTACCATTCTGAAAATCCCAGTGTGTTCAATGCTAGTAAGACACAAGCCTATGAAAGACAGGCTGACGCTAATGTTCTGTGCTAATGCTAGTGGGGATTTCAAAGTGAAGCCATTACTAGTGTACCATTCTGAAAATCCCAGTGTGTTCAGGAAAAACAATGTTATGAAGAGTAAATTGTGTGTGTTTTGGAAATCTAATAGTAAGGCATGGGTCACGAGGGAAATTTTCGTCGAGTGGTTCAATGAAGTGTTTGGCCCTAGTGTGAAGGAGTATCTCCTGGAAAAGAAATTGGATCTCAAGTGCGTGCTAGTAATGGACAATGCACCTGCTCATCCTCCAAACTTGGATGACCTAATTTTCGAGGAGTTTGGGTTCATCACAGTAAAGTTCTTGCCCCGAATACCACTCCTCTCCTCCAACCCATGGACCAGCAGGTTATTGCAAACTTTAAAAAACTCTACACAAAAGCAATGTTTCACAGGTGCTTGACTGTGACCACAGACACTCACTTGACCCTAAGGGAATTTTGGAGAGAACACTTCAGCATCCTCCACTGCATAACCCTTATAGGTATGGCTTGGGAGGGAGTGACTACCAGGACTTTGAACTCTGCCTGGAGAAAATTGTGGCCAGATTGTGTCGACAAGAGGGATTTTGAAGAATTTGGGACTGACCCTAATGAGCCTATGTCTGTTGTAAAATCAATTGTGGCACTGAGGAGTTCCATGGGGTTGGATGTGAGTTTGGAGGATGTGGAAGAATTGGTGAAAGACCACAATGAAGAGCTCACCACTGAGGAGCTGCAAGAGCTTCAGCAGGAAGAGCAACACATTGCAGCTCAGAATCTTGCTGCAGAGGAGGAGGAAGAGAGATGGAAGAAGGTGCCTTCTTCAGAAATTAAAGAGATTTTTACTATGTGGGGTAAGATGGAAAGCTTTATGGAGAAACATCACCCTAACAAGGTTGTTGCAAGCCAGGTTGGCAACATGAACAGTGACAAAGTCTTGGGCCATTTTAGGGAAGTGTTAAAAGAGACGCCAGAAACAGAGCTCTCTCCACAGTTATTTTGTGAGACAGGACTCCAGTGGCTCTCAAGGTGGTCCTAGTGGCATTAAGAAACAGAGAAGAGAAGCAACCCCAGAAAAGCAAATGGTGCCTGAGGTGTTGATGGAAGGGGATTCCCCTTCCAAACTATAAACAATCCACTCTCTCTCCTCCTCCAGTCTCCCATACACTAAGAAGAATCTCCAATAAAGGTAAGTGTTATGCTGTTAATGTTTCATTCATCATTTCCCATTGTATTGTTTATGTACTACATGCATATTTCATGTTAAAAAATTTTTTTGTTTTAATACTTCTGGGTGTCGGGAACGGATTAATTGTATTTACATTATTTCTTATGGGGAAAATTGATTCGTAAATCGTAAATTTCGTTTATAGTAATGGCTCCAGGAACGGATTAATTATGAACAACGAGGGACCACTGTATTTTGAGGAACTATTAAATGTTGACAAAGAGAGGGAGGCAGTAATTTCATGCGTTGGTCAGGGAGGTATAACATCTTTTAGGAGTGAAGAAGAGCCAGATGTGAGTGTGGGGGAGGTGCTTGAGGCATTAGGTAGAATGAAAGGGAGTCAAGCAGCTGGAACTGATGAGATCATGACAGAAATGTTAAAAGCAAGGGAGATGATATAGTTTTAGAATGGTTGGTTCTTTTGTTCAATAAATGTATGAAAGAGGGGAAGGGGGACAAGAGAGATTGTAAAAGTTATAGGGGAATAAGTTTACTGAGTATACCAGGTAAAGTGTATGGTAGGGCTTTTATTGAAAGAATTAGAGGTAAGACATAGAGCAGAATTGCAGGTGAGCAAGGAGGCTTTAGAAAGGATAGCTAATGTGTAGATCAAGTGTTTACATTGAAGCATATATGTGAACAATATTTAGATAAAGATAGGGAAATTTTCATTGCATTTATGGATTTAGAAAAGGCTTATGATAGGGTAGATAAGGGAGCAGTGTGGCAGATGTTGCAGGTGTATGGAATAGGTAGTAAGTTACTAAATGCTGTAAAGAGTTTTTATGAGGATAATGAGACTCAGAGTGTGTAGGAGAGAGGGAGAATACATTTCAGTAAAAGTAGGTCTTAGACAGGGATGCATAATGTCACCATGGTTGTTTAACATATTTATAGGTGGAGTTATACAAGAAGTAAATGCTAGGGTGTTGGGGAGAGGGGTGGGATTAAATTTTGGGGAATCAAATACAAAATGGGAGTTGACACAGTTACTTTTTGCAGATACTACTGTGCTTTTGGGAGATTCTAAAGAGAAGTTGCAAAGGTTAGTGGATGAGTTTGGGAGGGTGTGTAAATAAAGCTGAAAGTGAACATTGATAAGAGTAAGGTGATGAGAGTATCAAATGAGTTAGGTAAAGAAAAATTGTATATCACATTGGAGGGGGGGAGCATGGAAGAAGTGCATGTGTTCAGATATTTGGGAGTAGATTTCTCAGCAGATGGGTTTATGAAGGATGAAGTTAACCATAGAATTGATGAAGGTGAAAAGGTGATTGGTTCATTGAGGTATCTGGAGACAAAAAAAAAAAAAAAGGAATGTACGAGAGTCTAGTAGTGTCAACACTCTTGTATGAGTGTGAAGCATGGGTTGTGAATGCTGCAGCAAGGATGAGGCTGGAGGCTGTGAAGATGTCATGTCTTAGGGCATTGTGCAGTTTAAATGTTATGCAGAGAATTTGCACTGTGGAAATTAGGTGTGGAGTTACTAAAAGTATTATTCTGATGGCTGAGGAGGGGTTAGTGAGGTTGTCTGGTTATTTAGAGAGGATGAAGCGACATAGGTTGACTTGGAGGGTGTATATATCTGTAGTGGAGGGAAGGAGGGGTAGGGGTTGTCCTAGGAAAGGATGGAGGGAGAGGGTAAAAGTGGCTTTGTGTGCAAGGTACCTGTACATGCAGCAAGCATGTGTGAGTGTGTTACATAGGAGTGAATGGAGATGAATGGTTTTTGGGACCTGGAGAGCTGTTGGAGTGTGAGCAGGGTAATATTTTGTGAAGGGGTTCAGGAAAACCAGTTAGCTGGACTTGAGTCCTGCAGGTGGGAAGTACAGTGCCTACACTTTAAAGGAGGGATTCAGGGTATTGGCTGTTTGGAGTGACATCTAAACTGTCATATTTGGGCGCCTCTGCAAAGATACTGACTTTGTGTGAATGATGGCAGAAGTGTTGAATGATGGTGAAAGTGTTTCTTTTTTGGGTCATCCTGCCTCGGTGGGAGATGGCTGGTGTATTAAAAAAAAAAGTTTGGAGTGACATTTGAACTTTCTGGAATTTTATATTTAGTATCTATTAAAATTTTCCCTTCAGTTTGGTACTTTTGCCAGGTTTGAGGTTTACAGAGAAGTGTTAAATTTTCACAAGCTGATCTTTAAACTTATGATAATTTGTATCTGGTAGTTTGTATATAAGAACAATGACAGTATTCTGATTTTCATTTTTCACTGTCAGTGCTTCAGTAGATTGTAAAGTTAAAGACTCTAGTTACAAATAAGCAAGTGTTCTGTGTAAAGGCTGACCCCAGTGTACCTATGTCTTGAATGATAAATTTGATACTTACTAAATATTTTTTTTTTTTCAACAAGTTGGTCGTCTCCCACCGAGGCAGGGTGACCCAAAAAAGAAAGAAAATCCCCAAAAAGAAAATACTTTCATCATCATTCAACACTTTCACCACACTCACACATTATCACTGCTTTTGCAGAGGTGCTCAGAATACAACAGTTTAGAAGCATATACGTATAAAGATACACAACATATCCCTCCAAACTGCCAATACTAAATATATATGGTACATAAGTTTCATTATATGTGAGTTTAGACAACTAGAACATGGAAGTTTAGTTTATAAGTTGTATGTTGTAGAGAATGTTTCAGGAGCACTTAAACCCTCCAGACTTCATTTTCTTTGTACAATGAAATCTTTGATTGTCACTTCACGTACATGGTTCAGAATGCTGCACCATGATTCTTTTATGATTGATGCAAATCTGTTCTACCTCATTGCTTTTCTAAGTTAATACATTATTCATTAACATTTACAGGAGTACTGTAAATTAGCATGCATAACATAAAGTAATATGAGATGTAAAATAGTGCTTGATTCAGTATATTCAATACTGTAATTTTTTTCCTTTTCAAACATAACAAATCACTTAACTTGCTTACAAGAATTAGCAACTAAAATGCACACAGCTTCAGCTGGTAATAATTTGACAAGTAACCTCTTTAATAAGTATTTAATATTCAACTAGAATTAGTATTGTGCAGGTATTTCATGCTATTGTATTCTAATTTATGTTTACAGTATGTACTGAATTCTTCCACCTGTATATTGAGCAGGTCATTGTTAAACTGTTGTGATGTCTGTGCTCTTCTGGAAGACTAGCTAGGGAAGGAGTGACAGTGAAGGTGTTTTCTTTTGGATCACCTTATCTTGCTGGAAGACAGCTTTCTTCTTTCAACAAACCAGCCATATGCCACCGAGGCAGGGTGGGAGACATCTGATGGATTTAAAAAAAAAGTTTTGAGACTACTCAGGATACCAGAGTAAAATGTTTTTTGTCCTTCATGGCAGTTTCACCTTCCAAAATAAGCTTAGTATAGGTCACTTTTACATGCTTTGATGCCACTAAATATACCCAGTTCAAAGGTTAACTATAATTAGTCATAATTATAGTTAACTCTGCCAGTATTGTAGGAAAGTAACATGAGAATTTAAGCTTTAATCACTTATATAATATAAAGTTGTATAAAAAGAAAATAAGTGTAACTGCATAAGAGCTGTAACAATATTATATACATACAATACATACATAGTAGTTGAAAGTTAAATAGATCGTTATGTATAGATTTATTAATATTGTTTATCATTATGGAAAAATTAGCTTTTGAGTAATTCTAGGTATAATTGAAATAAAAAAAGAAATTGGGAAAAAAGTAAATCCTGTACAGAGAGAAGTACAATGTATGTTTGGAACTGAGTGGTAATTGATGTTCAGTTTACCAGCATGTATATAATATTCATTTTTAATTTTTAATTCAAATTTTTAATATACTTGTGTTCATTTACCATATTATTTTAATGGTTGCAACATTAGCATGATTTTGTGACCAAAGTTAGCAAATAACAATGTAGCAATTATTGAAGTCTCACTGTATATAAAAGAACCAGTACAACAGGTTGGCCATCACTAATCCGGCAATCAGTAATTTGGTTCCAACGGTAATCCGGCACTAATTTCGGCTAGCGTAATTTAAAATTTCTGGGGTCGCCATACCATCCTGCTGCTACTGTTTGGTGGCGCTACTTGTTGCATAAGTCATTCCAATTTCTTTTTTTCTCTATTTATTGTTATAACCTGCTTGCTTTTAGCCCTAGCCATTGTTCCAATGAATGAAAGAAATGCTTCTCGTTATGTAAAGCACATGCACAGTACATTGTCCATAAAAGATAAAGTGGCTTTGAAACCACTTTCAGTCACTATGAGCTCAGCTCACTCAGATAAGCTGTGACTGGTAAATTTGGGCCTACATACGAGAGAATAGGTCTGTGTCGTAAGTGTGCACTATATAAAAAATATTCTGCAGCATTCAGTGCATAATGAGAAAAGAAACTGCCACCATGTTTATGGTGTAAATCCGACTTTGTGGTGTATTTTTGTATGGTGGTATTCTCGTTTTTTGTCTTATTTGATAGAATGGAAGATATATTACAGAAATAGAGATTATTTTGATTGGTTTCGTGATGGAAAGTACCTTAAAATTGAGCTCTAAGTAGTGGAAATGTTTTATTTTTGCCGATATTCAAAAGTAAACAAATGTCGTCACCGTCCAGTATGTGTCCAACTGGTCGATCTAATACGCAGTCACGAATGGGTTGACATTATTTATACAATTATTACAATAATGCAGTAGTGTGCATAACAGTAAATCTTCTATTTTTTTTTTGTGACTAAAAATTCAAAATGCAAAGGAAGCATAATATAAGAGGGGCCTGGAGGTGTGACTAATAAACATAGAAAATATTATTTTAGTGCTAGGAATGTCTGCAGTGTTTATTCTGGACCCTATTTTGAAACTGGCATCTTTTGAAAATTGTGTGAATTGGCCAAATTACCAATTTCTGACCACTTTATTGAGTAGTTGAAATAGGTGAATGGGTAGTTCTTGTACTCAAGTCGACAGAATAGAAGGAATACTAGTGAAATAGCCATGAGTTTTGTAGACTGGAACAATGGAATAGACCAAATATAGGGCGTAAAGTGGGTGAAATCACCGATGCGTAAATATCGCCATTGTGTTAAGTGTATTCTAACCTAACCACTCTGTAATCCGATAAAATCACTACTTCGGCACTCTACAGGTCTTGATGATGCCGGATTAGTGATGGCTGACCTGTCCATAAAAAATTAATGAACTAGTGTTCCAGTGTTTAACATTAATCAACATTAAGATACCAGTATATCAAGTTTTTTAGTCACAGTGAGGTACTATCTTTGTGCAGTATCTTGCAGCTAGCAGGACGCTAGTCAGTGGAAATGTATGAGAGATCAGTTCATGGTATGAATATTATGCAGAGAATAAAGAGTGAAGAAATTAAAGGATGGTTTGGTAATATGAGAGGCATAGTTCAAGGAAAGGAAGATGGGTTGTTGGAAGGTTTTAGCCATGTAGAAAGATTGGAACAAGAATAGTTGTAAAGGGAATATAAATGTAAGATTTGGGGGGCATGTAAGGAAGAATTGAAAAGAGGGTGAGGAGGTTTTGAGAGGTAGAAGCTTTAGTTTTCAGTAGGCATGTAAAAACATATTGTATTGGAATGAGGAAAACCTAGAAGTTTCTGGGATTTGGCCTGCTGTTGGAATGTAAGCATGCTACTGTAATACATATTGTATTTATGTAGTGATTCAGGGAAATTGGTTAGCCAGACAACTTATAGTGGCAAACAGTACTCTTATTTCCACTTTTAAAGTTCAGTTTGGATATTGCTGTTTGGGTGGAGCATTGTGTCATAATGTCTGTCCATTTGCAGCAAAGCAGCCAGGAAGTAAACTGGTGAATGCATCTTCACTGGGTTCCCCTACTGGTGAAAAAGAATTGACAATTTATTTTGGCATATCAATTCCTGCTTTTTCCAGATGCTACTTTAGTAAAAAACTTAGTTGACCACCCTGAACATAATAAAATCACTATTAACTTTTGTTTATAAGCATAAGTAGAGACAATTCAAATATTGCAGAGCTTTGATATTCAACAAATTTGTTACTCAGAAAAAATCTAGTGCATGCACAGTCAAACACTGAAGAAGGCAAAATTTGAACATTTTGGTACAATGTGTATGGTATATATGATGGTTTAAGAAGAGGATAATCTAGCGGTCTTCATGAATATATATAATCTTATCCACTTGAGATTATAGTCTTGATGCATTTTATTTTTTACCCACTAGTAGTAGTAATCAGTAATAAAAATGTATGAGGGTTGGAATAGTTTTAAAAATGCAGTATTAGAATGTGGGGCAGAAGTTTGTGGTTATAGGAGGGTGGGGGCAGGAGGAAAGAGGAGTGATTGGTGGAATGATGAAGTAAAGGGTGTGATAAAAGAGAAAAAGTTAGCTTACGAGAGGTTTTTACAAAGCAGAAGTGTTATAAGAAGAGTAGAGTATATGGAGAGTAAAAGAAAGGTGAAGAGAGTGGTGAGAGAGTGCAAAAGGAGAGCAGATGATAGAGTGGGAGAGGCACTGTCAAGAAATTTTAATGAAAATAAGAAAAAATTTTGGAGTGAGTTAAACAAGTTAAGAAAGCCTAGGGAAAGTATGGAGTTGTGAGTTAAAAACAGAGTAGGGGAGTTAGTAGATGGGGAGAGGGAGGTATTAGGTAGATGGCGAGAATATTTTGAGGAACTTTTAAATGTTGAGGAAGAAAGGGAGGCGGTAATTTCATGCACTGGCCAGGGAGGTATACCATCTTTTAGGAGTGAAGAAGAGCAGAATGTAAGTGTGGGGGAGGTACATGAGGCATTACGTAGAATGAAAGGGGGTAAAGCAGCTGGAACTGATGGGATCATGACAGAAATGTTAAAAGCAGGGGGGGATATAGTGTTGGAGTGGTTGGTACTTTTGTTTAATAAATGTATGAAAGAGGGGAAGGTACCTAGGGATTAGCGGAGAGCATGTATAGTCCCTTTATATAAAGGGAAAGGGGACAAAAGATATTGTAAAAATTATAGAGGAATAAGTTTCCTGAGTATACCAGGAAAAGTGTACGGTAGGGTTATAATTGAAAGAATTAGAGGCAAGACAGAATGTAGGATTGTGGATGAGCAAGAAGGTTTCAGAGTGGGTAGGGGATGTGTAGATCAAGTGTTTAGATTGAAGCATATATGTGAACAGTATTTAGATAAAGTTAGGGAAGTTTTTATTGCATTTATGGATTTAGAAAAGGCATATGATAGAGTGGATAGAGGAGCAATGTGGCAGATATTGCAAGTATATGGAATAGGTGGTAAGTTACTAAATGCTGTAAAGAGTTTTTATGAGGATAGTGAGGCTCAGGTTAGGGTGTGTAGAAGAGAGGGAGACTATTTCCCTGTGAAAGTAGGTCTTAGACAGGGATGTGTAATGTCACCATGGCTGTTTAATATATTTATAGATGGGGTTGTAAAAGAAGTAAATGATAGGGTGTTTTAATTGCTGGAATTGAAATATATAAGTTCTTTAGGTTACAGTAATGGCCAGTATGAATCCAGAGTTTCTTCTTTCTGGAAGTTCATTATGAAAGAGTAAATCTCAGAATTTTTAAGATGAGGTTGATAAGTTTTTGTATGCAATGCTTATGCCCTGATACGAGGGTGTTGACCTCCTATGATGGGAGTTTTTACAATTTTAAGCAATGGTTTAGTGCTGTGAGAGGATATTCTTTGCTGTTTTTCCATAGAAATCATGATTTACAGTGATATATTGAATCAGTGTATAAATTCATTCTAGTATTAAAGAAGCACTAAGTATTGATAGCAATGAAGGTGTAAAAGGAAGACTGCAGCAGTATATGTTTAATAATTATACAATTGCCAAAAATGCTGGGGTGTATCTATGGAAAATAACAAGCACTGAAATTGCATCCCTGCCCAAACATCTGACACCCGTCTTTTAGATAACTTTACCAGCTCAAAAATACAAGTCTAGCTTGTTAATCTTTTAATTAACAAATTATGACACTACATGAAAATGACAACTGCACCTTTGTTTACACTGATGCAAATTGGTCTATGATGTGTTCAAATTCATTTTTTTTCAGTTTCTTCTCTTTCTGCACTCAGTAGAGCAAGATCACAGAGTCTGCCTTGACCCAGGGAGGCTCTCAAATACGAGAGCATTAGTTTTAACTTGCTGAATGATTTCTCAGAGCTGGCGATGGAAACTGCGATGGTTAGCATTATCTGAATAGCATTGCGAAGATTGGGAAGACACTCTCATTTCCATCCCGAACAATAAATTCGAGAAGGTCTTCAAATCTTGATATTTTAATATTGGCCTGATTTGATAGTAACTTTCTGCAATCCAAAATTTCTTCATATAACTGTTGTCCTTCAACATTAGATCTATACAATTAACCCAAATGTTTGCACTTCTTATTTAGGTTGTTACTGTTGGCACCATAACACAGTCCCTCAACATTGAGAAGAACCCAAACTTGGCATCAGTGTCATGCAAGCAAGCAAACCTTTTATCCATTTCTCTGTGAAGATGGACAAATGTTCCCTTCATGACTCTTTCCATTTCATCCTTGGCTGTTAACCCAGTGTCTGTCGAGCTCTCATCAGCCATTCATTGCTTTCGTCTCTGACGTCTTTCAACTTCAGTATTCCATTCTTGACAGATTGAGTCCTCCTTCGAGTGACTCACTGACCAACACTTCTCTTTCATCATGAAAATGATCTCGGAGGACTTTTCAAATCCAGGGCAGTATTGTGAAAGTTCATGCTAGGATCCTGCAAGGGCCTATGAAGACTAGTAATAACAGCCGACCAAAAAGAAAATTGGTTGGGAAAAATTCATTCGATACTCTTACAGATCAGCACTCGAACAGCCTTCTGGAATGAATTAAGTTAGAGTACCGAGATTCCACTGTACAGCCTCTCTGCACTTAACAATGGCGTTCCATTCCTAGGACCACGTCAGTAAATGAAGGAGCATACTATAATGATAGTGGGTTTGTGTCAACCATCTTTCATATTATGTCACCTTTGCACCATTTATAACAATTCAGGTATATTTTTAGATGTTTGTACAGTAATTGTAATAAACAGAATAGGGGAAATCAGCTCTAATATACATTATGTAGGTATGCATACTGGTCAGAGAGCCAGTTGTAAGTCCGAATCAGTGGTAAACGAGTACGTCACTAAGTGAGGAGAGGTTGTATTCAAGAGTAAACAAATCACGTCGCACGTCCAATACACGTATGTCAGCTGGTGGGTCTGATATGCATTTACAAGTGCACTTATATTATTTATACAGTTATTACAGTAATGCAGTAGTCTGTATAACAGTAAATCTTCTATTCAAAATGGAAAGCAAGCATAATATAAGAGGGGCTTAGAGACATGACTAATGAACAGAGAAAAATGTTATTTTAGTGCCATAAATGTCTGCACTGTTTATTCTGGACCCTATTTTGAAATTGGCCTTTCTTGAATTTTATGTGAAATTGGCCAAATTGCCAATTTCTGATCACTTTATTAGGTAGATGAAATAGGTAAATGGGTGGTTTCTTGTACTCAGTCAATAGAATAAAAGGAATACTAGCAAAATAGCTATGACTTTGGTTGACTGGAACAATGGAATTGGCCAAAAATAGGGCTCAAATTGGGCAAAATTGCTAGTGTATAAATGTTGCCAAGACTTCTAACTTTGCAAGAATGTAATTCCGTAAGTTTTCCATCAAATTTGGTACTTGTGGTTTTCATTACCTTTGGAAAAAGATTCTCTTCCATTTCATAAGAATTTTTTTTTATATTCTTCGACCCTAAGAACAAATTTGCGAGCAGGGGTTGTGACACTGAAAGGGTTAAATGAGAGAAGAACACGTAGAGAGCTTTGATGGTTCCAAAAACATAACCATCATTGTCTCCTGCTTGGCTGCATGTACACCCACCAAGTTGAGCAAGTGATTATCACAATTCACAAACTGCCAGGTTGTTTTCTCATGTATTCTTTGATGATCATTTCTATGTCCAGCCATACAACAGCATTGTCATAGCACTGTGCCAAACAATCTTGTAGTTGGCACTGAGCAGTGGTACTGTGAGATATGTGGTCTTGTAGTTCCCAGCAAAGGTTAGTGGACGAGTTTGGGAGGGTGTGTAAAGGAAGAAGCTTGAAAGTGAACATAGATAAGAGTAAGGTGATCAAGGTATCAAATGAGTTTGGTAAAGAAAAATTGGATATTGCATGGGAGGGAGGGAGTATGAAAGAAGTGAATGTGTTCAGATATTTGGGAGTAGATTTGCTGGCAGATGGGTGTATGAAGGACAAGGTTAACAATAGAACTGATGAAGGAAAAATGGTGAGTGGTACATTAAGGTGTATGTGGAGACAAAAAATATTATCCATGGAGGCAAAGAAGGGAATGTACAAGAGTATAGTGGTACCAATATTCTTATATGGGTATGAAGCATAGGTTGTAAATGCTGCAGTGAGGAGGAGGCTGGAGGCAGTGGAGGGGGCGTGTCTAAAGGCAGTGTGTGGTATAACCTTTACACACAGAATTTGTAGTGTGGAAATTAGGAGGAGGTGTTTACTAAAAGCATTATTCAGAGGACTGAAGAGGGGTTGTTGAGGTGGTTTGATCATTTAGAGAGGCTGGAGCAAAAAAGAATGACTTGGAGGGTGTATGAGTCTGTAGTGGAGGGGAGGAGGGGTAGGCATCGTCCTAGGAAAGGCTGGAGGGAGGGGGTAAAGGAAGTTGTGTGTGCAATTGGCTTGGACATACAGCAGGCATGTGTATGTGTATTAGGAGTGGAGACAAATGGTTGTTGGGACTTGATGAGCTGTTGAGTGAGCAGGGTAATATTTTGTGAAGGGATTCAGGGAAACTGGTTAGCCGGATTTGAGCCCTGGAGGTGGAAAGTACAATGCCTGCGCTTTAAAGGAGGGGTTTGGAATATTTGCTGTTTAGAGTTTCATCTAAATTGTCATATCTGTGAACCCTTGCCAAGACAATGATAGTTTGAATGATGGTGAAAGTGTTTCTTTTTTCGGGTTATTTTACCTTTGTGGGAAACAGCCATCGCATTAAAAATAAATATATATATTTACGGTATTTATATGTGTATATGCATACAAGGCATATATTGTACATTTATTGCAAATATTTTATTTATTTTTAATTTGTTGCCTCAGTGTAGTTTTATTTTTACTGATTATTTAATCCATTTTTTATCAGCAGGTTTGAGTTACTGTGTAAAGGTGTACTACATCACCATTATGTTTTTTTAATTTTCTTCATGTTTTGTTTTATGTACTTTTGCTATTCATAATATTTTATACCTGATGGTTTTTGGTACAATCACATTACATGGATTATGGTTCAGTCAAAAGATTTTTTTTTTTTTTTTTTGGCCAGTGCAGAATTTTTTTTGTGGTTTCCTTTATTTGACTACAATTCCAATTGTTGAATTTTTTACAATTTCAATTAAACAATTTTTTTATTGTAATCTAAATTAGTTATTGTAGAGTTTTTACTTTAGCTGTTACAGAGACAAATAATTCTAGAGGTTAATTATTTATATCTCATTTTCATAAAATTTTAATGGTAATTATTTTGACCAATAGAGCGTAATCCCCCTTCACCGTCCGGAACCGGAGAAAAGCTTCGCTGGCGTAAAGAATCCTTTCCCTGGCGTCACCATCAACAGGACACTGACCGCTCGCCACAACATGAGTTAGAGCAGGAGTCTCAGGTTGAGGGCCACCTGGCGGCTGAAGCTAATATGGTTATTCTAGATACTTTGGAGAACATAGTTCAGGCAAGTTTCATATAGCTTTGAGTTGTAAGATAATGTACATAGTTTTATTTTAAATATGAACTGTTAGTAGACATTACTTGTTACTTCCAGGTATACTTCTTATTTTCTAATATAATTCACATTTATTTCATTACTTTTCATCTTGTGTGCTTAATGCCAGGCTATTTCATTTGGGTCTGTGGTCTAACATGGGGAAAATGAACTGCCATGTATAAAACAAATTGTGAATTAACACTGACTACAGCAGTGTTAAACAATGGTTATATTGTATTAGGTAACCTGTTGACCGAGATGAAATGGGAACTTGACCTTTAGGTGGTCACAAACAGTGATCACAATTAAATTTTTAGCCAGTTAAATTAGCAGACAAATAGTGGGTTCTGGATGGGTTTACGAAGGACGACGTAAACCATGGAAATGATGGAGGAAAAGGTGGGTGGTTCATTGTGGCATTTATGGAGACAAAGAATGTTATCCATGGAGGCAAAGAAGAAAATGTATGAGAGTATAGTGGTACCAGTGCTTTTATCTGGATGTGAAGCATGGGTGGTGAATGTTGTAACACGGAGATGGCTGGAGGCAGTGGAAATGTGTCTGAGAGTGTAATGTATAGGGCGAATATTATGCAGAGAATCTGTAGTTTAGAGATTAAAAGGACATGCATGCAGGGTTTCTATAAGTATTATCCACAGGGCTGAGGAGGGATTGAGATGGTTTTTACATTTAGAGAGGATGGAACAAAATAGAATGATTTGGAGGGTGTATAAATCTGGTGTCTTTTGTCTGTCTCATAAATATGCAAGATTACAGGCATGTCTTGCTACTTCTACTTACACTTAGGTCACACTACACATACATGTACATGTTTATTTATACACACTCATCTGAGTTTTCTTTGATTTTATCTTAATAGTTCTTGGTCTTATTACTTTTCCTTTTATATCCATGGGGAAGTGGAATAAGAATCTTTCCTCCGTAAGCCATGCGTGTTGTAAAAGTCAACTAAAATGCCGGGAACAATGGGCTAGTAACCTCTTTTCCTGTAAAGATTACTAAAAAAAATAAGAAGAAGAAAATTGTCAAAGTGGGAAATCTGAATGTGCGTGGATGTTGTCTCAGTAGTAGTAACCAGTTACCAGTAACCACTGTGCCAGTTGACTCACGACCAACCGTCTCTGCCTGAGTCACTGTCTATTCATATATTCATATTGTGCTGACCTGGCATAAGACCCTCTCACATATGGGTACTGGGCGGCCAGGCAGTCAGTCAGTGATACGAGAGTGAGCAAGGAGGCAGGTCACGGCTGTAAGGGCGTTATCCACCTTATCTGTAATTATACGTAATACCAGCCTACGTGAGTATTTCTTACCTAATCCACGTGTCGAACTCCCACATGATAAATGGTGGCACCGGTGTGGAGCGTGGATTTAGTTTTTACGAGTAATTCAAGACGTTAGAAGTCTGTTTGTGAGTAGCCGGCAGGGTCAAAGGTGAACCTCCAGCCAGCCGCTTACCCTCACTCACTACCTCCAGCCTGCAAGCCTGTTGCAGCAGTTTCAAGCTTCCTGGCTTAGTGCTAATTGCTCAATCTCCGAGGGGTTGACCCGGATTTTGCAATTAAGCCAGTCAGTAAGCCAGACTGTGGAAGTGAACGCCAGTCAGCCTGTCCCTAGTAACAGATAATGGAGGTGAATTCTGTAATGAAATTCTTGAAAATTTGTGTACCTTGTACAAGATCTCTAAATCCACCATTGTTCCTCATCATCCTGCCAGCAATGGGTTAGCGGAACGAACCAATAAGAAAGTACTTGTTGTCTTGAGAGCCACTATCAATCCCAACAGTGAAACTTGGGATGAAGTTATACCTGATGTGCAGTGTGCTATAAATTCTGCTTACAATGTTTCTATAGGTGACACTCCACATTATGCATTGTATGGTGTAGATAAACGTTTGCCTTATGAGTTGTTATATTCTAATCCGAAACCAAATTACAACCCTGATGATTTCATAGCAACTCGTACCAGCTTAGCTCAAAGTGTTTTTAGAAGAATCCGTGAAACACTTCATAAATCAACAGCTGAATTTACAAGAGTCGCAAACACTCGAGCAAAGCCATCCAAAATCAAAGTAGGTTCGAGAGTTATGCTGATTAACTTTAACAAAACGTCTGCAATGCCAAAGCTTGATCAAAAGTTTGTTGGTCCTTATCGAGTAGTTGAACATATCACTGGTAATAAGTATAAGGTTAGAGAGATTAGTACTGGTCAGTATAAAGAATCGCATTTAGATCATATGAAGTTAGTATGTGATGATAATGATGTTCCAACCCAGACTAATGTGACAGACTCTGACAATCCTCCTGATCCTGTACTCTCTTCCTCTGATACTCAGTCAGACGATCAACCTGAATGTCGTTATTCCCTACGTACACGACAGGTATTGAGAAATCCTCAAATATCATTTGTAACTTCTAATTCAGATTTGCCTCAAATACAGCATGAGTTAGCCAATGCTACAGAGTTTGATCCTCCCAGAGATGACACCCATTCTGCATATGTCAATCTCACCCTAGCAGAGTTGGGGTTAAATGTAAATAACCTGTATAGATGAATAATTACAGTATCAACTTATCAGTATTCAAGAAGTTTTTTTTTTTGTGTTCATGTTCTCTCCACATTCTGAGAGTTAACAGTCTAGATTTGAGTGCACCGAATCTGCCTTTCTGTTAAACACTCTTTCTTTGTATATATTCCTTCCTCAGAATCCGTAGATCACATGAATACAGATCGATCGATCAAAATTTTTTTTTATCACTTGTAATCTCAACGTTGAGTTCGTTGTTCATTTGTTGAGTTTAAGTTGTGCTATATTATACCTTGTATTGCATTACAGTTTCAGTTACGTAAGCTTCCATTCCAATGTTCTACTTATGTATGTTATAATGTTTAATTGTTGTCTACTTTGACATTGTATAGAATCAGCCAAGCCGTATACTGCCCTCTCTAGTTTGTATTAGTTGTATGTCGGGACGACATACGTTAGCGTCGCCGAGCTCTCAGTAGTAGTAACCAGTTACCAGTAACCACTGTGCCAGTTGACTCACGACCAACCGTCTCTGCCTGAGTCACTGTCTATTCATATATTCATATTGTGTTGACCTGGCATAAGACCCTCTCACATATGGGTACTGGGCGGCCAGGCAGTCAGTCAGTGATACGAGAGTGAGCAAGGAGGCAGGTCACGGCTGTAAGGGCGTTATCCACCTTATCTGTAATTATACGTAATACCAGCCTACGTGAGTATTTCTTACCTAATCCACGTGTCGAACTCCCACATGATAAATACAACTGCAAATGATAAGAAAGAGATGATTGTGGATGTTATGAATGAGAAGAAACTGGATGTCCTGGCTTTAAGTGAAACAAAGCTGAAGGGGGTGGGAGAGTTTCAATGGAGAGGAATAAATGGGATTAGGTCAGGGGTTTCAAATAGAGTTAGAGCTAAAGAAGGAGTAGCAATAATGTTGAAGGATAAGCTATGGCAGGAAAAGAGGGACTACAAATGTATAAATTCAAGGATTATGTGGAGTAAAATAAAGATTGGATGTGAAAAGTGGGTTATAGTAAGCGTGTATGCACCTGGAGAAGAGAGAAGTGTAGAGGAGAGAGAGAGATTCTGGGAAATGTTGAGTGAATGCATGGAGAGTTTTGAATCAAGTGTGAGAGTAATGGTGGTTGGGGATTTCAATGCTAAAGTGGGTAAAAATGTTATAGAGGGAGTAGTAGGTAAATTTGGGATGCCAGGGGTAAATGTAAATGGGGAGCCTTTAATTGAGCTATGTGTAGAAAGAAATTTGGTAATAAGTAATAGATATTTTATGAAAAAGAGGATAAATAAATATACAAGGTATGATGTAGCACGTAATGAAAGTAGTTTGTTAGATTATGTATTGGTGGATAAAAGGTTGATGGGTAGGCTCCAAGATGTACATGTTTATAGAGGGGCAATTGATATATCTGATCATTATTTAGTTGTAGCTACAGTTAGAGTAAGAGGTAGATGGGAAAAGAGGAAGGTGGCAACAACAAGTAAGAGGGAGGTGAAAGTGTATAAACTAAGGGAGGAGGAAGTTCGGGCGAGATATAAGCGACTACAGGCAGAAAGGTGGGCTAGTGCAAAGATGAGTAGTGGGAGGGTTGAAGAGGGTTGGAATAGTTTTAAAAATGCAGTATTAGAATGTGGGGCAGAAGTTTGTGGTTATAGGAGGGTGGGGGCAGGAGGAAAGAGGAGTGATTGGTGGAATGATGAAGTAAAGGGTGTGATAAAAGAGAAAAAGGTAGCTTACGAGAGGTTTTTACAAAGCAGAAGTGTTATAAGAAGAGCAGAGTATATGGAGAGTAAAAGAAAGGTGAAGAGAGTGGTGAGAGAATGCAAAAGGAGAGCAGATGAAAGAGTGGGAGAGGCACTGTCAAGAAATTTTAATGAAAATAAGAAAAATTTTTGGAGTGAGTTAAACAAGTTAAGAAAGCCTAGGGAAAGTATGGATTTCTCAGTTAAAAACAGAGTAGGGGAGTTAGTAGATGGGGAGAGGGAGGTATTAGGTAGATGGCGAGAATATTTTGAGGAACTTTTAAATGTTGAGGAAGAAAGGGAGGCGGTAATTTCATGCACTGGCCAGGGAGGTATACCATCTTTTAGGAGTGAAGAAGAGCAGAATGTAAGTGTGGTGGAGATACATGAGGCATTACGTAGAATGAAAGGGGGTAAAGCAGCTGGAACTGATGGGATCATGACAGAAATGTTAAAAGCAGGGGGGGATATAGTGTTGGAGTGGTTGGTACTTTTGTTTAATAAATGTATGAAAGAGGGATGGTACCTAGGGATTGGCAGAGAGCATGTATAGTCCCTTTATATAAAGGGAAAGGGGACAAAAGAGATTGTAAAAATTATAGAGGAATAAGTTTACTGAGTATACCAGGAAAAGTATACGGTAGGGTTATAATTGAAAGAATTAGAGGTAAGACAGAATGTAGGATTGTGGATGAGCAGGGAGGCTTCAGAGTGGGTAGGGGATGTGTAGATCAAGTGTTTACATTGAAGCATATATGTGAACAGTATTTAGATAAAGGTAGGGAAGTTTTTATTGCATTTATGGATTTAGAAAAGGCATATGATAGAGTGGATAGAGGAGCAATGTGGCAGATGTTGCAAGTATATGGAATGGTGGTAAGTTACTAAATGCTGTAAAGAGCTTTTATGAGGATAGTGAGGCTCAGGTTAGGGTGTGTGTAGAAGAGAGGGAGAATACTTCCCGGTAAAAGTAGGTCTTAGACAGGGATGTGTAATGTCACCATGGTTGTTTAATATATTTATAGATGGGGTTGTAAAGGAAGTAAATGCTAGGGTGTTTGGGAGAGGGGTGGGATTAAATTATGGGGAATCAAATTCAAAATGGGAATTGACACAGTTACTTTTTGCTGATGATACTGTGCTTATGGGAGATTCTAAAGAAAAATTGCAAAGGTTAGTGGATGAGTTTGAGAATGTGTGTAAAGGTAGAAAGTTGAAAGTGAACATAGAAAAGAGTAAGGTGATGAGGGTATCAAATGATTTAGATAAAGAAAAATTGGATATAAAATTGGGGAGGAGGAGTATGGAAGAAGTGAATGTTTTCAGATACTTGGGAGTTGACGTGTCAGCGGATGGATTTATGAAGGATGAGGTTAGTCATAGAATTGATGAGGGAAAAAAGGTGAGTGGTGCGTTGAGGTATATGTGGAGTCAAAAAACGTTATCTATGGAGGCAAAGAAGGGAATGTATGAAAGTATAGTAGTACCAACACTCTTATATGGATGTGAAGCTTGGGTGGTAAATGCAGCAGCGAGGGGACGGTTGGAGGCAGTGGAGATGTCCTGTGTAAGTGCAATGTGTGGTGTAAATATTATGTAGAAAATTCGGAGTGTGGAAATTAGGAGAAGGTGTAGAGTTAATAAAAGCATTAGTCAGAGGGCAGAAGAGGGGTTGTTGAGGTGGTTTGGTCATTTAGAGAGAATGGATCAAGGTAGAATGACATGGCAAGCATATAAATCTATAGGGGAAGGAAGGAGGAGTAGGGGTCGTCCTCGAAAGGGTTGGAAAGAGGGGGTAAAGGAGGTTTTGTGGGCTAGGGGCTTGGACTTCCAGCAAGCGTGCATGAGCGTGTTAGATAGGAGTGAATGGAGGCGAATGATACTTGGGACCTGACGATCTGTTGGAGTGTGAGCAGGGTAATATTTAGTGAAGGGATTCAGGGAAACCGGTTATGTTCATATAGTCGGACTTGAGTCCTGGAAATGGGAAGTACAATGCCTGCACTTTAAAGGAGGGATTTGGGATATTGGCAGTTTGGAGGGATATGTTGTGTATCTTTATACGTATATGCTTCTAAGCTGTTGTATTCTGAGCACCTCTGCAAAAGCAGTGATAATGTGTGAGTGTGGTGAAAGTGTTGAATGATGATGAAAGTATTTTCTTTTTGGGGATTTTCTTTCTTTTTTGGGTCACCTTGCCTTGGTGGGAGACAGCCAACTTGTTGAAAAAAAAAAAAAAAATCTGTATCGAAAGGAAGGCAAGGGAGGGGTTGTCTTAGGAAAGTTTACACACGAATTTTATTTTTATTTTTTATTCACAAAAAGTAGAAGATTTATTGTTATGCAGTATTGTAATGATTGTATAAATAATATCAGGGCATTCATGAATGCATATTAGACTCACCAGTTGGACGTGTATTGGATGAGTGACGCGATTTGTTTACTCTTGAATATCGGCAAAAATCTAGCATTTCCTCTACTTTGATCTCAATTTCAAGCTATTTTAAATCCTGAAACCATTCAGAACCATTTCTATTTCTGTAATACATCTTCCATTCTGTCAAATAAGAAAGAAACCGAGAATACAACCATAAAGACCTTATGAAAATACACCACAAATTTGCTATTTATAACCAAAAACACAGTCGCAGTTTTTTCTCATGCACTGCATCCGCAGGATTTTTTTTATTTGGTGCACACTTATCACAGACCCATTCTCTTGTATCTAGGCCCAAATTTACCACTCACAGCTTATCTGAGTGAGCTGAGCTCATGATGTAGTACCACGGCACTGACAGTGACCTCAAAGTTGTAGTACTATGGCATAGCAAGCGAAAGGGTTTAATTATGTGGATCTAATCTCTCCACTGAGATAAAAAAAAAAATTTATTTTGCTCTCAAAAATCCTAACACCAATTTTTCTTTCTTCTTATTTGCTTTGAAACCATTTATTAATTTCTCCCAGTTTTCATGCCTTTTTTTGCAAGAGAGCTAACAGTTTTTATTTTTCAATTTTAATCATGCTAATAATTTGCAACTATTGTATTTTTTAAAGTGATAAAAGTCAGTCTTAGAAATGTGGCATCACTTGTAGAAGAGCTACATTACTGTATTACTTGTAGATGGTGGTGACTTTCTGGAAAAAACATCCCCAGATATAAGTCTGTCACTGGATGACCTACTCATTGGCTAAACAATGAATAGGTCATACCTGTACTAGAGATCCACCCCACTTTAAATGTCAGTAGATCATGGTTTGATCTACCTCCTAAATACTACTACTACTATTACTTTGCTCTAATTTTTTTATCCCTTGTTTCCAGGTTGTAACAAATGCAGATCACTTGCAAGGGCTACTCCCTGTTGTGTTTCGAGTATTGCTTCATGCTCTCGCCTCCAATCAGTCAACATCTACACTTACCAATATGTTCAATACTCAGCGAGCATTGGTTGCTAAGGTCACCCACTTGATACATCCGTATCCTTATGTAGTATATTTAGAGCCTAATTTCAAGTGTTTTTTTTCATGACTGAAAATTTAATATGGGTTTAATAAAGGCAAATAGTATGAAAAATATGTCTTTAGAGTTAAAAATGCCTCTGTATTACTCTGTTCATTGTTTATTTGTTTAAGAATTTATATTGATAATACTGTGTATTTGTTTTACAGTTCCCAGGTTTACTTTTTGATGAAGAAACTGAGCAGTGTGCAGATTTGTGCCTTCAACTGTTGAAGCATTGCTCGTCTTGTATCTGTACTGTCCGATCCCATGCTGCAGCATCACTCTATCTTCTTATGAGACACAACTTTGAAATTGGAAATGTAAGTCAGGTTACTTGCATATTTTATTTCATATATTCATTACTTTGTCAAATAGAATTATGTTGTGGAAGGTTAAATTTGCATGTGTACATTCTGCTTTTATGGTAAAATTTATTGATATAAGTAAGTCAACAAACTATGCCACTGATCTTCACATTTCTTTTTCATTGAACTTTTGTCTGTCTTTTTTTTTTACCATGATGTTATTTTCCAAATGTCAGCAACTTGACGTTTATTTACCTTTCTAAGTCTTTTAAGATAAATGCATTTAGTAATTACATGCACGCACATGTAATTACTATGAAGCTGGTTAATTTTCGTTCGGTAATTTTCTGCGTATCTGCAACTCCTCCTCGAAACATGTTTTCAAACTTAAGCATTTACATTTGTCATTTTTTGAATGATCTAAGCAACAGGCAGAATTAAAATTAATTTAGAAGAGGTTATCACTAAACTTAAATTATTCTAAATTTACATGATTACACTAATGGAAGGGTTGGAAGGCAGGGATGAAAAATACAAGAAATACTACATTGTTATATTTTATGAAGTCTAAACTTGTGTGGGGTCACTCAGCGCAAGGAGCGGTGGAGTCAGTCTCCATCCGGTAATCATGGCCAATTTTCCCTGTTTTTTTTTTTTTTGTGTGTGTGTGTATGTTTTTTGTGTTGTGTTTGCTGTGTATCTTGTTCATTGTATTTGTTGTGTGTTGTGTTGTGTGCATTGTTGTATGTGTGTTGGGAGGGAAGTAATAGAAAACAAGTGAGGCCAAGGAACCCAGTAAATATACAAAAAAAAAAAAAAATGAGAGAAGATAGTGTATGAAAATAATATGTCTGCCCTTTTGATTGATTGGTATAGATATGGACTTGTCACATTATTTCTTTGTCTTGGTAATTAAGCTACTGAAGCAATTCAAGTCATTTATACTGTACTGGCGTATTTTTTTGATAACTATTGTTTTTTACATGCCACAGGTTACTAATATCTATTTTTTTTTTTTTGTCTTCACAGAATTTTGCAAGAGTAAAGATGCAGGTGACAATGTCTCTTAGCTCCTTGGTTGGAACATCCCAGACCTTCAATGAAGCTTATTTACGTCGCTCTCTCAAAACCATCCTCACGTATGCTGAGGAGGATGCAGATCTACAGGACACATCTTTTCCAGAACAGGTATTATACTGTCTTGTTGAAAATTTGAATATTTGAAAATTTGATCCTCACATAGGACATGGTGATGTTTATAGTTTGATAATTATTGAGCAAGATATCTTAAGAAAAAGTGATTAATACAAGTCTTTATCTCTTAAACTGCTGATGACATAAATTTACACTAATTGGCAAACTTCCAATGATATAAATTTGCATCAAAATCTAGAGCCTCTAAAATGGTCCCTGTTGGATTGGTTAGGACTACATTAGAAATAATAGGTCTGTGCAATAGGTGTACATTGCATAAAATAATTTGTATTGTGTGCAGGGCATTGTGAGAGCCAATACATGGCATTTACTTTTGTTTACAGTACACATGTTTAGTGTCATTGAACAGTACATATAAGTAAAATATGACATGAAAACATACTGTAGATCTAGGTGTTAAACATATGGTTCATTTACTATGTCCTGAGGCCTCTGCTGCATAACACTTAACTTCCATTTTGAATCCATTGTCACACAAAAAATTGACCTAATAAAAATCCATAAAACTGGTGTTGTTGGGTTCCCACCCTTCCCAAGAAAAATCACCAAAAATTTTTGGCCAGTTTGATGCTTATGTCAATAATATGTCTTTTGTTCTATCTATTGGCACGAAGAAACTGCCAAAACAACATGAAAAACCACCCTAGAAAAGATCTGTGGCCTCTTCTACATGATCATGTCCACTCTTGAAGTTCTGTGTTAAGTTTGTCTTGATCATTGCTTCATCCAAGCCATTCCACTTTTTAAGCACCATGACACCACTCACTGGTTCGAGTTGCTCTTGGTTCTGTCTTATTATACTGCTTACTTAATATCTTAACCTTTTAAATATTGTGCATAGTCTTGAAGGAATACTAAAGCAATCACCCCAAAGTCACCATTTCAACCCAGACACAGTCAGAGGTTAGCTATTTGCATCATGCACTGTGTGGAGCAGGATTTTTTTGTATTAACACAACCACCACGTAAACCCAATCTTTCATGTCTAGGCCAAAATTAGCTACTGACAGCAAATTTGAAGGTGCCATGAATCATGTATACTAATACATCATGGATTCTGATCACTGTGATGTACTGGTAATTTCATGGCAAATTAAGAGAAACTTGGCCCCCTAATTTTACCATTTGCCTGTCACCCCATTTAGTTTATGTATCAAAATCTTATTAAAATTTACAATTATTTTTATTACTTATTTTCCATAGGATTTCTTTTATCATCCACATTGTCATATAATTTTTTATTCCTTCTGGTAAGTTATTTTATAAATTGTAGATGTTCAGCCTGATAATACAGGTCCACATCCCTTTATACGAAATTCGGAAATTTGAAAAGTTCCAAAAACTGAAGTTTTTTCATGGAGTGTGGAGTGTCAGTCATCTCAGTGCTGGGTCGTGCCACCACACGGTGGCACTGAAAGCAATTCTGAAATTCAAAAAAGTCTGAAATTTGGAACAATGCTGGTCCCAAGTGTTTTGGATAAAGGGATGTGGACCTGTATGGAAAAAATCACAGCTTGTTTATTGAAACTATTGTTAAACAAAATGATCTGTGTACAGTGAATGAAGCCATGCAGACTTTAATTAACTATGAAGATCAAAGGAGAGAGAGATGGACAGTCGATCCATCTCTAGTATCTGTTGATTTCTAGTCATAAATTTATATAATGATTTTATCTTGGTTTTCTGTGGAATTTCTTGAAATCTGGTATAAGTGATAATTACTGGAAAAGGTTTGGCAAAGTCGTATTAGTCTAATATCAAAATATAAAATAAATGTACACTGGTAATAACCGGCTCTCTTGCAGGTTCGTGATCTAGTCTTCAATTTACACATGATTCTGTCAGATACTGTGAAGATGAAGGAATATCAAGAGGACCCAGAGATGTTGCTTGATCTTATGTACAGAATTGGTAAGGTTCAGGGAATATTACAGACCCACAGTTTATAACTAAGTCCCTGAGGTACTGGAAACAGATACACAAGTCATTAGAATGATTGGAATCTTGATCTTTGTGTTAGATCCAAAAATCTGCATAATCCAGTCACTGAAGCTTGTACAAATTTCTTTAGTAAATTTATAAATATGGCAAATGATCTAAACAGTTTAATTATCTGCAGACACCATTTCATGTGGTGTTTTATGCCAATGAATACCAAGGTGTACCTTGATTCTGCGATGTCAGCCATAACTGTGTTTGCAGTTGTCAGCTTTGAGCTGTTTATGAAATTCTTTTACCCTATTCATCAGTATAAGATCAGAAATTTTCACAGTAGTGCTAGGGAAGACATTTTTATAAATAATCTCATCTGCAGTTTTGCTAACAGGCTAGTTTAACCCTTTGAAACTGTCATTCTATGTCGTAGAATTTTTTGGAAAAAAAAAATTCTTATGAAATGATAGAGAATCTTTTCCCGATGGTAATGACACCAAAAGTACGAAATTTGGTCGAAAACTCACGGAATTGCGCTCCCGTGAAGTTAGCAGTCTTGGCGACATGTACGCATCGGCGATTTTGCCAACTTTGAGCCCTGTTTTTGGCCAATTCCATTTTTCCAGTTGACCAAACTCATAGCTATTTCTTTAAACTTCATTTTTTCTATCAGTTGAATACAAGAAACCGCCCATTTACCGATTTGAACTACCGAATAAAGTGGTCAGAAATTGGCAATTTGGCCAATTTCAAGCAAATTAAAAAAGATGCCAATTTCAAAATAGGGTCCAGGATAAACAATGTAGACATTTTTGGCACTAAAATAACATATCCTCTGTTCATTAGTCACATCTCTATTGCTTTCTATTTTGATCTTTTATTCATACAAAAAATACAAAATTTACTGTTATGCAGCCTACTGCATTATTGTAAAAATGGTATAAATAATATCAGTGCACTAGTGAAAGAATATCAGACTCCCCAGTTTATGTGTATTGGACGTGTGGTGTGATTTGCTTACTCCTGAACATTGGTAAAAATCGAACATTTCCACTACATTGAGCTCAATTTCAAGGTCGTTTTCATCGTGAAACGAATCAAAATCTTCTCTATTTCTGTAATGTGTTTTCCATTTTATCACCTGAGACCATGAAAACGAGAATACAACGTTAAATACTATACGAAAATACACCTCAAATTTGGCATTTTAATCCAAAAAATGGTCAGTTTTTTTTTTCTCATTATGCACTGCGTGCTACAGGATTTTTTTTATGTGGTGCACAATGACCACACAAACCCATTCTCTCACATGTGGGCCTGCCATCTTTCTCCTGCTTGATTTGAAGCCGCTAGAATTTATGCATATTAATACGTCTGAAACACTGGCTCATAAGACATATATATATATACGACCTAAACAGTCGAAGGGTTAATGATTTCTGTTTTTCAAGGTCATACTCATGGTCCAGATAAATTAGAAAAATTTAAAATTTTCTGCCTCAAATCATACATGTTGATTTCCAAGAACATACTTTGTCATGAGTCTAGTAATACTTGCTCCACTTGATATTAAATTTTGAAATCATTTAAAAAGAATTAGAATTTTACGTAGGATCTCAGCTTTTGCAGGTAAACCTACTTAAGCCAACCCATTCTCATTTTGCTACATCAGGTTTTTGATGTGGTACTCAGTGATACTTGATGCTTCCTGTTTTTTCTCAAGTGCTGTCTTTTTTATTATAAATTAGGTTACTTTAAGTTAGGTTAAGTTGGGTTGGGTTAGGTTAGGTTAGGTTACACAAACCTATAGCAATAATTCCCTTTGAAACAGGTGGCATTTGTAGTTTCGTGAAAGTATGGTTGGAATGCATTTAGAATTCTTCAGTACATAAATACGTTGCAATCAGAGCTTTTCTAATCGTATAATAACACTATCATTGTAGCGCTACTGTACAGTGCCTGCAAAAAATATTATACATTTCCAGTGTAAAAAAAATCTATACACGAGATTTTGGTGCATACATTTCACTTGGGTTTCCGCCATATGAAAAATGGGCAGTGCTTCTGATGACTTAGTGTACTGGAGCCAGTCTTGCTCCATTGTTCCTCACCATGCCATGCTTCAGCGCTCTGCCAGAGCTCGGTGAGGAAGGAGACCTGCTATGTTGTTCCTCAGTGCCCCTCTTTTTCACTCGACCATGAACTTTGCCACACTATATCTCCACTCCAAGTGGTTAGAATGGGTCGAACTAAACTTTCAATTGCTGAGGAGCCCCTTGCACTCGCCCTATTAGTGCAGAGCATGTCTGTGATACGCGTAGCCGCAGACCTGAAGGTGACGAGGATGGCAATTTACAACCTCAAGAAAGCAGCAGCCTTTCTCAGTACCACCTAGGAAGGTCGCTCTGGGGCCCCCAAAAAGACTTCTCTTCATACAGACAAAATGCTGAAGAGAGAAGCGTTATCTGATCCTGCCATAACAGCTGCAGACCTCAAGAAAAAGCATCCTGTGCTCCTGAAAGACGGCGCAGTGTGAACCATTCAGCACCAACTGCAAAAGGACCTAAAATGCCTGCGTGATGTGCTGTCAAGAAGCCCATGCTATCTGAAGCCATGAAGAAGAAATAGCTTCAGTTCTGCAAGAAGTACAAGGATTGGACCCCAGACCAGTGGCAGAAGGTGATGTTCAGTGATGAGAGTACCTTCAGACTCGTCAGGAGCAGCTCCATAACCATCCGTCGTCCCAGTGGTGTGTCCCGTTATGACCCTCAGTACGCTGTGAAGACAGAGAAGCACCCTGACAGTGTAATGGTCTGGGGTGCTTTTAGTGATTATAAGGGTAGGGGTGGACTATACTTCCTTCCTAAGAACATTACAGTAAAGGGAAGTAATTATATCGAGGAGTTAAGGGACCACATGCTGACATTTTGGAACATTCACAAGTGTGATTTTTTTATGCATGATGGTGCCCCTGCCCATAATTCAAAAGCAGTGAAAAAGTTCCTCGAGGACAATAATATCAGTTTTTTGGAGTGACCAGGCAGTTCACCTGACTTTAATCCAATTGAGAATGCCTGGCATATGATGAAAAATGAGATTGCAAAAGCTCGACCCAACAATATCACGGACTTGAAGGAAGTACTGAAGAAGCTTTGGATCAACATGGATGCTTCCTTCTTCTCCGCCCTCACCGCTTCAGCACCTAGGCGACTTCAATTGGTGATAAAGAACAAGGGCAACATGACCAAGTACTAGTTGGAAGCTAAAAGTGAAAAAAAATACATGTGCATACAGTAAGTTGCATTTTTTGTTAATGTATAGATTTTTTTTGCATGCACTGTACATATCCTTGGTGGTTTCTTTTTATATTTCATATTTTCCAGGCTTTCTCTGATGGCTGTTTGTCAGTAAATGTAATTACTTGAAATATATTTTGGGTAAATTAAGCTGGTATAATTCTTCTTCTTTCAACAAACCGGTCATATCCCACTAAGGCAGGGTGGCCCAAAAAGAAGAACGAAAGTCTCTCTTTTTAAATTTAGTAATTCATACAGGAGAAGGGGTTACTAGCCTCTTGCTCCTGGCATTTTAGTAGCCTCTTACAACACGCATGGCTTATGGAGGAAGAATAATGTTCCACTTTCCCATGGTGATAAGAGGAAATAAACAAGAACAAGAACTAGAAAGAAAAATAGAAGAAAACCCAGAGGGTTGTATATATATGCTTGTACATGTATGTGTAGTGTGACCTAAGTGTAAGTAGAAGTAGCAAGACGTACCTGAAAACTTGCATGTTTATAAGACAGAAAAAAGGACGCCAGCAATCCTACCATCACGTAAAACAATTAAAGGCTTTCGTTTTACACTCGCTTGGCAGGATGGTAGTACCTCCATGTGCGGTTGCTGTCTACCAACCTACTACCTAGAGCTGGTATAATTATTCTTCTTCTTTCAACACACCGGCCGTATCCCACTGAGGCAGAGTGGCCCAAAAGGAAAAACGAAAGTTTCTCCTTTTACACTTAGTAATATATACAGGAGAAGGGGTTACTAGCTCCTTGCTCCTGGCATTTTAGTCGCCTCTTACAACACGCATGGCTTACGGAGGAAGAATTCTGTTCCACTTCCCCATGGAGGTAAGAGGAAATAAACAAGGACAAAAACTAGAAAGAAAACCCAGAGGGGTGTGTATATATATGCTTGTACATGTATGTAGTAGGTTGGTAGACAGCAACCACCCAGGGAGGTACTACCGTCCTGCCAAGTGAGTGTAAAACGAAAGCCTGTGATTGTTTTACATGATGGTAGGATTGCTGATGTCTTTTGTCTGTCTCATAAATATGCAAGATTACAGGCATGTCTTGCTACTTCTACTTACACTTAGGTCACACTACACATACATTTTTTTTTTTTTTTTTTTTTCAACAAGTCGGCCGTCTCCCACCGAGGCAGGGTGACCCAAAAAAGAAAGAAAATCCCCAAAAAGAAAATACTTTCATCATCATTCAACACTTTCACCACACTCGCACATTATCACTGTTTTTGCAGAGGTGCTCAGAATACAACAGTCTAGAAGCATACACATATAAAGATACACAACATATCCCTCCAAACTGCCAATATCCCAAACCCCTCCTTTAAAGTGCAGGCATTGTACTTCCCATTTCCAGGACTCAAGTCCAACTATATGAAAATAACCGGTTTCCCTGAATCCCTTCACTAAATATTACCCTGCTCACACTCCAACAGATCGTCAAGTCCCAAGTACCATTCGTCTCCATTCACTCCTATCTAACACGCTCACGCACGCTTGCTGGAAGTCCAAGCCCCTTACCCACAAAACCTCCTTTACCCCCTCTCTCCAACCCTTTCGAGGACGACCCCTAGCCCGCCTTCCTTCCCCTATAGATTTATATGCTTTCCATGTCATTCTACTTTGATCCATTCTCTCTAAATGACCAAACCACCTCAACAACCCCTCTTCTGCCCTCTGACTAATACTTTTATTAACTCCACACCTTCTCCTAATTTCCACACTCCGAATTTTCTGCATAATATTTACACCACACATTGCCTTTAAACAGGACATCTCCACTGCCTCCAACCGTCTCCTCGCTGCTGCATTTACCACCCAAGCTTCACACCCATAAGAGTGTTGGTACTACTATACTTTCATACATTCCCTTCTTTGCCTCCATAGATAACGTTTTTTGACTCCACATATACCTCAACGCACCACTCACCTTTTTTCCCTCATCAATTCTATGATTAACCTCATCCTTCATAAATCCATCCGCCGACACGTCAACTCCCAAGTATCTGAAAACATTCACTTCTTCCATACTCCTCCTCCCCAATTTGATATCCAATTTTTCTTTATCTAAATCATTTGACACCCTCATCACCTTACTCTTTTCTATGTTCACTTTCAACTTTCTACCTTTACACACATTCCCAAACTCATCCACTAACCTTTGCAATTTTTCTTTAGAATCTCCCATAAGCACAGTATCATCAGCAAAAAGTAACTGTGTTAATTCCCATTTTGAATTTGATTCCCCATAATTTAATCCCACCCCTCTCCCAAACACCCTAGCATTTACTTCCATTACAACCCCATCTATAAATATATTAAACAACCATGGTGACATTACACATCCCTGTCTAAGACCTACTTTTACCGGGACGTAGTCTCCCTCTCTTCTACACACCCTAACCTGAGCCTCACTATCCTCATAAAAACTCTTTACAGCATTTAATAACTTACCACCTATTCCATATACTTGCAACATCTGCCACATTGCTCCTCTACATTTATTTATACACACTCATCTGAGTTTTCTTTGATTTTATCTTAATAGTTCTTGGTCTTATTAATTTTCCTTTTATATCCATGGGGAAGTGGAATAAGAATCTTTCCTCCGTAAGCCATGCGTGTTGTAAAAGTCAACTAAAATGCCGGGAACAATGGGCTAGTAACCCCTTTTCCTGTAAAGATTACTAAAAAGAATAAGAAGAAGAAAATTGTCAAAGTGGGAAGTCTGAATGTGCGTGGATGTTGTGCAGATGATAAGAAAGAGATGATTGTGGATGTTATGAATGAGAAGAAGCTGGATGTCCTGGCTTTAAGTGAAACAAAGCTGAAGGGGGTGGGAGAGTTTCAGTGGAGAGGAATAAATGGGATTAGGTCAGGGGTTTCAAATAGAGTTAGAGCTAAAGAAGGAGTAGCAATAATGTTGAAGGATAAGCTATGGCAGGAAAAGAGGGACTATAAATGTATTAATTCAAGGATTATGTGGAGTAAAATAAAGATTGGATGTGAAAAGTGGGTTATAATAAGCGTGTATGCACCTGGAGAAGAGAGAAGTGTAGAGGAGAGAGAGAAATTTTGGGAAATGTTGAGTGAATGCGTGGGGAGTTTTGAATCAAGTGTGAGAGTAATGGTGGTTGGGGATTTCAATGCTAAAGTGGGTAAAAATGTTATGGAGGGAGTAGTAGGTAAATTTGGGGTGCCAGGGGTAAATGTAAATGGGGAGCCTTTAATTGAGCTATGTGTAGAAAGAAATTTGGTAATAAGTAATACATATTTTATGAAAAAGAGGATAAATAAATATATAAGGTATGATGTAGCACGTAATGAAAGTAGTTTATTAGATTATGTATTGGTGGATAAAAGGTTGATGGGTAGGCTCCAGGATGTACATGTTTATAGAGGGGCAACTGATATATCGGATCATTATTTAGTTGTAGCTACAGTTAGAGTAAGAGGTAGATGGGAAAAGAGGAAGGTGGCAACAACAAGTAAGAGGGAGGTGAAAGTGTATAAACTAAGGGAGGAGGAAGTTCGGGTGAGATATAAGCGACTATTGGCAGAAAGGTGGGCTAGTGCAAAGATGAGTAGTGGGGGGGGTTGAAGAGGGTTGGAATAGTTTTAAAAATGCAGTATTAGAATGTGGGGCAGAAGTTTGTGGTTATAGGAGGGTGGGGGCAGGAGGAAAGAGGAGTGATTGGTGGAATGATGAAGTAAAGGGTGTGATAAAAGAGAAAAAGGTAGCTTATGAGAGGTTTTTACAAAGCAGAAGTGCTATAAGAAGAGCAGAGTATATGGAGAGTAAAAGAAAGGTAAAGAGAGTGGTGAGAGAGTGCAAAAGGAGAGCAGATGATAGAGTGGGAGAGGCACTGTCAAGAAATTTTAATGAAAATAAGAAAAATTTTTGGAGTGAGTTAAACAAGTTAAGAAAGCCTAGGGAAAGTATTAATTTGTCAGTTAAAAACAGAGTAGGGGAGTTAGTAGATGGGGAGATGGAGGTATTAGGTAGATGGCGAGAATATTTTGAGGAACTTTTAAATGTTAAGGAAGAAACAGAAGCAGTAATTTCATGCACTGGTCAGGGAGGTATACCATCTTTTAGGAGTGAAGAAGAGCAGAATGTAAGTGTGGGGGAGGTACGTGAGGCATTACGTAAAATGAAAGGGGGTAAAGTAGCTGGAACTGATGGGATCATGACAGAAATGTTAAAAGCAGGGGGGGATAGAGTGTTGGAGTGGTTGGTACTTTTGTTTAATAAATGTATGAAAGAGGGGAAGGTACCTAGGGATTGGCAGAGAGCATGTATAGTCCCTTTATATAAAGGGAAAGGGGACAAAAGAGACTGTAAAAATTATCGAGGAATAAGCTTACTGAGTATACCAGGAAAAGTGTACGGTAGGGTTATAATTGAAAGAATTAGAGGTAAGACAGAATGTAGGATTGCGGATGAGCAAGGAGGTTTCAGAGTGGGTAGGGGATGTGTAGATCAAGTGTTTACATTGAAGCATATATGTGAACAGTATTTAGATAAAGGTAGGGAAGTTTTTATTGCATTTATGGATTTAGAAAAGGCATATTATAGAGTGGATAGAGGAGCAATGTGGCAGATGTTGCAAGTATATGGAATAGGTGGTAAGTTATTAAATGCTGTAAAGAGTTTTTATGAGGATAGTGAGGCACAGGTTAGGGTGTGTAGAAGAGAGGGAGACTACTTCCCGGTAAAAGTAGGTCTTAGACAGGGATGTGTAATGTCACCATGGTTGTTTAATATATTTATAGATGGGGTTGTAAAGGAAGTAAATGCTAGGGTGTTCGGGAGAGGGGTGGGATTAAATTTTGGGGAATCAAATTCAAAATGGGAATTGACACAGTTACTTTTTGCTGATGATACTGTGCTTATGGGAGATTCTAAAGAAAAATTGCAAAGGTTAGTGGATGAGTTTGGGAATGTGTGTAAATGTAGAAAGTTGAAAGTGAACATAGAAAAGAGTAAGGTGATGAGGGTGTCAAATGATTTAGATAAAGAAAAATTGGATATCAAATTGGGGAGGAGGAGTATGGAAGAAGTGAATGTTTTCAGATACTTGGGAGTTGACGTGTCGGCGGATGGATTTATGAAGGATGAGGTTAATCATAGAATTGATGAGGGAAAAAAGGTGAGTGGTGCTTTGAGTTATATGTGGAGTCAAAAAACGTTATCTATGGAGGCAAAGAAGGGAATGTATGAAAGTATAGTAGTACCAACACTTATATGGGTGTGAAGCTTGGGTGGTAAATGCAGCAGCGAGGAGATGGTTGGAGGCAGTGGAGATGTCCTGTTTAAGGGCAATGTGTGGTGTAAATATGCAGAAAATTGGGAGTGTGGAAATTAGGAGAAGGTGTGGAGTTAATAAAAGTATTAGTCAGAGGGCAGAAGAGGGGTTGTTGAGGTGGTTTGGTCATTTAGAGAGAATGGATCAAAGTAGAATGACATGGAAAGCATATAAATCTATAGGGGAAGGAAGGCGGGGTAGGGGTCGTCCTCGAAAGGGTTGGAGAGAGGGGGTAAAGGAGGTTTTGTGGGCAAGGGGCTTGGACTTCCAGCAAGCGTGCGTGAGCGTGTTAGATAGGAGTGAATGGAGACGAATGGTACTTGGGACCTGACGATCTGTTGGAGTGTGAGCAGGGTAATATTTAGTGAAGGGATTCAGGGAAACCGGTTATTTTCATATAGTCGGACTTGAGTCCTGGAAATGTGGAAGTACAATGCCTGCACTTTAAAGGAGGGGTTTGGGATATTGGCAGTTTGGAGGGATATGTTGTGTATCTTTATATGTGTATGCTTCTAGACTGTTGTATTCTGAGCACCTCTGCAAAAACAGTGATAATGTGCGAGTGTGGTGAAAGTGTTGAATGATGATGAAAGTATTTTCTTTTTGGGGATTTTCTTTCTTTTTTGGGTCACCCTGCCTCGGTGGGAGACGGCCGACTTGTTGAAAAAAAAAAAAAAAAAAACATGTATGTGTAGTGTGACCTAAGTGTAAGTAGAAGTAGCAAGATGTACTTGAAATCTTGCATGTTTGAGACAGAAAAATGGACACCAGCAATCCTATCATCATGTAAAACAATTACAGGCTTTAGTTTTACACTCACTTGGCAGGACGGTAGTACCTCCCTGGGCGGTTGCTGTCTACCAACCTACTACCTAGAACTGGTATAATTATTATTATTGTTGTTATTATTCTTAGCTGTCTTTCCAGAATTATTCAGACATCACATTTGAAATGACCCTCTTGTAAATGCATATTTAGAATAATTTTAGACCTCGTCAAACACCCTTGATCTTATGTGTGTGGGCTAGAGAAAGTATTGAAGATGCTGATATATGGCTGAGTTTCTTAATTAGAGTTTTGGAGAAGATTGTATCACATCACAACACTGGTATTGTACTGCATTTTAAATTAATTTTTCACAAATAACATTGAAACTATGGATCACTTTTTTAATTTCATTAGCCCGTGGGTATCAGAATTCGCCAGACCTTCGATTAACATGGCTTGCCAACATGGCCCAGAAACACAGTGAAAGAGGACAGCATGCTGAAGCTGCCATGTGCCTCATTCACAGTGCTGCTTTGGTCTCGGAATACCTGTACATGTTAGAGGATTGTCCTCACTTACCTACTGGGGCTGTAACTTTCTGCAAGCTTTCACCCAATGTGCTAGAAGAAAGTGCTGGTAAGATATGTGTATTCTTAAATAATTTGCTTGCTTTAATACTTGTTGACCTAATTTCTTTTTAGCATGAAATATTATCACCTGAAATATGAATAATATACTTTTACCTTATGCTGAATGACTTAACAATTGTAAATCAGATTTTTCTTACATACTTAATTTGTAATTCTGCAATATTGAAAGAAGCTCTACAATAATTTCTCATTTGCCATTCATAATGAAGGCATTCTATGAGAGCCTTAAAAATGGAATAAAACATTTTTTTTTTCAACACTTCTGCCATCTCCCACCAAGGCAGGGTGATCCAAGAAAAGAAACACTTTCACCATCATTTACACACATTCATTGTAAGACATATGCTTACAAATAGAAGATGCATTTGCAGTTCTTGAGTATCTATATTGCTGAAATGTTTTGCATGCACAACAGGCTTTTTCAGTTGAATACAGGCAAATGTGACACTAGACAGTTGAGGTACAGTAGCAGTTTTGACAAGATCATTCCATGAGCCTTGGTAGGAGGTCAGTTCCTCAGGCCCCAGTTGTTGCACATGCCTCTTATTCATCAGTTTTTTGGTAACATATACCATCAGTAATCTAACCCTTACAAATATCAAAATTTTGAAAAGCAAGACAGTAATAAATGGGAATAAATGGTTCCAAGTTGAGTTTGCAGAAGGCCCCCCCCTACTGAGATATTATTTTAGCAGTAAATAAATATACAGTGGAACCCCGAATATCGGCCAGTTTTGGGCAGGAATTTTGCTCCGTATTTCGGCCGGTGCTTCGTAAATCGTTCATATTATACGCGTCAACCCGCCTCCTGCCGGGACACCGTGCGTAGGTGAGTCAGTCTCCCTGTGTCTTTTGGTGAATGAGCATTCATTCAAACATTTCTGTAAAATCCATTGGATTTTGTGCTTGTTTATTAAGTGCGACTGTGAGATAAGCCATCATGGGCCCAAAGAAAGTTCTGAGTCCTAGCCCTTTGGCAAAGAAAGTGAGAAACACGATGGAATTTAAGAAAGAAGTTATTGGAAAATATGAGAGTGGTGTGCAGGTGCTGGAACTTGCCAGAATGTATGGGAAATCCAAATCAACAATTACTTCTATCCTGGCAAAGAAAAAACAAATCAAGGAAGCTGATGTGGCAAAAAGGGTAAACATGTTAACGAAAAAGAGATCACAGTAAAGAAAATGTCTGGAACTAGTGCTGATGTTAGTGAATTTAAGGCTGGTTTGACAAATTTAAGAAGCATAGTGGCATACACAGTGTTGTAAGGCATGGTGAGACTGAAAGTTCAGACAAATATGTGGCTGAAAAATTTGTGCAGGAATTCAAGGGGTACATAGAGACTGAAGAATTCCAAGCCCAACAAGTGTTTAATTGTGACGAAAAAAACCTCTTTTGGAAGAAAATGCCAAAGAGGACCTACATCACGCAGGAGGAAAAGGCACTGCCAGGGCATAAGCCTATGAAGGATAGGGTAACTCTCTTGTTCTGTGCTAATGCTAGTGGGGATTTCAAAGTGAAACTTATACTGGTGTATCACTCTGAAAATCCTAGTGTGTTCAAGAAAAACAGTGTTGTCAAGAATAGATTGTGTATGATGTGGAGGGCTGACTATAAGGCATGGGTCACAAGGCAAATTTTAGTTGACTGGATCCATGAAGTGTTTGGCCCAAGTGTGAAAAAATACCTCCAGGAAAATAAATGCCACTGAAGTGCCTCCTGGTAATGGACAATGCTCCTGCTCATCCTCCAAACTTGGTAGACCAATTGTCTAGGGATTTCAGTTTTATAACAGTGAAGTTCTTGCCTCTTAACACCACCACTCTCATCCAGCCCATGGACCAACAGGTCATTTCTTACTTCAAAAAACTCTACACAAAAGCAGTGTTTCAAAGGTGCTTTGAAGGGACCTCGGACACTGAATTGACCCCAAGAGAGTTCTGGAGGAATCACTTCAGTATCTACAACTGCATAAGCCTTATAGGTAAGGCTTGGCAGGAAGTGACTTCCAGGACTTTGAACTCTTCTTGGAGAAAATTGTGGCCAGAATGTGTCCTTGAGAAAGATTTTGAAGGGTTTGAGGCTGACCCTGACGACCCTACGCCTGTTGTGGAATCTATTGTGTCTTTGGGGAAGTCCATGGGGTTGGATGTGAGCGATGAGGATGTGGAAGAGTTTGTGGAGGACCACAGGGAAGAGCTAATCACTGAAGAGCTACGGCACCTTCAACTGGAACAGCAACAGACCACAGCTGAGGAATTTGCTTCAGAGGAGGAGGAAGAGAGAGGGAAGGAGCTGCCTTCTTCAGAGATTAAGGAGATTTGTGCAATGCAGAGTAGGGTGCAAGCTTTTGCTGAGAAATATCACCCTGACCAAGCTGAAACAAGCCATATCTGCAACATGTTCAGTGACAAAACCTTGGCCCACGTCAGGCAAATCTTTAAGAGGCACCAGAAACAGCTCTCTGGACAGATATTTTGTGCGACAGGGGTCCAGTGACTCTAAAGCTGGTCCTAGTGCTATTAAAAGACAAAGAAGGGAAGTAACCCAGGAGAGGGACTTGTTACCTGAAGCCATTATGGAGGGGGATTTCCCTTCGAAACAACCCCAGCTCCCTCTCCCCTCCTCGCCTTCTTCCATTTGCCAATAAGAGTCTTCAAAAAAGGTATGTAATGTTTATATTTATTTATATTCATTTATCATTGTTTTGTGTATGTAAAACTATAATTAAAATTTGCAAAAATTTTTTTATTATTATTATTTTTGGGTGTCTGGAATGGATTAATTGTATTTACATTACTTCTTATGGGAAATATCGCTTCGAATTTAGGCCGTTTCGAATTTAGACCGACCTTCTGGAACAGATTATGGCCGATATTCGGGGTTCCACTGTACTATTTGTTAATTATAAGGTTCTAAAGGATCTCAAGTTTTGAATTACATTGTTATTTCATTGTTAAGATAAAGGGCAAGATCAAGTGAGAGGACAGGCATGTAACAAGTAAATGAGACTGTGAATTATACAGTTTAGGCAAAAAGAGAGATCAGGCATAAAGACAGGCACAAGATCAACAACTAATGCCTGGTCTACACAACTTCCTTCCCTTTTTAAAAACATTGTTCTTCTGCAATCCTACTTTCTGGATTTCTCCTCTCTTTTTAATATTTTTTTTAACACATTAGCCTTCTCTCACCAAGGCAGGGTGACCCCCCAAAAAAAAAAAAAAATGCTTTCACCATCACTCACACTGTCACTGTCTTGGCAGAAGGACACAGATATGACAATTCAGATGTTCCTCCAAACACCATATATCCCAAACCCCTCCTTTACCTTTAGAGTGCAGGTACTGTAATTCCCATCTCCATGACTTAGGTCTGGCTAACTGGTTTCCCTGAATCCCTTCACAAAGCATGACCTTGCTCACACTAGTAGTTCATCAGGTCCCCAAAACCATTTGTATCCACTCCTAACACACTCACACATGACTGTTGTATTTCCAAGCCACTTCCACACAAAAACCTTCATTACCTCCTTCCTCCAGCCTTTCCTAGGTCAACCCCTACCCCACCTTACAGATTTATACATCCTCCAAGTCATCCTGTTTTGCTCCAGCCTCTCTAAATGACCAAACCACCTCAACAACCCCTCCTCAGCATTCTGGATAATACTTAGTAACTCCTCATCTTCTCCTAATCTCCAAATTACGAATTCTCTGCATAATATTTACACCACACATTGCCCTCAGACATAACATTTCCACTGCCTCCAGCCATCTCCTAGCTACAGTATTTAAAATCCATACTTCACACCCATATAAGAGTTTTCATATCAATGTACTCTCATACTTTCTCTTCAATTTTATATAAATAATGTATTTGGTTGTTTTCTTGTTATAAGTATCCATGTGATAATTTGGTGAACATAAAGGACTAATTTTAGCCCCAATTCATATGAGATAATTCTTTTGGCAGTGTCTGATGATGTGCTTAGCCCAGATGAGGAAGGAATTTGTACTGGCAAATACTTTACAGAAAATGGGCTTGTAGGTCTTTTGGAGCAAGCCAGCTCATCACTCCACCAGGTAAATATTATTTTAACAGCTATCTTTTTAAAGTGTTAAATGACTCCCATATTAGTATTAATGAACTCATGTGGTGTATAATGAATTGCAAAAATAGACCATATTTTTGAACATTTCTTCAGATTAAAAGATCTTCTTTCAACAAACTGGCCATATCCCACTGAAGCAGGATGGCCCAAAAAAGAAAAACAAGTTTCTCTTTTTACCTTTAGTACTTTAGTAATGTATACAGGAGAAAGGGTTACTAGCCCCTCCACTCGGCATTTTAATCACCTCTACTGCACGCATGGCTTATGGAGGAAGAATTCTGTTCCACTTCCCCATGGAGATAAGAGGAAAAAACAAGAACAAGAACTAGTAAGAAAATAGAAGAAAACCCAGTGGGGTGTGTGTATATATATATATATATATTTTTTTTTTTTTTTTTTTTTTTCAACAAGTCGGCCGTCTCCCACCGAGGCAGGGTGACCCAAAAAAGAAAGAAAATCCCCAAAAAGAAAATACTTTCATCATCATTCAACACTTTCACCACACTCGCACATTATCACTGTTTTTGCAGAGGTGCTCAGAATACAACAGTCTAGAAGCATAAACATATAAAGATACACAACATATCCCTCCAAACTGCCAATATATATATATATATATATTTATATTTATATATATATATATATATATATATATATATATATATATATATATGCTTGTACATGCACGTGTAGTGTGATGTAAGTGTAAGTAGAAGTAGCAAGATGTATATGAAATCTTGCATGTTTATGAGACAGAAAAAAAGACACTAGCAATCCTACCATTATGTAAAACAGTTACAGGCTTCTGTTTTACACTCACTCGGCAGGACGGTAGTACCTCCCTGGGCATTTGCTGTCTACCAACCTACTACCTAGGGATATAAAAGATCACTTCATATACATATTTCTCTACTCCATTCTTCTACCAAGACTTTCATACACTGTCTTTCTGTTTGTATTTCCATTTATTTTAAAATTATGAATGCTCTTAGAATCATTTAACTTTCAGACTTGGTTATGTCTTACTATAACTACTAATATTTATTTACAGTACATTCTTGATGATCTTCACTCCTAAATGCTCAATGATAATTTAAAATTCCTCTCATGTATATGTATTGGTAGCTTTCTTAGTTTCATGTACTATATCTCTTCTTAATTTGTGTAACAGCACTGGCTTCATACTGTCATTAGACACTGAAAATAACAGTGGTAAAAGTGTCTCTACATTCAGAGATATTTAGAATATTGGTTTTCCCGCTTTGCATATGATCACTACTTTCATCATTGATTTTAGTATTGTCTAAAAACTTAACATTCTCTCAAAGCCCTATAACTTTGCATTGACTTTACCCATTTATAGCATTATCGTTGTCCTCAAAAGGCAGTACTGTATATATTGTAATGGCATTTGATTTTATTGGTTGAAAGAGTACCATATCTATGTGCCTCTGGCAAGACAGTGATAGTGTGAGTGATGGGGAAAGTGTTTCTTTTTCGGGCCACCCTGCCTTGGTAAGAGACAACCAGCGTGTTTAAAAGGAAATACTCTACCATCTGTATTCACAAATCAGGCAGTTGATATAAAGATGAGAAAAATCAAGGGTGTGATTACATCATACTTTGACTTGGAATTATTTTTATTGTATACACATTGAAACTTGTTTGGCTTTAGTAGCTCACTGTATTTTGAAAAATTTAATATCAACTCCCTCTTAAACTGTTATTCATTGAGCTTAATGTCATTTGCTAATAGCACATGAAATTTTGGAAAGTTTCCAGACAATTGATAGATGCTGAGCTCACGGAGGTTGTAAACAGAGTGGCACTTCGACGCCAGGGTAGTGAATCAGGGAGCCATATAAATAAATTTTTGGTTGTAATTTGAGATGTCTATATTAGCGAATTGCTGTAAAGCGAAGTGCCATAAAATGGGGCCCTCCCTTACATGTGCTAACAGCTCGTGACACGCATATGACAGCACATGACAAATGATCCCCAGAACTAACAGTCGTTAGTTACACTTGTCAAATACCTTCACGCTTTCCTTATACAAAATACTATAGTTCTTTTGTTTATTTTCTGTTACTGCTAAAAAATTTTTGCAATATTGAAATGTGAAGTGTGATCTATACACTTTGAAGCTGTGGCTCCATGGATTGTGCACTTATTCATGATATTTCACTACAGCCTTTCCTCACTTAGCGATGTACTACTCGTTTACCGATGACTCAGACTTATGATGGGCTCTCAGACCAGTATACGTACCTAAATAATGTATATTCGAGCTGATTTCCTCTATTCTGTTTATTACAATATACAGTAAACTACTGTATAAATATTTAAAAATATGCCAGAAATGTTATAAATTCTGCAAAGGTGACATTAAAACAATACCAAAGATGGTTGACACAAACCCAGTACCATTATAGTTTGCTTCTCACTTAGAGACACATACGTTTACCGATGTGTTCTTAGGAGCGGAACTCTGTCATTAAGTGAGGAGAGGCTGTATTAGTAATATGTATTTGTAATATTTTAACCAAGCTTTCAGCTTTTATTTTAGTAAAGTTGTACTTTGAAAAAGTAGTGAACATCCAAGTGTTTTTGTGATTTCACACATTATCAAGCACCAGATAATGTGAGAAATCACGAAAACACTTGAAAGGTCACTTTTTTTTCACAGTGGTTGTTTGTATATTGTGATATCACCTGTTGACTGTGATCTTATTGATCATGGTATATGGTATATCATTCCAATAACTTAATATTGATATATTTCAGGCTGGAATGTTTGAGTGCCTTAATGAGGTGTATAAAATTCTTACTCCTATTGCTGAGAAAAATAGAGACTGGAAAAAGCTAATAAATATTTACTCTAAATTACAAGATGCATTTACCAAGATTGATGCATTAGAGGGAAGAAGAATGTTCGGAACTTACTTTCGTGTAGGTTTCTATGGTTCCAAATTTGGAGACCTTGATGGAGAGGAATATATATACAAAGAACCCATGTTGACCAAGCTGCCTGAGATCTCTCACAGATTAGAGGTAAAGTAAAATTACATATTTAACTTTTCTTTTAGAATTACTGTAATTTTTTTTGCCATTACACTAATCTCTCTTATATGGATAAGCTTCATAATGTTTAAGTTACATATTATGAATGATCTGTTGGTATACAGAGTGTTTTCTCTATTTTCTCTATGCTCAAAGTTGCAATAAAGATTCCATTAAATTTGATATTGAGGTTCAGTTCAGAAACTAAAAGAGGAGGCAGTTAGGGTAAGATAAACAGCTATTGGAGGATAGATGGGCTAATGAGAGCATAGGCAATGGGGTCGAAGAGGTATGGGGTAGGTTTAAAAATGTAGTGTTAGAGTGTTCAGCAGAAGTTTGTGGTTACAGGAAAGTGGGTGCAGGAGGGAAGAGGAGCGATTGGTGGAATGATGATGTAAAGAGAGTAGTAAGGGAGAAAAAGTTAGCATATGAGAAGTTTTTACAAAGTAGAAGTGATGCAAGGAGGGAAGAGTATATGGAGAAAAAGAGAGAGGTTAAGAGAGTGGTGAAGCAATGTAAAAAGAGAGCAAATGAGAGAGTGGGTGAGATGTTATCAACAAATTTTGTTGAAAATAAGAAAAAGTTTTGGAGTGAGATTAACAAGTTAAGAAAGCCTAGAGAACAAATGGATTTGTCAGTTAAAAATAGGAGAGGAGAGTTATTAAATGGAGAGTTAGAGGTATTGGGAAGATGGAAGGAATATTTTGAGGAATTGTTAAATGTTGATGAAGATAGGGAAGCTGTGATTTCGTGTATAGGGCAAGGAGGAATAACATCTTGTAGGAGTGAGGAAGAGCCAGTTGTGAGTGTGGGGGAAGTTCGTGAGGCAGTAGGTAAAATGAAAGGGGGTAAGGCAGCCGGGATTGATGGGATAAAGATAGAAATGTTAAAAGCAGGTGGGGATATAGTTTTGGAGTGGTTGGTGCAATTGTTTAATAAATGTATGGAAGAGGGTAAGGTACCTAGGGATTGGCAGAGAGCATGCATAGTTCCTTTGTATAAAGGCAAAGGGGATAAAAGAGAGTGCAAAAATTATAGGGGGATAAGTCTGTTGAGTGTACCTGGTAAAGTGTATGGTAGAGTTATAATTGAAAGAATTAAGAGTAAGACGGAGAATAGGATAGCAGATGAACAAGGAGGCTTTAGGAAAGGTAGGGGGTGTGTGGACCAGGTGTTTACAGTGAAACATATAAGTGAACAGTATTTAGATAAGGCTAAAGAGGTCTTTGTGGCATTTATGGATTTGGAAAAGGCGTATGACAGGGTGGATAGGGGGGCAATGTGGCAGATGTTGCAAGTGTATGGTGTAGGAGGTAGGTTACTGAAAGCAGTGAAGAGTTTTTACGAGGATAGTGAGGCTCAAGTTAGAGTATGTAGGAAAGAGGGAAATTTTTTCCCAGTAAAAGTAGGCCTTAGACAAGGATGTGTGATGTCACCGTGGTTGTTTAATATATTTATAGATGGGGTTGTAAGAGAAGTAAATGCGAGGGTCTTGGCAAGAGGCGTGGAGTTAAAAGATAAAGAATCACACACAAAGTGGGAGTTGTCACAGCTGCTCTTTGCTGATGACACTGTGCTCTTGGGAGATTCTGAAGAGAAGTTGCAGAGATTGGTGGATGAATTTGGTAGGGTGTGCAAAAGAAGAAAATTAAAGGTGAATACAGGAAAGAGTAAGGTTATGAGGATAACAAAAGATTAGGTGATGAAAGATTGAATATCAGATTGGAGGGAGAGAGTATGGAGGAGGTGAACGTATTCAGATATTTGGGAGTGGACGTGTCAGCGGATGGGTCTATGAAAGATGAGGTGAATCATAGAATTGATGAGGGAAAAAGAGTGAGTGGTGCACTTAGGAGTCTGTGGAGACAAAGAACTTTGTCCTTGGAGGCAAAGAGGGGAATGTATGAGAGTATAGTTTTACCAACGCTCTTATATGGGTGTGAAGCGTGGGTGATGAATGTTGCAGCGAGGAGAAGGCTGGAGGCAGTGGAGATGTCATGTCTGAGGGCAATGTGTGGTGTGAATATAATGCAGAGAATTCGTAGTTTGGAAGTTAGGAGGAGGTGCGGGATTACCAAAACTGTTGTCCAGAGGGCTGAGGAAGGGTTGTTGAGGTGGTTCGGACATGTAGAGAGAATGGAGCGAAACAGAATGACTTCAAGAGTGTATCAGTCTGTAGTGGAAGGAAGGCGGGGTAGGGGTCGGCCTAGGAAGGGTTGGAGGGAGGGGGTAAAGGAGGTTTTGTGTGCGAGGGGCTTGGACTTCCAGCAGGCATGCTTGAGCGTGTTTGATAGGAGTGAATGGAGACAAATGGTTTTTAATACTTGACGTGCTGTTGGAGTGTGAGCAAAGTAACATTTATGAAGGGATTCAGGGAAACCGGCAGGCCGGACTTGAGTCCTGGAGATGGGAAGTACAGTGCCTGCACTCTGAAGGAGGGGTGTTAATGTTGCAGTTTAAAAACTGTAGTGTAAAGCACCCTTCTGGCAAGACAGTGATGGAGTGAATGATGGTGAAAGTTTTTCTTTTTCGGGCCACCCTGCCTTGGTGGGAATCGGCCGGTGTGATAATAAAAAAAAAAAAGTTCAGAAAAAAAATAAAAGCAACTTTTGGGAGAAAGGTGGGCTAGAGAGGGTACAGGAAATTAGTAGGAGGCTGAGGAGGTATGGGGTAAATTTAAGAATGTAGTGCTAGTGTGTGTGAAGCAAACATTTGTGGGTTTAAGACAATGGGAAGAGAAATGATTCCTAGAATGATGAATTAAAGAGGGTGGGAAAGAAGGAAAAGCTAGCATAGAGGCTTTTCTTCTTCTTTCAACAAACTGGCCATATCCCATTGAAGCAGGGTGGCCCAAAAAGAAAAACAAAAGTTTCTCCTTCTAACTTCAGTAATGTATACAGGAGAAGGGGGTTACTAGCTCCTTGCTCTCGGCATTTTAGTAGCTTCTTACAACACACATGGGTTACGGAGGAAGAATTCTGTTCCACTTTCCCATGGAGATAAGAGGAAATAAACAAGGTAGTAGGTTGGTAGACAGCAACCACCCAGGGAAGTACTACCGTCCTGCCAGATGACTGTGAAACAGAAACCTGTAACTGTTTTGCATGATGGTAGGATTGCTGGTTTATTTTTCTGTCTCATAAACACGCTAGATAACAGGGATATCTTGCTACTCCTACTTACACTTTGGTCACACTTCACAGACACGCACATGCATATATATATACATACATCTAAGTTTTTCTCCTTTTTCTAAATAGCTCTTGTTCTTCTTTATTTCTTCTGTTGTCCATGGGGAAGTGGAAAAGAATCTTTCCTCCGTAAGCCATGCGTGTCGTATGAGGCGACTAAAATGCCGGGAGCAATGGGCTAGTAACCCCTTCTCCTGTAGACATTTACTAAAAAAAGAGAAGAAAAACTTTATAAAACTGGGATGCTTGAATGTGCGTGGATGTAGTGCGGATGACAAGAAACAGATGATTGCTGATGTTATGAATGAAAAGAAGTTGGATGTCCTGGCCCTAAGCGAAACAAAGCTGAAGGGGGTAGGGGAGTTTCGGTGGGGGGAAATAAATGGGATTAAATCTGGAGTATCTGAGAGAGTTAGAGCAAAGGAAGGGGTAGCAGTAATGTTGAATGATCAGTTATGGAAGGAGAAAAGAGAATATGAATGTGTAAATTCAAGAATTATGTGGATTAAAGTAAAGGTTGGATGCGAGAAGTGGGTCATAATAAGCGTGTATGCACCTGGAGAAGAGAGGAATGCAGAGGAGAGAGAGAGATTTTGGGAGATGTTAAGTGAATGTATAGGAGCCTTTGAACCAAGTGAGAGAGTAATTGTGGTAGGGGACCTGAATGCTAAAGTAGGAGAAACTTTTAGAGAGGGTGTGGTAGGTAAGTTTGGGGTGCCAGGTGTAAATGATAATGGGAGCCCTTTGATTGAACTTTGTATAGAAAGGGGTTTACTTATAGGTAATACATATTTTAAGAAAAAGAGGATAAATAAGTATACAAGATATGATGTAGGGCGAAATGACAGTAGTTTGTTGGATTATGTATTGGTAGATAGGAGACTGTTGAGTAGACTTCAGGATGTACATGTTTATAGAGGGGCCACAGATATATCAGATCACTTTCTAGTTGTAGCTACACTGAGAGTAAAAGGTAGATGGGATACAAGAATAGAAGCATCAGGGAAGAGAGAGGTGAAGGTTTATAAACTAAAAGAGGAGGCAGTTAGGGTAAGATATAAACAGCTATTGGAGGATAGATGGGCTAATGAGAGCATAGGCAATGGGGTCGAAGAGGTATGGGGTAGGTTTAAAAATGTAGTGTTAGAGTGTTCAGCAGAAGTTTGTGGTTACAGGAAGGTGGGTGCGGGAGGGAAGAGGAGCGATTGGTGGAATGATGATGTAAAGAGAGTAGTAAGGGAGAAAAAGTTAGCATATGAGAAGTTTTTACAAAGTAGAAGTGATGCAAGGAGGAAAGAGTATATGGAGAAAAAGAGAGAGGTTAAGAGAGTGGTGAAGCAATGTAAAAAGAGAGCAAATGAGAGAGTGGGTGAGATGTTATCAACAAATTTTGTTGAAAATAAGAAAGTTTTGGAGTGAGATTAACAAGTTAAGAAAGCCTAGAGAACAAATGGGTTTGTCAGTTAAAAATAGGAGAGGAGAGTTATTAAATGGAGAGTTAGAGGTATTGGGAAGATGGAGGGAATATTTTGAGGAATTGTTAAATGTTGATGAAGATAGGGAAGCTGTGATTTCGTGTATAGGGCATGGAGGAATAACATCTTGTAGGAGTGAGGAAGAGCCAGTTGTGAGTGTGGGGGAAGTTCGTGAGGCAGTAGGTAAAATGAAAGGGGGTAAGGCAGCCGGGATTGATGGGATAAAGATAGAAATGTTAAAAGCAGGTGGGGATATAGTTTTGGAGTGGTTGGTGCAATTATTTAATAAATGTATGGAAGAGGGTAAGGTACCTAGGGATTGGCAGAGAGCATGCATAGTTCCTTTTGTATAAAGGCAAGGGGGATAAAAGAGAGTGCAAAAATTATAGGGGGATAAGTCTGTTGAGTATACCTGGTAAAGTGTATTGTAGAGTTATTATTGAAAGAATTAAGAGTAAGACGGAGAATAGGATAGCAGATGAACAAGGAGGCTTTAGGAAAGGTAGGGGGTGTGTGGACCAGGTGTTTACAGTGAAACATATAAGTGAACAGTATTTAGATAAGGCTAAAGAGGTCTTTGTGGCATTTATGGATTTGGAAAAGGCGTATGACAGGGTGGATAGGGGGGCAATGTGGCAGATGTTGCAGGTGTATGGTGTAGGAGGTAGGTTACTGAAAGCAGTGAAGTTTTTACGAGGATAGTGAGGCTCAAGTTAGAGTATGTAGGAAAGAGGGAAATTATTTCCCAGTAAAAGTAGGCCTTAGACAAGGATGTGTGATGTCACCGTGGTTGTTTAATATATTTATAGATGGGGTTATAAGAGAAGTAAATGTGAGGGTCTTGGCAAGAGGCGTGGAGTTAAAAGATAAAGAATCACACAAAGTGGGAGTTGTCACAGTTGCTCTTTGCTGATGACACTGTGCTCTTGGGAGATTCTGAAGAGAAGTTGCAGAGATTGGTGGATGAATTTGGTAGGGTGTGCAAAAGAAAATTGAAAGTGAATACAGGAAAGAGTAAGGTTATGAGGATAACAAAAATATTAGGTGATGAAAGATTGGATATCAGATTGGAGGGAGAGTATGGAGGAGGTGAATGTATTCAGATATTTGGGAGTGGACGTGTCAGCGGATGGGTCTATGAAAGATGAGGTGAATCATAGAATTGATGAAGGGAAAAGGGTGAGTGGTGCACTTAGGAGTCTGTGGAGACAAAGAACTTTGTCCTTGGAGGCAAAGAGGGGAATGTATGAGAGTATAGTTTTACCAACGCTCTTATATGGGTGTGAAGCATGGGTGATGAATGTTGCAGCGAGGAGAAGGCTGGAGGCAGTGGAGATGTCATGTCTGAGGGCAATGTGTGGTGTGAATATAATGCAGAAAATTCGTAGTTTGGAAGTTAGGAGGAGGTGCGGGATTACCAAAACTGTTGTCCAGAGGGCTGAGGAAGGGTTGTTGAGGTGGTTCGGACATGTAGAGAGAATGGAGCGAAGCAGAATGACTTCAAGAGTGTATCAGTCTGTAGTGGAAGGAAGGCGGGGTAGGGGTCGGCCTAGGGAAGGTTGGAGGGAGGGGGTGAAGGAGGTTTTGTGTGCAAGGGGCTTGGACTTCCAGCAGGCATGCGTGAGCGTGTTTGATAGGAGTGAATGGAGACAAATGGTTTTTAATACTTGACGTGCTGTTGGAGTGTGAGCAAAGTAACGTTTATGAAGGGGTTCAAGGAAACCGGCAGGCCGGACTTGAGTCCTGGAGATGGGAAGTACAGTGCCTGCACGCTGAAGGAGGGGTGTTAATGTTGCAGTTTAAAAACTGTAGTGTAAAGCACCCTTCTGGCAAGACAGTGATGGAGTGAATGATGGTGAAAGTTTTTCTTTTTCGGGCCACCCTGCCTTGGTGGGAATAGGCTAGTGTGATAATAAAAAAAAAGAATTAATAAGAAAATAGAAGAAAACCCAGCGGGGTGTGTATATATATGCTTGTACATGCACGTGTAGTGTGACCTAAGTGTAAGTAGAAGTAGCAGGATGTACATGAAATTTTGCATGTTTCTTTCTTTTAACACACTGGCCGTATCCCACCAAGGCAGGGTGGCCCAAAAAGAAAAACAAAAGTTTCTCTTTTTAAATTTAGTAATTTATACAGGAGAAGGGGTTACTAGCCCCTTGCTCCTGGCATTTTAGTCGCCTCCTACGACACGCATAGCTTATGGAGGAAGAATTCTGTTCCGCTTTCCCATGGAGAAAAGTGGAAATAAACAAGAACAAGAACTAGAAAGAAAATAGAAGAAAACCCAGAGGGGTGTGTGTATATATATATGCTTGTACATGTATGTGTAGTGTGACCTAAGTGTAAGTAGAAGTAGCAAGACGTACCTGAAATCTTGCATGTTTATGAGACAGAGAAAAGGACACCAGCAATCCTACCATCGTGTAAAACAATTACAGGCTTTCATTTTACACTCACTTGGCAGGACGGTAGTACCTCCCTGGGCGGTTGCTGTCTACCAACCTACTACCTAGCATTGAAATTTTTACCATGTGAAAATGATATACAGAAAGCAGAGTATACAGAGAGGAAATGGTTTTGGAGAGGAAACTTGAAGAGCAATTAGACTTGATAGGGGAGATGTTTAATGAAAAATTGATGGAGAGGATATTTTGACGAGTTGTGAATGTTAATGATGAAAGGGAGTTGCTGATTAGTTGCATTGGGAAGGGAGGAATAACATAGAGGAGTGAGGAAGATCTGGAGGTGGATATGGATTAAGTGCATAAGGCAGTAGGTAGAATGAAAGTACAGTCTTCTGCTGCACACTTTAGTGCTATGGAACATTCCCCATTTTCATTGACCCTAGCACTCCAAGCTTACCTACTAGACAGTTTACAACAGTCTCAGCCATTTCAGCATTAAGATTCCCCACAACAATTATTCTCTCATTTGGCTCAAAACTTTTTTAACATTAACCTAACATCTAAAATCTTTCTATTCTACATACCTCTCACCCCCAGGTGCATACACATTAATTATAACCTACTTCTCGTAATCCACCTTCATTCTAATCCACATTTATTCTTGAATTTATAAACTTATACCCTCACTTTTCTTTCTGTAGTTTATCACTACAGCTCAGCTCAGGGTCTGTGCTGTAGAACTGTGTGATGAGCTCAACTCACTCAGATAAACAGTGAATGGTGAATTTGGGCCTAGATATGAGAGGATAGGTCTATGCATTGTGTGCACTATATAAAAAATCCTGCTTCATGCAGTACATAATAGTAAAAAACTGTGAGTGTATTTTTGGTTTAGAATAGCGAATATTTCGTATATATTTGGATGTAATTTGGATGTAATTTGGCAGTAATTTCATGCACTGGTCAGGGAGGTATACCATCTTTTAGGAGTGAAGAAGAGCAGAATGTAAGTGTGGGGGAGGTACGTGAGGCATTACGTAAAATGAAAGGGGGTAAAGCAGCTGGAACTGATGGGATCATGACAGAAATGTTAAAAGCAGGGGGGGATATAGTGTTGGAGTGGTTGGTACTTTTGTTTAATAAATGTACGAAAGAGGGGAAGGTACCTAGGGATTGGTGGAGAGCATGTATAATCCCTTTATATAAAGGGAAAGGGGACAAAAGAGACTGTAAAAATTATAGAGGAATAAGTTTACTGAGTATACCAGGAAAACTGTACGGTAGGGTTATAATTGAAAGAATTAGAGGTAAGACAGAATGTAGGATTGCGGATGAGCAAGGAGGTTTCAGGGTGGGTAGGGGATGTGTAGATCAAGTGTTTACATTGAAGCATATATGTGAACAGTATTTAGATAAAGGTAGGGAAGTTTTTATTGCATTTATGGATTTAGAAAAGGCATATTATAGAGTGGATAGAGGAGCAATGTGGCAGATGTTGCAAGTACAGTGGACCCCCGGTTAACGATATTTTTTCACTCCAGAAGTATGTTCAAGTGCCAGTACTGACTGAATTTGTTCCCATAAGGAATATTGTGAAGTAGATTAGTCCATTTCAGACCCCCAAACATACACGTACAAATGCACTTACATAAATACACTTACATAATTGATCGCATTCGGAGGTAATCGTTATGCGGGGGTCCACTGTATATGGAATAGGTGTTAAGTTATTAAATGCTGTAAAGAGTTTTTATGAGGATAGCGAGGCTCAGGTTAGAGTGTGTAGAAGAGAGGGAGACTACTTCCCGGTAAAAGTAGGTCTTAGACAGGGATGTGTAATGTCACCATGGTTGTTTAATATATTTATAGATGGGGTTGTAAAGGAAGTAAATGCTAATTAGGTGTTCAGGACAGGGGTGGGATTAAATTTTGGGGAATCAAATTCAAAATGGGAATTGACACAGTTACTTTTTGCTGATGATACTGTGCTTATGGGAGATTCTAAAGAAAAATTGCAAAGGTTAGTGGATGAGTTTGGGAATGTGTGTAAAGGTAGAAAGTTGAAAGTGAACATAGAAAAGAGTAAGGTGATGAGGGTGTCAAATGATTTAGATAAAGAAAAATTGGATATAAAATTGGGGAGGAGGAGTATGGAAGAAGTGAATGTTTTCAGATACTTGGGAGTTGACGTGTCGGCGGATGGATTTATGAAGGATGAGGTTAATCATAGAATTGATGAGGGAAAAAAGGTGAGTGGTGCGTTGAGGTATATGTGGAGTCAAAAAATGTAATCTATGGAGGCAAAGAAGGGAATGTATGAAAGTATAGTAGTATCAACACTCTTATATGGGTGTGAAGCTTGGGTGGTAAATGCAGCAGCGAGGAGACGGTTGGAGGCAGTGGAGATGTCCTGTTTAAGGGCAATGTGTGGTGTAAATATGCAGAAAATTCGGAGTGTGGAAATTAGGAAAAGGTGTGGAGTTAATAAAAGTATTAGTCAGAGGGCAGAAGAAGGGTTGTTGAGGTGGTTTGGTCATTTAGAGAGAATGGATCAAAGTAGAATGACATGGAAAGCATATAAATCTATTGGGGAAGGAAGGCGGGGTAGGGGTCGTCCTCGAAAGGGTTGGAGAGAGGGGGTAAAGGAGGTTTTGTGGGCAAGGGGCTTGGACTTCCAGCAAGTGTGCGTGAGCATGTTAGATAGGAGTGAATGGAGACGAATGGTACTTGGGACCTGACGATCTGTTGGAGTGTGAGCAGGGTAATATTTAGTGAAGGGATTCAGGGAAACCGGTTATTTTCATATAGTCGGACTTGAGTCCTGGAAATGGGAAGTACAATGCCTGCACTTTAAAGGAGGGGTTTGGGATATTGGCAGTTTGGAGGGATATTTTGTGTATCTTTATGTGTGTATGCTTCTAAACTGTTGTATTCTGAGCACCTCTGCAAAAACAGTGATAATGTGCAAGTGTTCTGAAAGTGTTGAATGATGATGAAAGTATTTTCTTTTTGGGGATTTTCTTTCTTTTTTGGGTCACCCTGCCTCGGTGGGAGACGGCCGACTTGTTGAAAAAAAAAAAATACATATTTTTTTTTATACAACCACTGGATTAAGGAGTAAGACTAAATATGCAGGATGGTACATAAACCCTTCAAAGCAACAGTTGACAACTCAAGACACTGAAGCACCAGAATTCTGGCATAAATTTAACAGTGTCGATACACTTACACACGTGGGTGTCTGGAACGGATAAATTGGATTTCCATTATTTCTTATGGGGAGAATTAATTCGGCTAATGTCCAAATCGGTTAAAGGCGAGCTCTCTGGAACGGATTAATGCTGTTACCCGAGGGCCCACTGTATTATGCAACCCACTTCTGCTGGCTTTCCATCCTGCTCATACACACAGTCTTGGCTTTTGTCTTTTGTAGCTGTAATGACCTGTTTCTCATTCTTTCACCATGTCACATTGAGGATCACTCATTCCACAATGAATGAATTGTTTATTTACTAACAACCAAGACACAAGCCATTGCCATGACCCAAGCATTACTCTTCAGCTTATCAATTGCTTCAGTTTTTCAAAATAAGCATAGTTTCATACTTAATTTTCATTTTAACACCTCCAGAGGTAAGATGGAGTGATGTAAAGATTGAAAATGGACTGACCACTTGTGTGGTTGTTTACACCATGGGTGGATGCTAGGCTTCCTGTTGTGCATCAAAGCAGCTTTTCACGCATAGTTTAAAGTCTAGAACATAAAATTTATATAGTTATTGAAAATGCAAGTTATGGTTGTGCAAATTATGATAGTCTACTGTATATGTTTCTTATACTCCATTTCTCCTCCCCACTCTATTTATCTTGGGGAAATAAATAGAAGATAGTATTTCCACATCTTGTATGTACTTCCCTGTTGTTTATTCCTCTCCTTGCTTATTTTCTTTGCTAGTGCTGCAATCTTTTCTTTAAGAGATATTTTTATATATTCTTTTCCAGGGTTTTTATTCTGACCGATTTGGTGCAGAAAATACTGCCATCATCAAGGATAGCAACACAGTTGACATAACGAAGTTAAGCTCTGATAAAGCTTGTATTCAGATAACATATGTGGAGCCGTACTTCGACGAATATGAATATAGAGACAGAGTCACATCATTTGAAAAGAACTACAATATAAGTGAGTATGTTATACTATAATGTTATTTAAGGATTACTTCCTCTGAGGAATGTTTGTTTTTAATTAGTTTGTATTAATTTTGTTAGTTTGTGTTACCAGTTTTTTGATGATTTATTTTTCCTGGGTGCCACTTCAGTATTGAAGATTTCTAACTGAAATTTTGCCTATGGATTTTCTTGTTTTGTTTAAACTTAATTGTGAAAGTATTTTGGAGAATGTGAGACATGTGCAACACCTGGTTTATCTTTATTTTAAGAAGACTCTGCTACTCATTGATTTTATCAGTTCTTTCTTCTTTCAACAAAACAGTCATATCCCACCAAGGCAGGGTGGCACAAAAGGAAGAACAAAGGTTTCTCCTTCTAAATTTAGTAACATATACAGGAGAATGTATACATATACGTACAGTGGAACCTTACTTGCGAGCATGTCCACGTGCGAGTTTTTCCAAATACGAGCAGTCAATGGGTCGATTTTTTGCTTCCATATGCGAGCAAAATTTCCACAAGTGAGCAGACCTCAAGGCAGGTTCCTTGACACTGGTGAGGGGCTCTTGCTCTTGATCTCGGGAATTGTATCTCATTTGTTTGTTGGACTATCTTATTGAAACTTGGGTAGTGTATGATGGAAAGATGCTTCTTAATGTACACCAAAAATGAATGACATGAATGACATATTTTATTTATTCTAGAGTATATATCATGTTTCTATGTTATTCATATTGTTTGTTATGTCATACTAGATGAACTGTGATAGATAAATAAGCCGTATAGATGATGATAGCGAAATTATTCATGGAGTATTTTGCCCAGTGTCCAGACAAACTCTCGTCCACCGCCGACACCGCCCATGCCACTACATGAATGACATATTTTAGAGTATATATCAGGTTTCTGTGTTATTTATATTGTTTATTATGTCATATTAGATGAAGTGAGATAGATAAATAAGCCGTAGAGTTGATATTAGCGAAATGATTGAAGTACAGAATTCCACTGGAATGGATTAATTGCATTTCAATTAATTTAAATGGGGAAAATTGACTCTGCAAATGAGCAAATCCAGTTGCGAGCAAGGTCATGGAACGGATTAAACTCACAAGTAGAGTTCCACTGTACATATAATGTATACGTATAATGTATACATGTAACATATACAGGGAATGTATGAAAGTATAGTAGTACCAACACTCTTATATGGGTGTGAAGCTTGGGTTGTAAATGCGGCACCGAGGAAGCGGTTGGAGGCAGTGGAGATGTCCTGTCTAAGGGCAATGTGTGGTGTAAATATTATGCAGAAAATTAGGAGTGTGGAAATTAGGAGAAGGTGTGGAGTTAATAAAAGTATTAGTCAGAGGGCAGAAGAGGGATTGTTGAGGTGGTTTGGGCATTTAGAGAGAATGGATCAAAGCAAAATGACATGAGAACGTATAAATCCGTAGGGGAAGGAAGGCGGGGTAGGGGTCTTCCTTGAAAAGGTTGGAGGGAGGGGGGTAAAGGAGGTTTTGTGGGCGAGGGGCTTGGACTTCCAACAAGCATGCATGAGCGTGTTAAATAGGAGTGAATGGAGACGAATGGTATTTGGGACCTGACGAGCTGTTGGAGTGTGAGCAGGGTAATATTTAGTGAAGGGATTCAGGGAAACTGTTTTTTTTTTATATATAGCCGGATTTGAGTCCTGGAAATGGGAAGTACAGTGCCTGCACTTTAAAGGAGGGGTTTTGGATATTGGCAGTTTGGAGGGATGTGTTGTGTATCTTTATACGTATATGCTTCTAAACTGCTGTATTCTGAGCACCTCTGCAAAAACAGTGATTATGTGTGAGTGAGATAAGTGTTGAATGATGATGAAAGTATTTTTTTGGGGGGATTTTCTTTTTGGGTCACCCTCCCTCGGTGGGAGATGGCCCACTTGTTAAAAAAAAAAAATACAGGAGAAGGGGTTACTAGCCCCTTGTAGTTGTGGTGGGGTGGTGGCTGATGCTCCACTTTGTCCTTGAGCTGAGGAGTCAGTGGCGTGGGTCCCAGCCTGGGCTGGTGAGTCATGCATAGCCATGGCACTACCTTCACCACTACCACTACCTTCACCACTACCACTACCACCACCTACTGATGCCTGTGGTCTATCCATGCCAAGTGTAGCCACATCATCCTCACTTTCACTGTCTATTCCTGGTGTAGGTCCAGTGGATGTACTCGGGATGTACTCTGTCCCCTGGGCACTTCATAGGGAACACTACCCTGGCGCATGTGGCAGCATATATACCGATGCTTCACTGATGAATATGATTCCTCACTATCACTACTCGAAGGATCGTCAAGAGCAATAAAATCACAATCCACGTCACTATCATCATCATTACTGAAGTCTGAGGCCTGGCCACGCGATAATAATAGTTTTCTCTTGCGACGAGGTACAACTGAACGTGACTCAGATGTGCCCACACCAGAGGTAGAAGGTTGAGGATCGTCAGGATTTTCTGCAGTATTTTCGATATCCTGTTCATTCCTTTCGGTCACTAACTGATCAACACTATAGAATTCGTCTTCATTTCCATTTCCATCCAAGTCAGAACTATCAGATAGGAAGAGGAGAGTCCCAATTCGCCTTGGAGTGAGAGCTGCCTTGCGACGAGGCATGGTGAACAAAGGTAACTGAGGCGGCATTCCCACAATGCTATGTGGGTGCCTAGAAATTTTGTTTACGGCGCGCACACACCACACAGGCCCGTTCTCTCACATGTAGGCCTACCAACCTTCTCGCGCTAAATTTGAAGCCACTAGAATTTTGGCGTAGATCTATGGTTTGGACCCTCAGCGTATAGCCTTAGATCTATGGCACAGACCCTCAAAGAGTTAAGTTGTATAAAAGAGAATTTACCAGTAAACATAGGCCTTAGACAGGTATGTGTGATATGAGTGCAGTTGTCTGATATATTTGTAGATGTAATGGTGAAAGAAGTCATGCTAATATTTGGCAGAGGTATGATATTAAGGAATAATGAATTTGATCAGAGAAATTGCAAAGGTTCATGGAGGAGTTTGAGAGGGTGTGGAAAAAAAGCAAGTTAATAGTGAACATAGAATGAGCAGGGTAGTGAAAATAAGAAAAAGTTTCTGCACTAAAAGACTGTACACCAGATTAGAGGGAGGTCATAAGAAAAGTTAATGTTTTTAGATATTTGGAAGTGGAGGTGTCAGCAGATGAGGTAAATCAATGAATTGATATTAAAAAAGGTAAGTGAAGTGTTGCCTCTGTGCAAAGAACATTTTTTTTATTAGTGGATGCAAGAAAGGAAAATAATTGAGAGTATAATGGTGCCACAATTTTTGTGTTGGTGTAAAGCATGGTCTTTGAATGTTGCAGTTAAGAGGATGAGACAGCTGGCAATAGAGATGTGTTTGATATCAGTGTGTAGTGTGAATATTAGGCAGAGAATAAGGAATGAAGAAATTAGAAGATAGTGGGGTGGTATGAAAGGAAAATTCTGAAAATGAAGTTGTTGACATAGTTTAGATATTTTTAGGATGGCACAAGATGGGTTGACTAAGAGCATGTATAAATCCAGAATGTGGGAGTTGTTCGAGTTAGATGGTAAGTCTGAAAATTTTAAGTGGTAGGTGCTTGAACATCTAGCAGTCACATTTGAGTATGTTAGATAGGGGTTGGTGGAGATCAGTGGCTTTTGGAATTTGAAACGCTATTGAAGTGTGAGCATGTTAACATTTATGAATGGACTTAGGGGAAACTGATTAGCTGAATTTTAGTGCTGAAGGTGGAAATTACAGTACTGTGCCTGCACTCTGAAGGTTAGGTGAGGATGTTGCAGTTTTGGGGGTCATTTTAATTTTTATTTCTGCGCATTCCTGGCAAAAACTTCTGATGAATTAGTATCAGTGAATATACATACAGTGGTCCCCTGAGTTTTGTACAGCTCCCAACTCGAACAGTTATGTAAGTGTATTATTGTATGTGCTTTTGTAAGTGTATTTTTGGGGGTCTGAAACAGACTAATCTAATTTGCATTATTCCTTGTGGAAACAAATTCGTTTGGTAATGGCACTAGAGCAGCCTTCTGGAACGAATTATGGCTGAAACTCGGAGTACCACTGTATTTTCTTCTTTGGGGCTCCCTATCTTGGTAGAAAATAGCCACCATAAAAAATTACATTATTGGGAAAAATGGTTGATAAATTATTCTTGCAGGACCTTGGGTTCTAATAACTTTAGGTGTGAGTGGACACCACATCCTATTTTGTCAGTTTACATACTGCACTGCCTATGTACATAATACAGGTCTCCCTCAACATTCGCGAGGGTTAGGGGATCAAGTGCCTCGCGAATGTTGAAAAACTGTGAATGTTTGGTGCCCCAATATATTGTAGGGAAATATATTACAATACTGCTTCCTTAACTTGTTGAACCATGAATAATCATAAAATACATGAAAACGTTGTAAATTGTACTAAATATATACATGTTATGCTTTAATAACGTTTTTTTTTTTTTTTTTCAACAAGTCGGCCATCTCCCACCGAGGCAGGGTGACCCAAAAAAAAAAGAAAGAAAATACTTTCATCATCATTCAACACTTTCACCACACTCGCACATTATCACTTTAATAACGTATGTTATTTAATAACATGTATGTTAATAACATGTATGTTAATAACATGTATGTTATTAAATACCACAGACTCCACCACTGCCTCCACCACTGCGAGTCCCTACTACCCTCCCTCTGACCCCTGCAACTGGCAGCCAGCCCTCCCACCACTCAGTGTGGTGAGTGTTTTGTTTGTTCATTATTTGTTATTAAACTACAGTATAAATAATGTAAACACATTCATGACTGCATATTGGAATGGCTATTAGGAAAGGTATTAGACGGTGACATCATGTGTTTACTCTTGAACACTGCAAAGAATCGAACATTTCTTCTATTGCTAATAACAACAATAGTAATAATAATAATAATAATAATAATAATAATAATAATCATAATAATAATAATAATAATAATAAATACGATATAATTGAAGAAGGAAATTGTACAAAAATACGAGGGAGTGGTTGACACATCGTCAGTGTGACTTTGTTTATGCTGGAGTGAACATTAGTCTCCCTGCTCTTCCAAACATTTCACAATAATTCAGCGGTTGAGGCAGTGGTATTTAATAACATATATGTTATAAATAATAATAGTACATGTTATTATTAATAACATGTATTATTATTAACATGTATGTATTTAATAACATATATGTAATAAATAATAATAGTACATATTATTAATAACATGTATTATTATTAACATGTATGTTATTAAATACCATTGCCTCAATCACTGCCTCTACTACTCCAGTCACACTCAATCTACAAGCACCAAACACAATGAATTATTGTGAAATGTTTAGAAGAGCAGGGAGACTAATGTTCACTCCAGCATAAACAAAGTCACACTGACGATGTGTCAACCACTCCCTTGGATTTTTGTACAATTTCCTTCTTCAATTATATCATATTTATTATTATTATTATTATTATTATTATTATTATTATTATTATTATTATTATTATTATTATTACTATTGTTATTATTAGCTGTAGCAGGGCTAGAGTCCCTGAATTTGGCCAACTCTTTTATTTTTCAACCAATTTTTTTTATTTTTGGTGTACATTTAGAGGTTCATATGTAGAAGAATGTGACAAAGTTTCAGTATGATTGGCCAACAAACAACAGAGAAAAAAAATATTTCAGTGACTTCATATATGGCAGCAAAGTATGGCAAAATGGCACTTCGAGTGGCACTTCCGACAATCCCAACCGTTAGAATACATCTGACACTAATTTTGGATGCACATGTTTCATCTAATATATCTTATTATCATGGAAAAAAAAAATACATTTGATAGACTTTTTTGCATTCACCAAAATATCTGCCTTTTACCTCCCACAAAATCAAAAATATTTGATATATTCCAAAAAAAGAATCATCAGATTTTCAAACACACCTTGTTTTATATTGTCAGTGAAAATCATTTCAATACAATCATTAATAATGGTGTACTTTAGCGAAATATGTGAAAAAGTTACTTCCGAGATATAGGCCTAGAAAACGTCGGCAGGCCTACCGTCTCAAAAAAAAATTTTTTTGCGCGGAAATTGGGTTTTTTTTGGTGTATTTCTTAGTAAACTGATGTTCTAGTGCAGTTATCCTCTTCAAAACACCGTTTTCTATCACTCACATACCAAACAATAGAACAAGGAGACCAGGAGTAACTCATTTATATCGAAATATTGCTGGTGGACTCTCGCTATATTATGGCCTATTTTATTCAGTCTAGAGTATATAACATGTTTGTTTGTTATTTATAGTGTTTATTATATCATATTAGATCAATTCTGATAGATAAATAAGCCGTATAGTTGATATATAAGCTGATATAAACGTAATAATGAAGTGATTTCACCTGGCACCATCTGGAGGGGGAGTACTGCCGAGTGTTCTCAGATGGCTCCCTATTGGCTGGCACTCTACTGATAAGCTCCACCTACTCTTATATGATGCCAAATAATCAATTATTATATTAGAAAGAATAATGCAAAGAAAAAGCAATAAAAAACAAGGAAAAATTCCAAAAAATACTTGGGTTGAGAACAGACGCGCTACCTACATCGTCGTTACCATACCTGATATAAATGACTATAATTTCTTGTAGAAACGTCTTAGAACATTGATTCTTGTACCATTGTGTTGCCAAAGAGTTAAGCTATTTTTTGGTATATATAACTCAATTTCCATAATTTTTCGATTTTTGGTTGAGCGCACGCGGAAAATTGCCCACATGCTCCCTTAATTCTTTGCAGTGTTCAAGAGTAAACACATGATGTCACTGTTTAATACCTGTCCAAATAGCCATTCCAATATGCAGTCATGAATGGGTTTACATTATTTATACTGTAGTTTAATAACAAATAATGAACAAACAAAACACTCACCACACTGAGTGGTGGGAGGGCTGGCTGCCAGTTGCGGGGGTCGGAGGGAGGGTAGTAGGGACTCGCAGGTGGCGGGAAACTTAAATATGATTTGGCAGCTGGGAATTTGGTGGCTGGGAATTTGGCAGTTGGGAATTCGCGAATGTGTGAAGCCTTTGAAAGTTGAAAATGTGAATGTTGAGGAAGACCTGTATATAACTATTGGGCATTGGGCTGTACCACTGGTGTGTTTCATGCTTAATTGTGTAGTGGGTTATAAAGATAAGTGGTTGTAAAAATGTGAAAATAACATTATATATAATATGCAATAGTAATGGTAAATAACTTAAACCGGATACCGTCTTTAAAACACTTGCTTTCCAGTAAATGACACATCAGTAAGTAGGTAGTCAAATGTTAGTCTTGAGTCAGATTGCCTTATTGGTTACCTAATCAGCCAGTGTCTTGTTGACCATGGTCTTTGGTATTACATAGCCATCACACCTTAGTTGAACTGGCACTCTTTGTAGCAACTGGTTCAGTTTCCTTTTGGAAGTTTTTGTTTCTTTTTTTTTTTTGGCACTATTCTATTTTTGTATCTGCTAGTTGCAGACTGAAGAGACTTGGACTGCAGGTGCCTATAGCACTCCTCCTTTTCACTGGGTTATTATACAATCTACACTTCCTCCCATGTTCTGTATCTCACTCCTATTCTTTATGATAGTATGCAGTTTGGAGACAAGTGCTTGTTTCCTGCATTAATCATTTATAAACTATCATTATATATGGGTATACAAATTTTGAAGGCTAGAAACATGGCATTTTAATGGAAATTAGGTCATTTTATCCTCCAAGAACTATTTGAATTTATTGAAATATTGTATAAGAGAAAAGATTGTACCAATTTTTAATAGGGAATTCCAGGTTAAGTCAAATAATATTCTTTGGATTAAGGACCCTACCATCCTCATTACTCTTCAGATTTGGCATTGCTCTGAGCTCGCATCTGTAAATCTTAGCCGAGTCTAACCTACAGGCCTCTAGGATCTGGGCTGTTTTTAAGTCACAGGAGAATAAGCATTTCTTTGGAACATCAGAATTTGGGTTAATAAGTTATAGTAGTAGGTTAGTAGACAGCAACCCCCCAGGGAGGTACTACCATCCTGTGGTAGTAGGTTAGTAGACAGCAACCACCCAGGGAGGTACTACCATCCTGTGGTAGTAGGTTAGTAGACAGCAACCACCCAGGGAGGTACTACCATCCTGTGGTAGTAGGTTAGTAGACAGCAACCACCCAGGGAGGCACTACCGTCCTGTGGTAGTAGGTTAGTAGACAGCAACCCCCCAGGGAGGTACTACCATCCTGTGGTAGTAGGTTAGTAGACAGCAACCACCCAGGGAGGTACTACCATCCTGTGGTAGTAGGTTAGTAGACAGCAACCACCCAGGGAGGTACTACCATCCTGTGGTAGTAGGTTAGTAGACGGCAACCACCCAGGGAGGCACTACCGTCCTGTGGTAGTAGGTTAGTAGACAGCAACCACCCAGGGAGGCACTACTGTCCTGTGGTAGTAGGTTAGTAGACAGCAACCACCCAGGGAGGTACTACCATCCTGTGGTAGTAGGTTAGTAGACAGCAACCACCCAGGGAGGTACTACCGTCCTGTGGTAGTAGGTTAGTAGACAGCAACCACCCAGGGAGGCACTACCGTCCTGTGGTAGTAGGTTAGTAGACAGCAACCACCCAGGGAGGTACTACCGTCCTGTGGTAGTAGGTTAGTAGACATCAACCACCCAGGGAGGTACTACCATCCTGTGGTAGTAGGTTAGTAGACAGCAACCCCCCAGGGAGGTACTACCATCCTGTGGTAGTAGGTTAGTAGACAGCAACCACCCAGGGAGGTACTACCGTCCTGTGGTAGTAGGTTAGTAGACAGCAACCACCCAGGGAGGTACTACCGTCCTGCCAAGTGAGTGTAAAACGAAAGCCTGTAATTGTTTTACATGATGGTAGGATTGCTGATGTCTTTTGTCTGTCTCATAAATATGCAAGATTACAGGTATGTCTTGCTACTTCTACTTACACTTAGGTCACACTACACATACATTTTTTTTTTTTTTTTTTTTTTCAACAAGTCGGCCGTCTCCCACCGAGGCAGGGTGACCCAAAAAAGAAAGAAAATCCCCAAAAAGAAAATACTTTCATCATCATTCAACACTTTCACCACACTCGCACATTATCACTGTTTTTGCAGAGGTGCTCAGAATACAACAGTCTAGAAGCTTAAACATATAAAGATACACAACATATCCCTCCAAACTGCCAATATCCCAAACCCCTCCTTTAAAGTGCAGGCATTGTACTTCCCATTTCCAGGACTCAAGTCCGACTATATGAAAATAACCGGTTTCCCTGAATCCCTTCACTAAATATTACCCTGCTCACACTCCAACAGATCGTCAGGTCCCAAGTACCATTCGTCTCCATTCACTCCTATCTAACACGCTCACGCACGCTTGCTGGAAGTCCAAGCCCCTTACCCACAAAACCTCCTTTACCCCCTCTCTCCAACCCTTTCGAGGACGACCCCTACCCCGCCTTCCTTCCCCTATAGATTTATATGCTTTCCATGTCATTCTACTGTGATCCATTCTCTCTAAATGACCAAACCACCTCAACAACCCCTCTTCTGCCCTCTGACTAATACTTTTATTAACTCCACACCTTCTCCTAATTTCCACACTCCGAATTTTCTGCATAATATTTACACCACACATTGCCCTTAAACAGGACATCTCCGCTGCCTCCAACCGTCTCCTCGCTGCTGCATTTACCACCCAAGCTTCACACCCATATAAGAGTGTTGGTACTACTATACTTTCATACATTCCCTTCTTTGCCTCCATAGATAACGTTTTTTGACTCCACATATACCTCAACGCACCACTCACCTTTTTTCCCTCATCAATTCTATGATTAACCTCATCCTTCATAAATCCATCCGCCGACACGTCAACTCCCAAGTATCTGAAAACATTCACTTCTTCCATACTCCTCCTCCCCAATTTGATATCCAATTTTTCTTTATCTAAATCATTTGACACCCTCATCACCTTACTCTTTTCTATGTTCACTTTCAACTTTCTACCTTTACACACATTCCCAAACTCATCCACTAACCTTTGCAATTTTTCTTTAGAATCTCCCATAAGCACAGTATCATCAGCAAAAAGTAACTGTGTCAATTCCCATTTTGAATTTGATTCCCCATAATTTAATCCCACCCCTCTCCCAAACACCCTAGCATTTACTTCCTTTACAACCCCATCTATAAATATATTAAACAACCATGGTGACATTACACATCCCTGTCTAAGACCTACTTTTACCGGGAAGTAGTCTCCCTCTCTTCTACACACCCTAACCTGAGCCTCACTATCCTCATAAAAACTCTTTACAGCATTTAATAACTTACCACCTATTCCATATACTTGCAACATCTGCCACATTGCTCCTCTATCCACTCTATCATATGCCTTTTCTAAATCCATAAATGCAATAAAAACTTCCCTATCTTTATCTAAATACTGTTCACATATATGCTTCAATGTAAACACCTGATCTACACATCCCCTACCCACTCTAAAACCTCCTTGCTCATCCGCAATCCTACATTCTGTCTTACCTCTAATTCTTTCAATTATAACCCTACCGTACACTTTTCCTGGTATACTCAGTAAGCTTATTCCTCTATAATTTTTACAGTCTCTTTTGTCCCCTTTCCCTTTATATAAAGGGACTATACATGCTCTCTGCCAATCCCTAGGTACCTTCCCCTCTTTCATACATTTATTAAACAAAAGTACCAACCACTCCAACACTATATCCCCCCCTGCTTTTAACATTTCTGTCATGATCCCATCAGTTCCAGCTGCTTTACCCCCTTTCATTTTACGTAATGCCTCACGTACATCCCCCACACTTACATTCTGCTCTTCTTCACTCCTAAAAGATGGTATACCTCCCTGACCAGTGCATGAAATTACTGCCTCTGTTTCTTCCTTAACATTTAAAAGTTCCTCAAAATATTCTCGCCATCTACCTAATACCTCCATCTCCCCATCTACTAACTCCCCTACTCTGTTTTTAACTGACAAATCCATATTTTCCCTAGGCTTTCTTAACTTGTTTAACTCACTCCAAAATTTTTTCTTCTTTTCATTAAAATTTCTTGACAGTGCCTCTCCCACTCTATCATCTGCTCTCCTTTTGCACTCTCTCACCACTCTCTTTACCTTTCTTTTACTCTCCATATACTCTGCTCTTCTTATAACACTTCTGCTTTGTAAAAACCTCTCATAAGCTACCTTTTTCTCTTTTATCACACCCTTTACTTCATCATTCCACCAATCACTCCTCTTTCCTCCTGCCCCCACCCTCCTATAACCACAAACTTCTGCCCCACATTCTAATACTGCATTTTTAAAACTATTCCAACCCTCTTCAACCCCCCCACTACTCATCTTTGCACTAGCCCACCTTTCTGCCAATAGTCGCTTATATCTCACCCGAACTTCCTCCTCCCTTAGTTTATACACTTTCACCTCCCTCTTACTTGTTGTTGCCACCTTCCTCTTTTCCCATCTACCTCTTACTCTAACTGTAGCTACAACTAAATAATGATCCGACATATCAGTTGCCCCTCTATAAACATGTACATCCTGGAGCCTACCCATCAACCTTTTATCCACCAATACATAATCTAATAAACTACTTTCATTACGTGCTACATCATACCTTGTATATTTATTTATCCTCTTTTTCATAAAATATGTATTACTTATTACCAAATTTCTTTCTACACATAGCTCAATTAAAGGCTCCCCATTTACATTTACCCCTGGCACCCCAAATTTACCTACTACTCCCTCCATAACATTTTTACCCACTTTAGCATTAAAATCCCCAACCACCATTACTCTCACATTTGATTCAAAACTCCCCACGCATTCACTCAACATTTCCCAAAATCTCTCTCTCTCCTCTACACTTCTCTCTTCTCCAGGTGCATACACGCTTATTATAACCCACTTTTCACATCCAATCTTTATTTTACTCCACATAATCCTTGAATTAATACATTTATAGTCCCTCTTTTCCTGCCATAGCTTATCCTTCAACATTATTGCTACTCCTTCTTTAGCTCTAACTCTATTTGAAACCCCTGACCTAATCCCATTTATTCCTCTCCACTGAAACTCTCCCACCCCCTTCAGCTTTGTTTCACTTAAAGCCAGGACATCCAGCTTCTTCTCATTCATAACATCCACAATCATCTCTTTCTTATCATCTGCACAACATCCACGCACATTCAGACTTCCCACTTTGACAATTTTCTTCTTCTTATTCTTTTTAGTAATCTTTACAGGAAAAGGGGTTACTAGCCCATTGTTCCCGGCATTTTAGTTGACTTTTACAACACGCATGGCTTACGGAGGAAAGATTCTTATTCCACTTCCCCATGGATATAAAAGGAAAATTAATAAGACCAAGAACTATTAAGATAAAATCAAAGAAAACTCAGATGAGTGTGTATAAATAAATGTGTACATGTATGTGTAGTGTGACCTAAGTGTAAGTAGAAGTAGCAAGACATGCCTGTAATCTTGCATATTTATGAGACAGACAAAAGACATCAGCAATCCTACCATCATGTAAAACAATCACAGGCTTCGTTTTACACTCACTTGGCAGGACGGTAGTACCTCCCTGGGTGGTTGCTGTCTACATTTATTTATACACACTCATCTGAGTTTTCTTTGATTTTATCTTAATAGTTCTTGGTCTTATTACTTTTCCTTTTATATCCATGGGGAAGTGGAATAAGAATCTTTCCTCCGTAAGCCATGTGTGTTGTAAAAGTCAACTAAAATGCCGGGAACAATGGGCTAGTAACCCCTTTTCCTGTAAAGATTACAAAAAAGAATAAGAAGAAGAAAATTGTCAAAGTGGGAAGTCTGAATGTGCGTGGATGTTGTGCAAATGATAAGAAAGAGATGATTGTGGATGTTATGAATGAGAAGAAGCTGGATGTCCTGGCTTTAAGTGAAACAAAGCTGAAGGGGGTGGGAGAGTTTCAATGGAGAGGAATAAATGGGATTAGGTCAGGGGTTTCAAATAGAGTTAGAGCTAAAGAAGGAGTAGCAATAATGTTGAAGGATAAGCTATGGCAGGAAAAGAGGGACTATAAATGTTTTAATTCAAGGATTATGTGGAGTAAAATAAAGATTGGATGTGAAAAGTGGGTATGCACCTGGAGAAGAGAGAAGTGTAGAGGAGAGAGAGAGATTTTGTGAAATGTTGAGTGAATGCGTGGGGAGTTTTGAATCAAGTGTGAGAGTAATGGTGGTTGGGGATTTTAATGCTAAAGTGGGTAAAAATGTTTTAGCAGGAGTAGTAGGTAAATTTGGGGTGCCAGGGGTAAATGTAAATGGGGAGCCTTTAATTGAGCTATGTATAGAAAGAGATTTGGTAATAAGTAATACATATTTTATGAAAAAGAGGATAAATAAATATACAAGGTATGATGTAGCACGTAATGAAAGTAGTTTATTAGATTATGTATTGGTGGATAAAAGGTTGATGGGTAGGCTCCAGGATGTACATGTTTATAGAGGGGCAACTGATATATCGGATCATTATTTAGTTGTAGCTACAGTTAGAGTAAGAGGTAGATGGGAAAAGAGGAAGGTGGCAACAAGAAGTAAGAGGGAGGTGAAAGCGTATAAACTAAGGAAGGAGGAAGTTCGGGTGAGATATAAGCGACTATTGGCAGAAAGGTGGGCTAGTGCAAAGATGAGTAGTGGGGGGGTTGAAGAGGGTTGGAATAGTTTTAAAAATGCAGTATTAGAATGTGGGGTAGAAGTTTGTGGTTATAGGAGGGTGGGGGCAGGAGGAAAGAGGAGTGATTGGTGGAATGATGAAGTAAAGGGTGTGATAAAAGAGAAAAAGGTAGCTTATGAGAGGTTTTTACAAAGCAGAAGTGTTATAAGAAGAGCAGAGTATATGGAGAGTAAAAGAAAGGTAAAGAGAGTGGTGAGAGAGTGCAAAAGGAGAGCAGATGATAGAGTGGGAGAGGCACTGTCAAGAAATTTTAATGAAAATAAGAAAAAATTTTGGAGTGAGTTAAACAAGTTAAGAAAGCCTAGGGAAAATATGGATTTGTCAGTTAAAAACAGAGTAGGGGAGTTAGTAGATGGGGAGATGGAGGTATTAGGTAGATGGCGAGAATATTTTGAGGAACTTTTAAATGTTAAGGAAGAAAGAGAGGCAGTAATTTCATGCACTGGTCAGGGAGGTATACCATCTTTTAGGAGTGAAGAAGAGCAGAATGTGGGGGAGGTACGTGAGGCATTACGTAGAATGAAAGGGGGTAAAGCAGCTGGAACTGATGGGATCATGACAGAAATGTTAAAAGCAGGGGGGGATATAGTGTCGGAGTGGTTGGTACTTTTGTTTAATAAATGTATGAAAGAGGGGAAGGTACCTAGGGATTGGCAAAGAGCTTGTATAGTCCCTTTATATACAGGGAAACGGGACAAAAGAGACTAAAAATTATAGAGGAATAAGCTTACTGAGTATACCAGGAAAAGTGTACCGTAGGGTTATAATTGAAAGAATTAGAGGTAAGACAGAATGTAGGATTGCTGATGAGCAAGGAGGTTTCAGAGTGGGTAGAGGATGTGTAGAAAAAGTGTTCACATTGAAGCATATATGTGAACAGTATTTAGATAAAGGTAGGGAAGTTTTTATTGCATTTATGGATTTAGAAAAGGCATATGATAGAGTGGATAGGGGAGCAATGTGGCAGATGTTGCAAGTATATGGAATAGGTGGTAAGTTATTAAATGCTGTAAAGAGTTTTTATGAGGATAGTGAGGCTCAGGTTAGGGTGTGTAGAAGAGAGGGAGACTACTTCCCGGTAAAAGTAGGTCTTAGACAGGGATGTGTAATGTCACCATGGTTGTTTAATATATTTATAGATGGGGTTGTAAAGGAAGTAAATGCTAGGGTGTTCGGGAGAGGGGTGGAATTAAATTTTGGGAAATCAAATTCAAAATGGGGATTGACACAGTTACTTTTTGCTGATGATACTGTGCTTATGGGAGATTCTAAAGAAAAATTGCAAAGGTTAGTGGATGAGTTTGGGAATGTGTGTAAAGGTAGAAAGTTGAAAGTGAACATAGAAAAGAGTAAGGTGATGAGGGTGTCAAATGATTTAGATAAAGAAAAATTGGATATCAAATTGGGGAGGAGGAGTATGGAAGAAGTGAATGTTTTCAGATACTTGGGAGTTGACGTGTCGGCGGATGGATTTATGAAGGATGAGGTTAATCATAGAATTGATGAGGGAAAAAAGGTGAGTGATGCGTTGAGGTATATGTGGAGTCAAAAAACGTTATCTATGGAGGCAAAGAAGGGAATGTATGAAAGTATAGTAGTACCAACACTCTTATATGGGTGTGAAGCTTGGGTGGTAAATGCAGCAGCGAGGAGATGGTTGGAGGCAGTGGAGATGTCCTGTTTAAGGGCAATGTGTGGTGTAAATATTATGCAGAAAATTGGGAGTGTGGAAATTAGGAAAAGGTGTGGAGTTAATAAAAGTATTAGTCAGAGGACAGAAGAGGGTTTGTTGAGGTGGTTTGGTCATTTAGAGAGAATGGATCAAAGTAGAATGACATGGAAAGCATATAAATCTATAGGGGAAGGAAGGCGGGGTAGGGGTCGTCCTCGAAAGGGTTGGAGAGAGGGGGTAAAGGAGGTTTTGTGGGCAAAGGACACCAGTGGTGAGAGTCGCGCCTCTCAAAGGCCTACAGTTTCGATATTTTTTTCATTAGTTTGTGCGTGTCTCTACACCGGGAACCGGTGGTGAGAATCCTGGCACTTACTACTGCACTGCAGTTTTTTTTTTAACTAGTTCGTCTACATCTCGTTCCCAAGGACACCAGTCGTCTCATCACTCTACAGTTTCGATATTTTTTTCATTAGTTTGTGCGTGTCTCTACACCGAGAACAGAATCCACTTACTACTGCACTGCAGTGACATCTAGTGGTGAGAGTCGCGCCTCTCATCACTGGCCTACAGTTTCGATATTTTTTTCATTAGTTTGTGCGTGTCTCTACACCGGGAACCGGTGGTGAGAATCCTGGCACTTACTACTGCACTGCAGTTTTTTTTTAACTAGTTCGTCTACATCTCGTTCCCAAGGACACCAGTGGTGAGAGTCGCGCCTCTCATCACTGGCCTACAGTTTCGATATTTTTTTCATTAGTTTGTGCGTGTCTCTACACCGGGAACCGGTGGTGAGAATCCTGGCACTTACTACTGCACTGCAGTTTTTTTTTAACTAGTTCGTCTACATCTCGTTCCCAAGGACACCAGTGGTGAGAGTCGCGCCTCTCATCACTGGCCTACAGTTTCGATATTTTTTTCAGCAGTTTTGTGCGTGTCTCTACACCGAGAACCGGTGGTGAGAATCCTGGCACTTACTACTGCACTACACTTTTTTTTCAGGTAGTTCGTCTGGTTTTCGTACCCCGAACGCCAGCGGTGAGAGTCGCGCCTCTCACCACTGGATTACAGTTTCTATATTTTTTTCTAGTAGTTCATCTGGGATTCGAACCCAGGCATCCAGTGGTGAGAGTCACGCCTCTCACCACTGGGCTACCCCGCTGGGTGTAGGAAATGAGTGCACCTCTATTGGAAATGAGAAACTAAATTTAAATTGTATAATATTGAAAACACAAGCTATGATTGTGTAACTCAAGGGTTTCTTCTGTATGTGATGATTTTTACCCATGTTGTGATCCAAAGAAATGCATACCTACAGATCAGGATTTATGACCTAGGTCATAAATCTTGATCTGTAGGTCAAACCTGCTGAGATTTACAGATGAAACTTCAGAGCATAAAACAACCTTCAGTTTCAAGTTGAAGAGATTCAGAAATGGCAAAGTGTTAGGCATTTGTTGTCTTGTTCTGGAACTCTCATAATTTCAAAATGTCTTACAAATAATTGTACCAAAACTGAAAGGTTCAGTACCTTTAACATTAAGTTGAATCAGAAAACATGCTTGTATGTAGGATTCAAAACTAGTGCAAGAATATCTATAGATTTCTTATATTTACAGAGCGGTTTATATTTTCAACACCCTTCACGCCTGATGGACGAGCTCATGGAGAACTCCATGAGCAATACAAACGCAAGACTATTCTAACTACACAACATATGTTTCCTTACGTTAAGACAAGAATCCAAGTTGTTGACAGAATGTCGGTAAGTGTGCGTGAAAGTGTTTGCCACTGCCAGGATGGTGAAGGAGTGAAGGATGGTGAAAATTTTTCTTTTTTTGCTCACCCTACCTTGGTAGGAGAAGGCCAGGGTGTTAAAAATCACATGCACATTTCTGTCTGTCTCTCTGTCTGTCTGTCTCTGTCTGTCTCTCTGTCTGTCTCTCTCTGTCTCTGTCTCTCTTTGTCTCTCTCTGCCTCTGTCCCTGTCTCTCTGTCTCTGTCTCTCTGTCTCTGTCTCTCTCTGTCACACAGTCACAGTCACACAGTCACACACAGTCACACACAGTCACACACAGTCACACACAGTCACACACAGTCACACACAGTCACACACAGTCACACACAGTCACACACAGTCACACACAGTCTCACACACACACACACACACACACACACACACACACACACACACACACACACACACACAAACGCTGATGGAATAACAAATAAGTGGGAGGAGTGGCAAGAAAGAGTCAAAGAAGCATCACCGGACATCATAGCTCTCACAGAAACCAAGCTTACAGGTATGATAACAGATGCCATCTTTCCAACGGGATACCAAATCCTGAGGAAAGACAGAGGGAACAGGGGGGGTGGAGGAGTGGCGTTGCTGATCAAAAATCGCTGGAATTTTGATGAGCTGGAGAGAGAAGATAGCGGAGAAGAAAGTGATTACATAGTGGGAACACTTCACTCTGGAGGTCCCAAGGTGGTAATAGCAGTGATGTATAACCCACCACAGAACAGCAGGAGGCCAAGGCAAGAGTACGACGAGAGCAATAGAGCGATGGTTGACACACTGGCTAGAGTGGCCAGAAGAGCTCATGCATGCAGGGCAAAGCTCCTGATCATGGGTGACTTTAACCACAAGGAGATAGATTGGGAGAACTTGGACCCACATGGGGGCCAAGATACTTGGAGGGCTAAGATGATGGAGGTGGTACTGGAGAACTTCATGTACCAACACGTAAGGGACACTACAAGAGAGAGAGGAGAGGATGAACCAGCAAGGCTGGACTTAGTATTCACCTTCAGTAGTGCAGATATCGAGGACATCACATATGAAAGACCCCTTGGGGCCAGTGACCATGTGGTTGTAAGCTTCGAATACACAGTAGAGCTACAAGTGGAGGGAGAAGCAGGAAGGCCAGGACGAATGAAGCCAAACTACAAGAAAGGGGACTACACAGGAATGAGGAACTACCTGAATGGGGTTCAGTGGGACAGAGAACTGGCAGGGAAACCAGTTAATGAGATGATGGAATATGTAGCAATAAAATGCAAGGAGGCTGAGGAGAGGTTTGTACCCAAGGGTAACAGGAGTAATGAAAAAGCCAGGATGAGCCCATGGTTTACCCAAAGGTGCAGGGAGGCAAAAACCAAGTGTGCTAGGGAATGGAAGAAATATAGAAGGCAAAGGACCCAGGAGAATAAGGAGAACAGTCGTAGAGCCAGAAATGAATATGCACAGATAAGAAGGGAGGCCCAAAGACAATATGAAAATGACATAGCAGCGAAAGCCAAATCTGACCCGAAACTGTTGTACAGCCACATCAGGAGGAAAACAACAGTCAAGGACCAGGTAATCAGGCTAAGGAAGGAAGGAGGAGAGACAACAGGAAATGACCGGGAAGTATGTGAAGAACTCAACAAGAGATTCAAAGAAGTGTTCACAGAGGAGACAGAAGGGACTCCAGAAAGACGGAGAGGTGGGGCACACCACCAAGTGCTGGACACAGTGCACACAACCGAGGAAGAAGTGAAGAGGCTTCTGAGTGAGCTAGATACCTCAAAGGCAATGGGGCCAGATAACATCTCCCCATGGGTATTGAGAGAGGGAGCAGAGGCGCTATGTGTACCCCTAACAACAATATTCAATACATCTATCGAAACAGGGAGATTGCCTGAGGCATGGAAGACAGCAAATGTAGTCCCAATCTTTAAAAAAGGAGACAGACATGAAGCATTAAACTACAGACCAGTGTCACTGACATGTATAGTATGCAAAATCATGGAGAAGATTATCAGGAGAAGAGTGGTGGAACACCTAGAAAGGAATGATCTCATCAACAGCAGCCAGCATGGTTTCAGGGACGGGAAATCCTGTGTCACAAACCTACTGGAGTTCTATGACATGGTGACAGCAGTAAGACAAGAGAGAGAGGGGTGGGTGGATTGCATTTTCTTGGACTGCAAGAAGGCGTTTGACACAGTTCCACACAAGAGATTGGTGCAAAAACTGGAGGACCAAGCAGGGATAACAGGGAAGGCACTACAATGGATCAGGGAATACTTGTCAGGAAGACAGCAGCGAGTCATGGTACGTGGCGAGGTGTCAGAGTGGGCACCTGTGACCAGCGGGGTCCCGCAGGGGTCAGTCCTAGGACCAGTGCTGTTTCTGGTATTTGTGAACGACATGACGGAAGGAATAGACTCTGAGGTGTCCCTGTTTGCAGATGACGTGAAGTTGATGAGAAGAATACACTCGATCGAAGACCAGGCAGAACTACAAAGGGATCTGGACAGGCTGCAGAACTGGTCCAGCAATTGGCTCCTGGAGTTCAATCCCACCAAGTGCAAAGTCATGAAGATTGGGGAAGGGCAAAGAAGGCCGCAGACGGAGTACAGTCTAGGGGGTCAGAGACTACAAACCTCACTCAAGGAAAAAGATCTTGGGGTGAGTATAACACCAGGCACATCTCCTGAAGCGCACATCAACCAAATAACTGCTGCAGCATATGGGCGCCTAGCAAACCTCAGAACAGCATTCCGACATCTTAATAAGGAATCGTTCAGGACCCTGTACACCGTATACGTTAGGCCCATATTGGAGTATGCGGCACCAGTTTGGAACCCACACCTAGCCAAGCACGTAAAGAAACTAGAGAAAGTGCAAAGGTTTGCAACAAGACTAGTCCCAGAGCTAAGAGGTATGTCCTACGAGGAGAGGTTAAGGGAAATCAACCTGACGACACTGGAGGACAGGAGAGATAGGGGGGACATGATAACGACATACAAAATACTGAGAGGAATTGACAAGGTGGACAAAAACAGGATGTTCCAGAGATTGGACACAGTAACAAGGGGACACAGTTGGAAGCTAAAGACACAGATGAATCACAGGGATGTTAGGAAGTATTTCTTCAGCCACAGAGTAGTCAGTAAGTGGAATAGTTTGGGAAGCGATGTAGTGGAGGCAGGATCCATACATAGCTTTAAGCAGAGGTACGACAAAGCTCACGGCTCAGGGAGAGTGACCTAGTAGCGATCAGTGAAGAGGCGGGGCCAGGAGCTCGGACTCGACCCCCGCAACCTCAACTAGGTGAGTACACACGCACACACACACACACACACACACACACACACACACACACACACACACACACACACACACACACACACACACACACTCTCTCTCTCTCTCTCTCTCTCTCTCTCTCTCTCTCTCTCAGTCTCAGTCTCAGTCTCAGTCTCTGTGTCTCTGTGTCTCTGTGTCTCTGTCTCTGTCTGTCTCTCTGTCTCTGTCTGTCTGTCTCTCTGTCTCTGTCTCTCTGTCTCTGTCTCTCTCTCTGTCTCTGTCTCTCTCTGTCTCTCTCTCTGTCTCTCTGTCTCTGTCTCTCTGTCTCTCTCTCTGTCTCTCTCTGTCTCTGTCTCTCTCTGTCTCTGTCTCTCTCTCTGTCTCTGTCTCTCTCTGTCTCTGTCTCTGTCTCTGTCTCTCTCTCTGTCTCTGTCTCTGTCTCTCTCTGTCTCTCTCTCTGTCTCTGTCTCTCTCTCTGTCTCTCTCTCTCTCTCTCTCTCTCTCTCTCTCTCTCTCTCTCTCTCTCTCTCTCTCTCTCTCTCTCTCTCTCTGTCTCTCTCTGTCTCTCTCTCTGTCTCTCTCTCTCTGTCTCTCTCTCTCTCTCTGTCTCTCTCTCTCTCTCTGTCTCTCTCTCTCTCTGTCTGTCTCTCTCTCTCTCTCTGTCTCTCTCTCTCTCTCTGTCTCTCTCTCTCTCTCTCTGTCTCTCTCTCTCTCTCTCTCTCTCTCTCTCTCTCTCTCTCTCTCTCTCTCTCTCTCTCTCTCTCTCTCTCTCTCTATCTCTCATTTTTCAGTTGGACTTTGTGAATTGTTTGTAGTTATGAGGACTATGTAATTCTACATGCCAGCCACTGAAAAGGTTAAATCCCAACATTGTCAGCACTTTTAATTTCAGGGGTCTTGACTGTGAAAGGGTTAAACTATAAACTAGTTTTGCTGACAGTTGTAAAATATTGGAAATAGCCATTAGAAACATTATACAAAATTCATCAATTGGAATAGTCTACTTACCTCAAAAAATGTGGATCAAATAGAAAATCTTTAAATATCAGCTGTGAAATGGATTATAAAGCTATAAAATGTGTTATTGGGAAAGGCTGAAAGGATAAGATGACCATGCTGACTGATGGGGTGAATAGAGGAGATATTAAAAAAAAGATATTGATGAATTAAGACAAATATGCAACATCTGGATATTTGTAGATGTTTCATCACCCAGTGGCTTTATCAGTAAAGTACAATGACATAATATGAATGTAGACCTATATACAAAAGATGAGGTAATCAGTCGTACAGCCTTGAAGTTGATGAGCACTGTAGTCTTGAAGAATCTGATTATCTTATCTTTTGTATATAGTTCTACTTTCTTCACATTATGTCCTTGTATTGTAAACCTACTGTATGGAGAAATGTCTACAAATAAAGATACCCAGATGTTGCATGTGTGTAATTCTTTATCTTGTTGGTATTATATACCATTCGTGTACCACACAAGATGATAAAACAGTTGTGAAGGAGTAGATAGATAAGTTTATTACAATGCTAAATATTGTTTTATCTTTATGTACTGTACTGATGTAGCTACTACATCATTTTTGTTCATGAACAGTGGGTGTTAACTCCCATTGAGGTAGCAATTGAAGACATCCAGAAGAAGACCAAAGAATTATCAGCTGCCATCATCCAGGACCCTCCAGACCACAAGATACTGCAGATGGTGCTTCAGGTAAATGATACAAGTTTCTCTAATACCACATGTACTTCGTTACTTAATTTAATCACTTAGAAAAGGAATTTATCTCCATGCATATTCTTTCACATTCTCAGTGATGCATAAGAGTTGTAGGGTAAATTTTGGATTTGCTTTACTTATGCTTCTTGATATTCAGTACTTCTCAATCAGTGTGCCTTGAAAAGCAGATGTGTCAAAATGATTTTTTGTTCTTAAAAAAAATATTACATTTCAATTTCTTAAAATTCCAGGGGTGCATTGGAACAACAGTTAATCAAGGTCCAATGGAAGTAGCTCATATCTTCCTATCAGACCTAATGGAGAGTAGAAAATCACCCAGTCATTTACAGAACAAACTTAGGCTTTGTTTTAAGGATTTCTCTAAAAAGTGAGTAAGAATGTTTTTTTCAAATTTCACATGCTTCAGCTTTTATTTCAGAATTATTAACAAGGTTAAGCCTGCTACACTGACTAAAGATAGTAAAGATAGATAAAGCACTTTATGATCTATTCCATAATCAAGTTAACTTCTCAGAATTATTCACATACTATATTTTTGATATTCACTACAAAAACACTGTAGGGAAAGGAAGGCGGGGGAGGGGTCGTCTTCGAAAAGGTTGGAGGGAGGGGGTAAAGGAGGTTTTGTGGGCAAGGGGCTTGGACTTCCAGCAAGCGTGCGTGAGCGTGTTAGATAGGAGTGAATAGAGATGAATAGTATTTGGGACCTGATGAGCTGTTGGAGTGTGAGCAGGGTAATATTTAGTGAAGGGATTCGGGGAAACTGGTTATTTTTATATAGCCGGACTTGAATCGTGGAAATGGGAAGTACAATGCCTGCAATTTAAAGGAGGGGTTTGGGCTATTGGCAGTTTGGAGGGATATGTTGTGTATTTTTATACGTATATGCTTCTAAACTGGTGTATTCTGAGCACCTCTGCAAAAGCAGTGATTATGTGTGAGTGAGGTGAAAGTGTTAAATGATGATGAAAGTATTTTCTTTTTGGGATTTTCTTTCTTTTTTGGGTCACCCTGCCTCGGTGGGAGACGGCCGACTTGTTGAAAAAAAAAAATGAAAAGCAAAACTGAATATTTTTATTCTTATACTGGAAGTCTCCTCAGTACAGAAAATGTAAATAGCAGAGTCACTGGGAAGAATTTATATGATACTGAGGTCAGACCACATGACCACCTGGCCTAGTTCTGTAAGCTTTTTGCACTCTCCATAGACCTCCCCTTTACTGTATTGACATAATCTTTGTATTGTCTTTTACCTATTTCTATCCCATGCATTTTAGCAAAGTAGTAACTGTATAAGGATTCTGGAAAACTTGTTAGCCAGTCTTAAGTTCTTAAGGTGAGAAATACAGTGACTGCACTATTATTTTTGCATGCATTGAAGTAGAAGGGGGCTGGGTTTCTGGAATATGGAGATAATCAGTGACTGAAACACATCTTGTATTGTACCAATTTTGTACTTTTTGAAAAAAACAATTTGTTTGCTGATGGCAGAACTAGTCTTTCCTAGGAAGTCATAGAATGTTTAGAATCCTTCACCTCTGAGGTTTGTGGTGGCTGAGTGGCTGAAGTACTGGCTACGGTGACCGAGTGGCTGAAGTACTGGTTATGGTGGTTGAGCTACAGACTGGTGGTTTAGGTACTGGCTGTAGTGGCTGTGCTACTGGCTGTAGTGACTGAGCTACTGACTGTAGTGGCTGGGCTACTGGTTGTAGTGGCTGAGCTACTGGCTGTAGTGGCTGAGGTGCTGGCTGTAGTGGCTGAGGTGCTGGCTGTAGTGGCTGAGGTACTGGCTGTAGTGGCTGAGCTACTGGCTGTAGTGGCTGAGCTACTGGCTGTAGTGGCTGAGCTACTGGCTGTAGTGGCTGAGGTGCTGGCTGTTGTGCTATTGGCAGTGATCCAAAAACACTATTTTCCTATTTAATTTCATCATGACCTGCTTCCTCTTAGGATCAGACTCACAAACCATGATGTAATGTAGAACACTAATGTTACGCAAATAAGGGAATAATCACGTTCACGAATAATGACATTCGTTGTTACTGAGGAGAATCAAGACTTTATGGTCTCGGTAAAATGACACACATTAGAGACATGGTGGCAGCAGAGTCAGTGTCCCTTATTTTGGCTACACCATTTGACTTGAAAACATGAATTTCCAAAACTGTTTATGATAGACACTAAAACAGGAGAGTTCTCAAAATCAGCAAATTTAGCTTGTGCAGATTTGTAGGGAGAGTTGTACTGTGGCAAGATATAATAGATGTACAGATTTGTAGGGAGAGTTGTACCATGGCAAAATACCATAGATATTCTTTATTTTGTTATTTAATTTCTTAATTGAAGAAATAAGCCATTTTACAGTTATACAACATTAGAACAAATCTAAAAAAAAAACATAAAAGCAACAGAAACATTACATAAACGAAAGCTTCTCTTTTCTGTATTCCATAGCTATAAGTGCTGTGTATGATACAGGGAGGTATGCCATCCTGTCAAATAAGCCTGAAGTTGAAACCTGTTACGGTAATTTTTATTTGCACTCTGGCAGAGTTGGAGAACTTTGCTTCTGAGCTGTTTCACTGTCCAGACCCCTGAAATGAAACTTGCTCTCATTGTCCAAAAATTAAAAAAAAAAAAAATCATCTCAAATGGTATTTTTTTTTTTTTGTGAAGGTAATAACACCAAAAGTACGAAATTTGATGGAAAATTTAAGGAATTATCTAGTCACAAAATTAGAGGTCTCTGCATAATATAGGCACTGATGATTTTGCCTACTTTGAGTCCTATTTTTGGCCAATTCCATTGTTCCAGTCGACCAAATTCTTAGCTGTTTTGCTGCCATGCTTTCTTTTCCTTTCCTTTCTATTGATTGAGCACAAAAAACTGCCCATTCAAATATTTTACTCTATGAAGTGATCAGAATTCAGTAATTTGGCCAATTTCACACAAAATTAAAAAATACCAATTTAAATTTAGAGTCCATGAATAACGGAGATATTCCTGGCACTAAAGCATTTCCTCTGTTCATTAGTCACATCCCCAGGCCTCTCCTAGATTACACTTGCTTTCTATTTTGAATTCTTATTCTCACAAAAACAGAAGATTTACTCTTACTTGGATAATAAAATATAACCAGGAAAGATTGTTCATGGTTTACAGTGTCTCAGTAATTGAATCAGACCTGTTAAAAACCCATAAAACAGACTGGGGTTTGTAGGAGGGCCTTACCAGTCCTCTGGAATATTGGCAAAAAATCAAATATTTCCGCTACTTTGAGTTCAATTTCCAGTTACTTCCTTTCTTGAAATCAGTAAAAAAATCATCTCTATTTCAGTAATATGTCTTCCATTCCATCAAGTGATACCAAGAAACAGCCAATAAAACCATAAAAACCATTCAAGATAACATTGTAAAACTGATATTTTAAACCATAGATGTGATCACAATTTTGTTTTTCCCATCATGCACCCGGTGGGGCAGGATTTTTCTTATATGGTGCACACAATACAGATCCATTCTCTCATACCTAGATCAAAATTTACTGTTCATAGCTTATCTGAGTGAGCTGAGCTTATGACATAGAACTACGTCAGGGACCCTGGCCTCAGTGATGTAGTTCTACATGACAGACAGCATAAAGGTTAAGTCATAAATATGTAAGATGACAGGTAAACTTCTACTTATATTCAGTATATACATTCCTTTACTTTCCTTCTAAATGGTTCTTAATTGCATAATATTTTCTTTCCAACCTAGGCAATCCTGGTCTGAGAGCGGGCTGTATGAAGATAATCTCCAGAACCAATCACAGATAGGCATAGCATATTGTTACAAAAGCAAATTTTGCTCTTTAAATGATTCTAACAATTTATAGCAATGTACTGTTTGTTGATAAATTAATACAGTAGACACTCATTCAGCACGAGTTTATTTGGCACGATTTGGGTATTGCACGATCAAAGAATTGAGGCACAATTTTATGTAACACGTCGTATGATTAATTTAACATGGTTCAGTTTATGAGAAGGAAAAAAAATTATTTTTTGCTCAAGCAGCCGCCTTGATGTGGAGCAACCGGGGAGCCCTCCCACAATCCCCTACCATTCCCCAACACCATCCCACAATTCCAACGTTCGTAATTCATACATGTCCAGTCCAGTCTTTGAATTGTGTTATGATATTTTAATAACTATATCTTGTATCTGCCAAGCAGTCATGACACCCAGTAGCCATACCAATGTTGCTGAAAGTGGCATGAAGAGGTATAAGCACTTAAATCTTAGAATTAACAAAGAAACAAAGATATTAGACAAGAGATAACCTGTAGCCGTAATGAAGTGTTACTTTGTACAAAGAAAAAGAGGTAAACATGAGTTTGTGTGACTGACTTACTGAATGACTTGACTGAATGACTATGACTTACTGAGTGACTTGACTGACTTACTGAGTGACTTACTGAATGATGACTTGACCGACTTACTGAATGACTTGACTGACTTATTGAGTGACTTGACTGACTGACTTTGCAAAAGCCTTCAACAAGTGTGACCATGGCCTAATAGTGCACAAAATGCATGCTAAAGGAATAACAGGAAAAGTTGGTAGATAGATCTATAATTTCCTGACAAATAGAGCACAAAGAGTAGTAGTCAACAGAGTAAAGTCTGAGGCGGCTATGGTGAAAAGCTCTGTTCCCCAAGGCACAGTACTCGCTATCGTCTTGTTTCTCATCCTCATATCTGACATAGACAGGGATGTAAGCCACCGTGTCTTCCTTTGCAGATGACACCCGAATCTGCATGACAGTGTCTTCCATTGCAGACACTGCAAGGCTCCAGGTGGACTTCAACCAAATCTTTCAGTGGGCTGCAGAAAACAATATGAAGTTCAACGACGAGAAATTACAATTACTCAGATATGGTAAACATGAGGAAATTAAACCTTCTTCAGAGTATAAAAGAAATTCCAACCACACAGTAGAGCGAAAAACAAACGTCAAAGACCGGGAAGTGATCATGTCAAAGGATCTCACCTTCAAGCACCATAACATTGTATCAATCGCATCTGCTAGAAAAATGACAGGATGGATAATGGGAACCTTTAAAACTAGGGATGCCAAGCCCATGATGACATTCTTCAGGTCACTTGTTCTATCTAGGCTGGAATATTGCTGCACTCTAACAGCACATTTCAAGGTAGCTGAAATTGCTGACCTAAAAAGTGTACAGAGAACCTTCACGACATGCATAACTGAGATAAAACACCTCAATTACTGGGGGCATTTGAAGTTCCTGAACCTGTACTCCCTGGAATGCAGGCGGGAGAGAGACATGATTATATACACCTGGAGAATCCTAGAGGGACTAGTACCAAACTTCACAAAAATCACTCCCTGCGAAAGCAAAAGACTCGGCAGGCGATGCAACATCCCCCCAATGAAAAGCAGGGGTGTCACTAGCACATTAAGAGACAACACAATAAGTGTCAGGGGCCCAAGACTGTTCATCTGCCTCCCAGCATACATAAGGGGCATTACCAATAGACCCCTGGCTGTCTTCAAGCAGGCACTGGACAAGCCCCTAAAGTCGGTACCTGACCAGCCGGGCTGTGGTCCGTACATTGGATTGCGTGCAGCCAGCAGTAACAGCCTGGTTGATCAGGCCCTGATCCGCCATGAGTCCTGGTCACAGACCGGGCCGCGGGTGGCGTTGAACCCCGGAACTCTCTCCAGGTGAACTGACAGACAGACTTGACTGACTTACTGAGTGACTTGACTGACTTACTGAATGATTTGACTGACTTACTGAATGACTTGACTGACTTACTGAATGACTTGACTGACTTACTGAATGACTTGACTAACTTACTGAGTAACTTGACGGACTTACTGATTAACTTGACTGACTTACTGATTAACTTGACTGACTTACTGAATGACTTGACTGACTTACTGAATGACTTGACTGACTTACTGAATGACTTGACTAACTTACTGAGTAACTTGACGGACTTACTGATTAACTTGACTGACTTACTGATTAACTTGACTGACTTACTGAATGACTTGACTGACTTACTGAATGACTTGACTGACTTACTGAATGACTTGACTGACTTACTGAGTAACTTGACTGACTTATTGAATGACTTGACTGGCTGAATGACTTAAAGTTAGCCACTCCAGTACAACCATCGACTTCAGTACCAGAACCTCTACCATCCACCTCAGCCCAGTAGGGCCACAACATAACTTTCCACTCTCTTCACAATCATCCACAAACACCAGCACCCACAATTGAAGGTAAGAAATACTGTTATTTCTGTTACATTTGTAGTCTTAAGCAGTAAAAACAACATAATTTATCACAACAATGAACTAAAACTACATATTCACTTTCATTTTTGTAAGATGTGGAGATGTTTGGTTTTTTGGGGGCTCCCAGGAACGTAACCCTATTTTTCCCATAAGTTCTTCAGTTCATCTAACACGATTTTACCTAACACGGCATTTTCAGGAACGTAACTAAGGTGCTAAATGACTGTCTAGTATATTACTATCATCATTTGCTTTAAACATGAAATTTCTGCATCAGGCTCATCATGAATGATTTTTCAAAAGATTCTCATTATCATTCCAACACTGCCTCTTTAATTAGCATCATATCACTTTCACTCTTTAACAGTTATGTGATTATACTATCCCAATTTTACTTTAGATGTTATGATGCACTACGCAAAAACAAGACACTGACTGGCCCTGATATGCGTGAGTACCATCGAGAGTTGGAACGTAATTATGCTCGCTTTACTGAAGGATTGGCTCCAATGATAACAATAAACCATCCCACAAGAACTTCAAGGTAAGACTTAGTAAGATTCTAAAGGAAATTTCATATTTCTTGGCAAATAAAATAAGTTAATGAATGTATATGAATGAATGCTTTGAAAAGCTGAATTTGATGATCCTTATAGGCATGCCCTGTAGTTTTAACCCTCGTGATCATTACAGTATACTGTACTTCTTTTTTTTTTTTTTTAACTCACCAACCATCCCTTACCAAGTTTTCGTTGCATTTAGGAGAGCAGTGTGGCAGATGTTACAAGTGTATGGAATAGGTGGTGGTTTACTTAAAGCAATTAAGAATTTTTATGAGGATATTGAATCTTGGGTTAGGTTATGTAGGAGAGAGGGAGATTATTTTCAAGTAAAAACTAGACTTTAGACTGGGATGTGTGATGTCACCATGGTTGTTTAGCATATCTATAGTTGGGGTTGTAAAAGGAGATGAGGTGTGGGACTAAAAGATGAATCTAATACAAAGTGGGAGTTGTTATAGTTGCTTTTTGACAATGACACAGTGCTTTTGGGAGATTCTGAAGAGAAGTTGCAGTGGTTGTTAGACAAATTTGAGAGGGTATGTAGCAGTAAGAAATTGAAAGTGAACATAGGAAAGAGCAAGGTAATGAGAGTAACAGAAAAGTTAGATAATAAAAGATATATCGAATTGGAAGGAGGCAATCTGGAGAAACTGAATGTGTTCAGATATTTGGGCATGAACTTGACGGGTCTATGAAAGTTGAAGTGAGCCATAAAAATTGATAAGAGAAAAGGATGAGTGGTGTATTGAGGCATCTGTGGAAACAACCTTGTCAGTAGTACCAGAGAATAGTGGTATCAACTCTCCTGTATGGGTGGAAGCATGGATTTTAAACATTACAGTGAGGAGAAGGCTAAAAGCATCGGAGATGTTATGTCTGAGGGAAGTGTGTGGTGTGAATATTATGCAGGTAATTTGTAGTTTTATGATTAGGAGGAGATACAAGGTTAGTAAAAGTATTATCCAGAGGACTGACAAGGGTTTATTGAGGCAGTTTGAACATTTAGAGAGGATGGAGTAAACTAAGATGGCTTGGAGGTTGTATAAACTTGTAATGGAGGGAGGGAGGGGTAGGGTATATCCTAGGAAAGGTTGGAGGGAGTGAGGAAAGGTTTTGTGTATGAGGGGCTTGGTCATTCAGCAGGCATGTGCGAGCATGTTAGAAGTGAAGGAAAGTGGTTTTTATGTCTTAATGTGCTGTTGGAGTGTGAGCACAGCAACATTTATGAAGGGATTCAGGGAAACCAGTTAGCCAGACTTGAATCCTGGAGGTGAGAAGTACGGTGCCTGCATTCTAATGGGGCAGGATATGGCAATTTGAAAGGACATCTGAGCTGTAATGTTAGAACACCTCTGGTAAGAGGTGTGCTAACATTACAGTAAGAGAGTGATGGTGAAAATGTTTCTTCTTTTTTTTGGGGGGGTGGGGGTCACCCTTCTTTGATGAGAGACTGATGGTGTGTCAGGGGAAAAAAAAAAAAAGAGAAAAAAGGTGGGTGATGTGTTGAGGTATCTGTGGAAAGAATAAAGTTTATCTACAAAGGCAAAAGGGAATGTACCAGAGTATAGTGGTACCAGTATTATTACATGAGTGTGAGACATGGGTTTTAAACACCACAACAAGGAGAGTGGAGGCAGGGAAGATGTTATGTTTGAATCTGATTTGTAATGTTAATATCATGCAGAGAATTCCTAACATAGAAATTTGAAGGTGGTGTTGGATTAACAAGGGCATAATTCAGATGGCTGAGGAGGGGTTGTTGAGGTGATTTGTGCATGTAGAGAGGATGAAGAGGGATGGTATGAGGAGGATGTACAAATTTTGGGTGGAAGATAGGAGGGGTAGGGGTCATCTCAACAATGGTTGAAGGGGAAAGGGAAAAGGAAACTTTGAGTTTTAGGGGCTTGAGCATCCAATAGGCATGTGTGAGTATGTTAAACAGGAGTGAATGGGGGTAAGTTGCTTTTTAATGGGCATGCTGTTGGAGTGTGAGCAAGGTAACTTTTATAAAAAAATTCAGGAAAAACATTTAGCCAAACTTGAGTCCTGAAGGGATGTTGCAGTCAGAGTGTAATCAGCACACTTCTGGCAAGACAGCAGTTGAATAAATGATAATGAATGTGTTTCCTCCTTTGGGTCACCCTGCTGTTGAGGGAGATTTCCACTGAGGTTAAAAAAAAATATGCATAAAAATATTGAATCTAAATACTGGATATGTAATGTTAAAGTTGAAGAGCTAATCTTGGAAGGCAACATTTATGCTGTAGTAAAATATAATACAGTAAGCTTAATAGTAATCAAGTAAATTGAATATTCAAATGTTTATCTAATTGCGATAAAATCGGATACCGATATGTTTTTGCATCAAAATATTGGCTCGGCTAACAATAAAAAACTCAGTTAAGGACATTTGTCCAGAACGTGTCCGCGCGGCTTGAGCCGCCCGGCCACTCCAGTATGGCTAGTAAATTGAATATGTATTCAATTGAATATTCAGATGTTTATCTAATTTAGCACTTAAGTTATAAGAACAGACAGTTTTGTACTCCATTATAATTGTGCAGCATTTTGAATGAACTGAAGAATGAATCTGGACTCAGACTATGGCCCTGGCCATTGTCAAGACCATAGTTAGATTCCCAATGCTGTACTACTGAGCTACAAAACTTACAGTAGGAAGATTATATAAACAATGCTGCCAGGACCATAGCTCAAATCCCCTTCCATCCATTTTTTTTTTTTTTCAACAAGTCGGCCGTCTCCCACCGAGGCAGGGTGACCCAAAAAGAAAGAAAATCCCCCCCCAAAAAAATACTTTCATCATCATTCAACACTTTCACCTCACTCACACACAATCACTGTTTTTGCAGAGATGCTCAGAACACAACAGTTTAGAAGCATATACGTATAAAGATACACAACATATCCCTCCAAACTGCTAATATCCATTCTTCTCTTTATTTATTGACAGTTGTTCATTACAATTTATCTTATATACAGCATTTTGATTCTTCTGGTTAGCTATTCCAGAGTTTTCGTCCTTTTATTTCCCTAGCTTCCATAGAAATTCAGTTGAACAGTAGGAATGGCAGAGAAGTAGAGTGTTTGTTTCTAGTATGGTGTGTGTGTGTGTGTTCTGTTACAGCTCTCAAGGTTTGAGTTCAAAGTCCTTAAAATGTAAAAAGAAATGGCCTTTATATTTAGGTGGTTTAAAGATTTGAGTAAGGGAATTAAATGCTTTCTTTAGTTAGAGTTTGCAGTGGTTCTGATATCTATCTTTAGTTGAGTATGATTAGTTTGAGATGGATTGATAAAGTAGATCCCCTGGCACAACTGCCATATGTATGATATGAATTGAGTGAGAAATATAGAATGATCAGCATAGTGTGGTTATATAGTAAATTTACAAAATACACCAATTTTTAATATATATTTTTTCCTATTTTCTAAATCTGAACATGAAATTTTAATATTTTGTCTAATAAGCTTAGAAATTTTCCCTCATAATTTCTGTCTGTCTAACCCACGTTATTCATTATTTGCTTTACTTTAGTATGACATTTCTGTGCAGCCTGCTAATTACCTAAGGCTGATTATTCTATGATTTTTATATTGTGTAACCCTTACTTATTTTTTAAACATAATTGATCAATGCCTATTTACAATCTATAAGACCTTCATATTGCATTGTAGTTTTGCCATGATTGGTGGGGACATCTAATGACATTCATTTTTGTTGAAAGCCCCTTATCTAAGAAGGTAGGTTTCAGTCATAATAATATTTTAGTTATGGGTAACCGACACAACCATAATACCACCTGGACTACTATGCTCATCACCATCCCTAATCTCGTTTATTTTTTAATATAAATCACTGTAGACTTGTTAACTGAGGTGTAACAGTTATCATAAGCAAGCATGTCCATCAATTACATCTTTTCAATCAATTTTGTGGCAGATGTCTACCATTTGGCAGATGGCACATTGTATACTATTCTAATGCGAGTCATGATGGTTGAGTTATATCCAAGAATAACTGAGTAATTGAGAGAGAGATCCTGTAGTTGTCTCATGAGTAGGACCTTGCTGGATGATCTTCTGTGATAGGGCTGAAAACATGCCAGTGTTACCAAAAGGTTGTCTGCAACCACAGGTGGCCTGGGCATCACCTATGTGATATCTGAACTACCACTGGTCATTTTGACTAGCCTGTGATGGACTTTGGTAGCTTGCAGATTTCCGTCACCATGCATTATGCTCTAGGAGTGTTCGGAGAAAAGATAAGCCATTCATTCATTGAGAATTAGACCCCTTTAGATACACTGTAAATTATGGTTTCAGTAGACAAGGCTTGCCTTTACTGTATTGTGTTCCATGTATAGGTTGGTTAATATGGTAATACAATTTCTGATTTATCTTTACCAACAGAAGCAGTCAAATTCATATTAAATGAAAGATATAGTTTAAAAAATGCCTCTGTAAATAAAAAAAACAGCAGTCTGATTTATTTATGTTGCCAATGCTGCAGTCATATAGCCTCAACCCAGCATCTTTCAATAAGAAATCTCTGGGAAGGTGCAACAAATGTTAACTAAGCTGAGGTGTACTGCAGTACATTGATAAGATAATACTGTGTATTCTTTTTGATACACCATACATTATTATTAATGGTGATAGTGTTAATTGTATAGCCTAAAACAGTCAGTGACTGAATGCAGCAATTAGATTCAAGTTTTTTTTTTTCACTGGCCATCTTCCACTAAAGTGGGGTGACTCCAAAAAGGGAAAATGCATTCACCATCATTCATTCAATAGCTGCCTTGCCAAAAGTGTACAAACATCCCAGTTCAGATGACCATCCAGGCAACACCATCCTCACCCCCATCAATGTAGAGTAACTACTTTTCCAACCCCAGAACTTGAGTCCAGTTAACTGTTTTCTCTGAATCAATTAATGAGACATTTATTACTATTAGGTTTTACTTACCTGGAGTTTTATAGCTTGATAAAGTTCCTGGGGAGCAATATATTGCCGTAATATATATCTTGTAAGTTACTTTTTACTTGGTAGTAGGTTGGTAGACAGCAGCCTCCCTGGGAGGTACTACCGGCCTGCAGAATGAGTGTAAAACGGAAGCCTATAACTGTTTTATATGATGGTAGGATTGCTGGTGTCTTTATTTTATCTCATAAAATGCAAGATGTCTTGGTACTGCTACTTACACTTAGGTCACACTGCACATGCATGTACAAGCATATACATGTATATATATATACACACCCCTCTGGGTTTTCTTCTATTTTCTTACTAATTCTTGTTCTTTTTTATTTCCTCTTATCTCCATGGGGAAGTAGAACAGAATTCTTCCTCTTTAAGCCATGTGAGTTGTAAGAGGCAACTAACATGCCAGGAGCAAGAGGCTAGTAACCCCTTTTCCTGTATACATTACTGAAGTTCAAAAGAGAAGTTGTCTTTCTTCTTTGGGCCACCCTGCCTAGGTGGGATATGGCCGGTTTGCTAAAAGAAGTTTCTTTTGTGTCCCTTGACCTACCAGTAGATTTTAGATCCCAAACAGATGCATGTTACAGTATTTCAGTTGAAGCTGTACAGTGCAAAGAATAAACAAAAGTACATGAACAATTTACAGTTGGATGGAAGTAGTAAAGGAGGTATTGAGTGCTATTGGTTTCAACTTCAAGTAGGCTTGTGTGTGCTTTTGAGGTCAGAGCTGAGACAAGTGTTTTTATGACTTTGACATGCTGTTGGAGTGTCAGCAAGGTAACCTTTATAAAGGGATTCAGAGAAACTAGCTAGTTGGACTTGAGTCTTGGAAATGGGAAATACAATGCATGATCTCTAAAGGAAGGGTAAAAATATTGCAGTTCAAAGGGTCAACTAAATTATAATATCCAAGAGGTGTCCACATGGTTACCAGATCTTGTAACTTAACCACACATTTAACCAGTTTATTGTATAATAATTAACTTCTGTCATCTCTCTCTCCTTTTATCAGTTTGTGTGATGATATATTAATGAACAATCATGTTGTGAAGCATCTTCAGATTGAAAATAACACTTTCTGAAATATTGTGGCAACAGCAAACATAATGAACTTTGAAGCAACCCTGTATGAAAAGATTTATAAACAAAAATAATAATAATAATAATTGACTAATATGCCATGGTCATTATTGAAACTTGCCTGAAAAATGGCTGTGTTCAGTAATACCCAAGTGCACTAATAAATGTGTATAATATACATAGTGTGTGTGTGTGTGTGTGTGTGTGTGTGTGTGTGTTCCTAAGGGTAATTATTATGGCTGGATAACTGAGTGAGTGGGTAATATTATTTAAGCATTTTTATGTATTAATTACTTTTTCCTGTAAATAAAGGAATGAATGTCATTGCTGTAGTTTGAAAAAATATTGATGTCTAGCAAACTAGAATAGTATGTAACATATTTTCTACTTCCAGGTGTTTTCATGATAAAAAATATTTGTTGATTTACGTTTTACATTTATTATTTTTAATTAAAATGTAAAGCATGATACTTTGACTAACAACTCATTACTAACTTGTGTGCTGCAGCACCACAGTGTCCTCGACACCTAGGTTACGGGTGGCCGTAGGGTAGGTGCACATATGATGTTCTGCATGCAGGTGGTGTTGTATTGCTTGTGAGTGCTTTGTTCTGTATCTGTTACTTCTTTAGTTGTCACACACTACTAATTCCCTTATTGATGACTTAACATTATCTTTAGTTGTGTAACTCAAGTACTTTTGCCATTTTTTATGCAACATCTCTTCATTATATATATATTACAAATGAAGGCAAATCATTGTATATTTACATGAAAACAATCTTTTCAGTAGTAAGCATTTTAAAATTATAAAAATGATGCTATTAGTCTCTCTGTGCCAGTGTGTTGTGTATTGTAGTGGAAAAGAATTAATCTCCAGTCACTGGGTGCATGTTTCGAAGCCAGTATAGCTGATGATAAGGATTAAATATTGAAAGAAATGGATCAATGACCTGAGAAAATAAAACTAGTGAGAGTTGAGAAATTCCAGTAGAATGGCTTGCATACTGGTTCAGTGTTTTGAGAGATGAAAAATAATAATGAATGCAGGGTCATATCAATAATTGTGATCCAGATAGGTAATTACCTACTTGCTGCTACAGGTGCAGAATTAATCTTGTGTCCTGTTTTCAGTATTTAGAATGTCATGTTCCTGTAGTTGTAGCACTTGCATCTCCTCTTGTGTGACCTCACATGCGAGCATACGCCACTGGCCTAAGGAAAAACTTATTTGTGCTAATTAGACCAAAACCTTGCTACAACAGAAGAATTTTCAGCCATTATAGTCTTTGAATTAGTTCATTAACACAGGATATTGTTTTAATTATAATGCATAATAGAGTTTAAAAATCTAAATGTAGTACTGTATTGTAAATTTACTGACAGCAAATACACTTAGCACTGAGTACATTATAGTGTGAGAATGATAGCAGTTTTGGAGCTTTGGCAAGAGTCCCAACTGATGTCAGATACAACAGCATTCAAGTAGTGGTGAAGGGGCCCTTCACTGAATATGAAGTATGCAATTGACCTTACAAGAGGTCAGAAAGGTAAATATTGTTGTGATTGAGGCATGAGATATGCCAGGTGGCCCTTACCAGGGATTCGCACTATAGAATAGACATTAGAAATTATTTCTTAACAAACTGAGTAGTAGATTGCTGGAATGGAGTAAAACAAGGCACTGTGTTTATACTATAACCACTGAAACTTTAATTTTGTTATTGAGAAGTTGATTATGGAGGACTTGCTGCCTTGATCATAGCTCATTTCTTGTAACTAGAGTCAGTTAATACAGATTAGCAACTAGAAACACTCACACTTGAGCATTTGTATAGCGCCTCCACCTCGAAAAAAATGTTAAAACCTAGAAAAATTCATAAAAAAAAAGCAATGAAATGACTTCTGGATGTAAAAATTAAATTATTAAAAGGCTGTAAGAAACTGAATATGCCATCTTGGGCTGACAAGATAAGAAAAAGGAGACATGATAAGCGCATTGGTGAGAGATGTCTGGTGTATTAAAAAAAAAATGACCTGCATGATTTCTGAACCCCATTAACTAACATAAAAAATCATAATTACAAAGTAAGGAAAAAGAGCTACTGAAAGGACACTAGAATTTTTTTTTTTTTTTTTCTGAACAGAGGGAAAGGTCAGTATAATGGACTACAAGAGATAGCAATTATTTCAGCCACTGGGAACTTGAAAAAACTTAGATAAAAGTAAATATTGAAAATGAAACCTAACAAGCATAACTGTACTTCTGTGGCTACAAATAGGTAATCCTTCATAATGACATGGTTTCTCAGCTTGGTGAGTTATTGGTAATATTTTTCTTAAAATAGGCAGAGTTAAATTGGTAAGAAGAGACTGCCCTTGACAATGGTGAATATAAGTGTATTGATTGCAATACTTCCACCACAAAACCTAAAATTGTGGAGTAATTTTTACGTTTTTTTTTTTTTTTTAATTGCCTGAATATTTTTTTTTCAGATATTGCATATATTAATTATTCATTTATATTATCTTGTGTTAACTACCTTTTGATTGTTGCAGGATCACTGAGCCTGCACCCAGTGCATGTGATTAATGTACCTGTGTGTTTTGGTGTGTTTTTATACATGTCTTGTGGCAGTTTTTCTGGCCTTTTCTTACACCACTTACTCTGTGCTCTGTTTAAATGTGCATACTTTCACATAATTTTTCTTACATTTGCTGTGTTGACATTGAGGCTAATTTTTAACTTTCAAGATACATTTAGTTTTCCAAATTTATTTCATTTGTCTAGTAGTATTTCATAATTATTTTTGTAACAGTAGCTTTATTATCTGGTCAAAAATCATGAAATTTCAGAACAAGAAGTTATATACCATTAATTTCACAGATGAACATCATTGAACAGTTGCATATAGCCTAACATGGCCACATTGAGAAAATATTTACAAGAGTCATTTGATTAAATGTACAGTGTGTATATTTTTTTTAATGTAGGTGGTTTATAATTAGAAAGATATTCATTCTTTTTGGTTGCTTCTGTAGTTTCACAGACCTATAAATTTTTAGTAATTTTGATAACTGTAATTTTGTTTTAATCAAGTGCCTCTTGTGTACCTTCTAATTTAGAACTTAACTGAGAATTCATAGTACTCTGATTTTAACACTCTAACCCTAGAGTGACATCTTGGCGTCACTCTACTGGTAGCACGAGTTCGGGGGAAACTTTGGTGTCTGGAGGCTCGGCAGACTCCGACCCAGGGTTAGCCTCTGGGACGGAGTGCTAGGGATGCCAGCGTTTAGTAATCGCACTTTAGTAAGGGTTGCACAGCACAGTAAGTAGCTTAGCATGGGAATACTGCATTATTTTCTACCTATCCATTGATAACATTTTCTCCTTTTTATGAACTTCTACAAGTAAACAGTTAAATTACAGTAAGCAGTGCATTAATGAATATAAAGAACATGGACTATTGCTTAGATAAAATAAAAATAAAAATATTCAGTAAAACCTCAAATTCCTGGATATTTCTTCAATGACTGTTTTCAGGAAACTGAATTCTATGTTTTCAAAAAATCCTCTTAATTGAATGCCTCAAGAAATTAATATGTGAGAAATGTAAGGCTTTAACCAAATAACATTAAAGTATGACATGTGTAATAAGTAACATTAAGGAAAATAAAGTGAATTTCAATTTCATATTTAAAATTAGGTTAGTTTATTGTTGTCTAAGATTACAAATTTCCACTGAATTAGCACACTGAGAACAAACAGATACGCAAAACAAAAACAAACTTTATTTTCAAAATGTACAGTACATACTTATTATAAAATTAGGGGGCATTTATTTCATACATTTTGAAAAATAAACCTGGTCATGCAGAGCATTTAAGACAGACTACAGCTAGAACCTAAACTACTTTATATTGTTTAGTTGGTTAGATTATAATTATTTGAAAATAAAAAAATAAAATAAAATAAAGTTTATTTCTTTGTAAAGGTTGCAATGTATAATTACAACTTTGATTTGCTAAGTACAAAGATAGCCACTATCATGCCGTAGCATTTTGGGCAGACTAATCCTAATACATAGTAACTAATTAAAACTAGACAAGATAATAAGTACATAGTAACTATACTTAAAACTAGACAAGAAGTGGTGGTTAACTGTTTTACAAACTTACTTAAACTTAATACAAATGTGAGGTAATAAGGTGGAGTAAGGTATTCTGTTTAATATAATTAAACTGTCTAAAGATTAGATTAATAAATGTTATGATTATTTAAAGTAATAAAACTCTGTGTTGTAAAGAGACAATTATATAAAATTGTATTGACAGTTTTATTTACAATTACGCTAGCCAACAAAATTAAATTTTTTTATCCATATTAGTTGTTTGAAGCAAACTTTGATGCACTAATCATGGATCTGAGCTTTAGTCTATATCACATAAATTTTTGTTTTTTAAATCCTATGATTAATATTTTGCCTATTTAACTCTCCCTAACTGGAGTTTACCTGGAGAGAGTTCCGGGGGTCAATGCCCCCACGGCCCGGTCTGTGACCAGGCCGCCTGGTGGATCAGAGCCTGATCAACCAGGCTGTTGCTGCTGGCTGCACGCAAACCAACGTACGAGCCACAGCCCGGCTGGTCAGGAACCGACTTTAGGTGCTTGTCCAGTGCCAGCTTGAAGACTGCCAGGGGTCTGTTGGTAATCCCCCTTATGTATGCTGGGAGGCAGTTGAACAGTCTCGGGCCCCTGACACTTATTGTATGGTCTCTTAACGTGCTAGTGACACCCCTGCTTTTCATTGGGGGGATGTTGCATCGCCTGCCAAGTCTTTTGCTTTCGTAGTGAGTGATTTTCGTGTGCAAGTTCGGTACTAGTCCCTCTAGGATTTTCCAGGTGTATATAATCATGTATCTCTCCCGCCTGCATTCCAGGGAATACAGGTTTAGGAACCTCAAGCGCTCCCAGTAATTGAGGTGTTTTATCTCCGTTATGCGCGCCGTGAAGGTTCTCTGTACATTTTCTAGGTCAGCAATTTCACCTGCCTTGAAAGGTGCTGTTAGTGTGCAGCAATATTCCAGCCTAGATAGAACAAGTGACCTGAAGAGTGTCATCATGGGCTTGGCCTCCCTAGTTTTGAAGGTTCTCATTATCCATCCTGTCATTTTTCTAGCAGATGCGATTGATACAATGTTATGGTCCTTGAAGGTGAGATCCTCTGACATGATCACTCCCAGGTCTTTGACGTTGGTGTTTCGCTCTATTTTGTGGCCAGAATTTGTTTTGTACTCTGATGAAGATTTAATTTCCTCGTGTTTACCATATCTGAGTAATTGAAATTTCTCATCGTTGAACTTCATATTGTTTTCTGCAGCCCACTGAAAGATTTGGTTGATGTCCGCCTGGAGCCTTGCAGTGTCTGCAATGGAAGACACTGTCATGCAGATTCGGGTGTCATCTGCAAAGGAAGACACGGTGCTGTGGCTGACATCCTTGTCTATGTCGGATATGAGGATGAGGAACAAGATGGGAGCGAGTACTGTGCCTTGTGGAACAGAGCTTTTCATCGTAGCTGCCTCGGACTTTACTCTGTTGACAACTACTCTCTGTGTTCTATTAGTGAGGAAATTATAGATCCATCGACCGACTTTTCCTGTTATTCCTTTAGCACGCATTTTGTGTGCTATTACGCCATGGTCACACTTGTCGAAGGCTTTTGCAAAGTCTGTATATATTACATCTGCATTCTTTTTGTCTTCTAGTGCATTTAGGACCTTGTCGTAGTGATCCAATAGTTGAGACAGACAGGAGCAACCTGTTCTAAACCCATGTTGCCCTGGATTGTGTAACTGATGGGTTTCTAGATGGGTGGTGATCTTGCTTCTTAGGACCCTTTCAAAGATTTTTATGATATGGGATGTTAGTGCTATTGGCCTGTAGTTCTTTGCTGTTGCTTTACTGCCCCCTTTGTGGAGTGGGGCTATGTCTGTTGTTTTTAGTAACTGTGGGACGACCCCCGTGTCCATGCTCCCTCTCCATAGGATGGAAAAGGCTGTGGCATACACTTAAATTAAAATGTGTGCACACGTGTGGGGGGGGGTAAGATTTTGAAAAATGAGAAAAAAAATTCTTAGATTGAAAGAGTGCATTCTTATGAATTGACTAAAATGAATAGAATGTTATAAAAACTTAAAATTTATGAGGTGTTGAACATGGCAAAAAATGATCACTCAGCAACAGTGGCAAATGCACCAGTGATATTTGTTTTACACTTTGTCACCAAATTATGATTGTGTTTCAGTTATTTTTATGCTCACACCATATACATAAGTTTCTTATAATATTAGATGTGATTCAAGGTGTTTTAGTGTATCTGTATATCAGACATGGAAATATTCATTACCCAACATTTCTGCAATGGCAATATGCAATGTAAATTGGATCAAGTAAGAGTCTTTTTCCATTTCCTTACTGCTTTAGCCTTATAACATTATATACAAGTAATAATTATGATATTACAACTGTTTCAAAGCATAATACTGTTCAAAATGTAGAAATAAGTCAGTGTTTGACTGTATTGGTTATCCTAGGTTAACTATTTATGTTACAGTAGACTGTTATATTACATGGATTTATTTGCCACATTTTGGTTATTACATCGTTGAAAAATTGTCATAATTGTATACAAAACTTCATAAAATTAACTTAACACAGTTTCGTCTGCAGGAGGGGAAAAAATTTGGAGTGTCGCCCGTGGGATATGGCTGCAGATCAGACCGTTGTGCCAGCGGGGGAGAGTTACCGCCATCCCCTGCCACCCCTGTCCCAGCCTTCCATGCATACATGTCTAGTACGATTCTCTCCTAGGAGCTAGCAGTGTTTATGAATTGTGTTTTGATTTCTTAATTGCCATATCTTGTATCTGCCAAGCAATCATGGCACCCAGTAGGCATATGAATGTTGCTGAAAGTGGCAAGAAAAGGTTTAAGCATTTAAGTCTTGGAGTTACAAAGAAAATCAAGATATTAGACAAGCTTAAGAGAGGTTCATGTGGTGGATATAGAGAGAGCCTGTGGCCTTAATGAAACATCGGTTCATACAATTAAAATGAATGAGGTAAATATACAAGTGTGTGCAATGAATAACCCAAGGTGTCATCTCACTGACTTACTTGACTGACTGAAGGTTAGACTTTTTTCACTAAAGAATACCCTGACAAATCTAGATGCAGTGCTCTGAAACGGTGTCTAGAGCAGCTGATGCCTTACTGTCAGCTGTATAATGTACTGCAGGGTAAAATAGCCCAGAAATCCATTACAGAATTTATGCACACACCAGTACAACCATTGACTTCAGTACCAGAACCTCTACCATCCACCTCAGCCCAGTAGGGCCACAACATAACTCTCCACTCTCTTCACAATCATCAACAAACACCAGTACCCACAATTTAAGGTAAGAAATACTATTATTTTTGCTGCGTTCATAGTTTTAACCCTTTCAGAGTCGCCAGGCCCTCTCCGAGACTTGTTCTCAGGGTCGCCAAATTTTCAAAAAAAAAAAAAAAATTATTGTTTCTTATGAAAAGATAGAGAATCTTTTCCCAATCGTAATGACACCAAAAGTATGAAATTTGATGGAAAACTTAAGGAATTATGCTCTCGCTAAGTTAGCGGTCTCGACAATGTTTACGCATCGGCGATTTTGCCCACTTGGAGCCCTATTTTTGGCCAATTCCAGTGTACTAGTCGACAAAAACAACTATTTCGCTAGAACTCCATTTTTTCTATCAAATGAGTACAAGAAACCACCCATTTACCGATTTTAACTATCCAATCAAGTGGTCAGAATTTAGCAATTTTGCCAATTTCACACTAATTTCAAAAGATGCTAATTTCCAAATAGGGTCCAGAATAAACAAGAAAGACATTCCTGGCACTAAAATAACATTTCCTCTGTTCATTAGTCACGTCTCCAGGCCCCTCTTACATTCTTTTGCTTTCCACTTTGAATTTTTATTCTCACAAAAAATAGAAGATTTACTGTTATGCAGACTACTGCATTAGTATAGAAATGGTATAAATAATATCAGCACACTTGTGAAAGAATATTAGACTCGCCAGTTGACATGTATTGGATGCGTAGCATGATTTGTTTACTTTTGAACTTTTGGCAAAAATCGAAGATTTCTGCTACTTTGAGCTCAATTTCAAGGTACTTTTCATTGTAAACCCAATCAAAATCGTCTCAATTTCTATACTATGTCTTCCATTCTATAAAATGAGACCAGGAAAACTAGAATACCATCATAAATACCATACAAAAATACAGTGCAAAGTTGCCGTTTTAAACCAAAAACACTGTCAAAGTTTTTTTTTTCTCATTACGCACTGTGTGCTGCAGGATTTTTTTTTATACTGGGCACACTGACCACATATGTAGGCCTACCAGCTTTCACTAGATTTGAGAGTGCTAGAATTTAGGCGTACTAGTACGTCAAAAACCCTGGTGCATAAGCCGCACTAGTACGTCCTAAACCCTGAAAGGGTTAAGCAGTAAAAACAACATTATACATTACAACACTAACAACAATTACATTTTTTTTTTTTTTTTTTCAACAAGTCGGCCGTCTCCCACCGAGGCAGGGTGACCCAAAAAAAAAAAGAAAGAAAATCCCCAAAAAGAAAATACTTTCAACATCATTCAACACTTTCACCACACTCACACATTATCACTGCTTTTGCAGAGGTGCTCAGAATACAACAGTTTAGAAGCATATACGTATAGAGATACACAACATATCCCTCCAAACTGCCAATATCCCAAACCCCTCCTTTAAAGTGCAGGCATTGTACTTCCCATTTCCAGGACTCAAGTCCGACTATATGAAAATAACCGGTTTCCCTGAATCCCTTCACTAAATATTACCCTGCTCACACTCCAACAGATCGTCAGGTCCCAAGTATCATTCGTCTCCATTCACTCCTATCTAACACGCTCATGCACGCTTGCTGGAAGTCCAAGCCCCTCACCCACAAAACCTCCTTTACCCCCTCTTTCCAACCCTTTCGAGGACGACCCCTACCCCTCTTTCCTTCCCCTATAGATTTATATGCTTTCCATGTCATTCTACTTTGATCCATTCTCTCTAAATGACCAAACCACCTCAACAACCCCTCTTCTGCCCTCTGACTAATGCTTTTATTAACTCCACACCTTCTCCTAATTTCCACACTCCGAATTTTCTGCATAATATTTACACCACACATTGCCCTTAGACAGGACATCTCCACTGCCTCCAACCGTCTCCTCGCTGCTGCATTTACCACCCAAGCTTCACATCCATATAAGAGTGTTGGTACTACTATACTTTCATACATTCCCTTCTTTGCCTCCATTGATAACGTTTTTTGACTCCACATATACCTCAACGCACCACTCACCTTTTTTCCCTCATCAATTCTATGATTAACCTCATCCTTCATAAATCCATCCGCCGACACGTCAACTCCCAAGTATCTGAAAACATTCACTTCTTCCATACTCCTCTTCCCCAATTTGATATCCAATTTTTCTTTATCTAAATCATTTGATACCCTCATCACCTTACTCTTTTCTATGTTCACTTTCAACTTTCTACCTTTACACACATTCCCAAACTCATCCACTAACCTTTGTAATTTTTCTTTAGAATCTCCCATAAGCACAGTATCATCAGCAAAAAGTAACTGTGTCAATTCCCATTTTGAATTTGATTCCCCATAATTTAATCCCACCCCTCTCCCGAACACCCTAGCATTTACTTCTTTTACAACCCCATCTATAAATATATTAAACAACCATGGTGACATTACACATCCCTGTCTAAGACCTACTTTTACCGGGAAGTATTCTCCCTCTCTTCTACACACCCTAACCTGAGCCTCACTATCCTCATAAAAGCTCTTTACAGCATTTAGTAACTTACCACCTATTCCATATACTTGCAACATCTGCCACATTGCTCCTCGATCCACTCTATCATATGCCTTTTCTAAATCCATAAATGCAATAAAAACTTCCCTACCTTTATCTAAATACTGTTCACATATATGCTTCAATGTAAACACTTGATCTACACATCCCCTACCCACTCTGAAGCCTCCTTGCTCGTCCGCAATTCTACATTCTGTCTTACCTCTAATTCTTTCAATTATAACCCTACCGTATACTTTTCCTGGTATACTCAGTAAACTTATTCCTCTATAATTTTTACAATCTCTTTTGTCCCCTTTCCCTTTATATAAAGGGACTATACATGCTCTCCGCCAATCCCTAGGTACCTTCCCCTCTTTCATACATTTATTAAACAAAAGTACCAACCACTCCAACACTATATCCCCCCCTGCTTTTAACATTTCTGTCATGATCCCATCAGTTCCAGCTGCTTTACCCCCTTTCATTCTACGTAATGCCTCACGTACCTCCACCACACTTACATTCTGCTCTTCTTCACTCCTAAAAGATGGTATACCTCCCTGGCCAGTGCATGAAATTACCGCCTCCCTTTCTTCCTTAACATTTAAAAGTTCCTCAAAATATTCTCGCCATCTACCTAATACCTCCCTCTCCCCATCTACTAACTCCCCTACTCTGTTTTTAACTGACAAATCCATACTTTCCCTAGGCTTTCTTAACTTGTTTAACTCACTCCAAAATTTTTTCTTATTTTCATTAAAATTTCTTGACAGTGCCTCTCCCACTCTTTCATCTGCTCTCCTTTTGCACTCTCTCACCAATCTCTTCACCTTTCTTTTACTCTCCATAGACTCTGCTCTTCTTATAACACTTCTGCTTTGTAAAAACCTCTCGTAAGCTACCTTTTTCTCTTTTATCACACCCTTTACTTCATCATTTCACCAATCACTCCTCTTTCCTCCTGCCCCCACCCTCCTATAACCACAAACTTCTGCCCCACATTCTAATACTGCATTTTTAAAACTATTCCAACCCTCTTCAACCCCCCCACTACTCATCTTTGCACTAGCCCACCTTTCTGCCAATAGTCGCTTATATCTCGCCCGAACTTCCTCCTCCCTTAGTTTATACACTTTCACCTCCCTCTTACTTGTTGTTGCCACCTTCCTCTTTTCCCATCTACCTCTTACTCTAACTGTAGCTACAACTAAATAATGATCCGATATATCAGTTGCCCCTCTATAAACATGTGCATCCTGGAGCCTACCCATCAACCTTTTATCCACCAATACATAATCTAATAAACTACTTTCATTACGTGCTACATCATACCTTGTATATTTATTTATCCTCTTTTTCATAAAATATGTATTACTTATTACCAAATTTCTTTCTACACATAGCTCAATTAAAGGCTCCCTATTTACATTTACCCCTGGCACCCCAAAATTACCTACTACTCCCTCCATAACATTTTTACCCACTTTAGCATTGAAATCCCCAACCACCATTACTCTCACACAATTACATGTTCACTTTTATTTTTGTAAGATCTTGAGGTTTAAAAAAAAAGTTGTTTGGCTTCTATGGGGCTCCCACAAATGTAATCCTATTTTTCCCGTAAGTTCTTTAGTTTATCTAACCTGGATTTACCCAACACAGCATTTTCGGGAATGTAATTACTGTGTAATATAATGGTCTTCTGTATATATAGTTTTTTTTTTTTTTTCAACACACTGACTGTCTATCACTGAAGTAAGGTGATCTGAAAAAGAGGCAACAGTTTCACCATCAATCACTCCATCACTGTCCTGTCAGAGGCATGCCAGCATTACAACTCAAATGCCCCTACAAACTGCAATATCCCCACCCCCTCCTTCAGAGGGCAGACACTGTACTTTCCACCTCCAGGATACAAGTTGTCTAACTGGTTTCTTGATTCCCTTTATAAATATTACCTTGCTCACACTCCTGGATTATATAAACATAATGCATTTTGTGTCATAACGCCTGTAGGCCTTCCGAACCACTGTAAACCTATATTTACAAGGAAATCTTATAATATTACAATTGTTTCAAGGTGTAATACTCATGGAAATGCGAGTATTACACTTTTGGAAAATATATGGCATCTTCCTGGCAGTTCCACACCCTGATTGATAGTAGAGAAGGTGGTGGTGGAACAACAGTTCCTGATTTCATTGTATACTTATGTTAGTTAGGCAGTGTTACCATATGATGCATTGCATGTGCCCACCTGGTCTTAGAGTTGTTTTCAAAGGCATGAAGAGGTAAGAGACCAAAGCAATTGAACTAAGGTCAGAAATATTTGCAGGTTGCATTTTTGAAGGCACGAAAAATTATATGTACCAGTGCATTGGACACAGCCATGTCCTGCATACTAATACGTTGGACACAGTTAAAGACTAAGTTTGAAGTACCACATGATACATGTTACCTAACAATAATAGGTATTGTATTAAGCATAGATATTAACCCTTTGAGGGTCCGTCCTGTAGTTCTACAGCTTTGAAGCCAGGGTCCAAACCATAGTACTACGTCATGAGCTCAGCTCACAGAGATAAGCTGTGAGCGGTAAATCTGGGCATAGATATGAGAGAATGTATCTGTGTGGTAAGTGTGCACCATATAAAACAAATCCTGTAGCATGCAGTGCATAATGAAGAAAAAAAATGCGACCATATTTTTGTATTAAAACAGTAGTGACTTTGTGGTGTATTTTCGTATGTTTCTTATGGTTGTATCCACAGTTTCTTGGTCTCATTTGATAGAATGGAAGATATATTACAGAAATAGAGATGATTTTGATTGGTTTAATTACCGAAAATAGTTTGGAATTGAGCTCAAAGTAGCGGAAATGTTGAATTTTTGCCAATGTTCAAGAGTAAACAAATCACATCACGTGTACAATACATGTCAGCTAGTGGGTCAGATGTGCATTCACGAATGTGCTGATAATTTTTATACAATTATTACAATATTGCATAACAATAAATTTTCTATTTTTTGGTGTGAATAAAAATTCTTTGTGAATAAAAAATTAAAATGGAATTCACCTGTAAAGCCTCAAAACAACTAATAAACAGAGCAAATGTTATTTTAGTGCCAAGAATGCCTGCATTGTTTATTGTAGACCCTGTTTTGAAATTGGAAGATTTTGATCTGTGTGTGAAATTTGCCAAATTACCAATTTCCAGTCACTATATTGGGTAGTTGAAATAGTTGATTGGGCAATTTTTTGTGCTCAGTAGGCAAAATAGAACACACATTAGCAAAATACCTAAGAATTTAATTTAATGGAACAATGTAATCGGCCGAAAATAGGACTCAAAACGGGCAAAATCACCAATGTATAAATATCGCTGACACAGCAAAATTTGCGAGAGCATAATTTCATCACTTTGTAATGAAGTTTTGTACACTTTGTTTTTTTTACCTTCAGAACTCCAAGTGTTGCTCTCCCAGTTGTCCCCAGTATGTGTTGGGTTGCAAGAGCCCAAAATTTGTTCTGTGGTCATTTGCTTCGTTTCGGGCTACTTGCTATTATATTCTTCAGATCCTTTACCCGATGAATCTTTTAATGACAGCGCGCTTCTTGTGTGTGTTGATATACCGGATCAGCAAGTTTTTATTCACTCCTCGCTGCATTATACTGCAGCTCGGATTTATTTACACAGATGGTTTACAGTTTGCTCTCTCTGTCTTTCTCCCTCCCGTGCATTCTGTATCTCCAATATTGCATTTTTAATTTCTTCTCTACCACTGCTCATCTTGCTGTTGGGTGACTTTAATGCTCACCACCACCTGTGAGGAGGGTCCCACTGCGACTCATGGTGATCAGTTGGAGACTCTTCTTGCTTCTCACCCTCTTCGTGTTTTAAATACAGGTGCTCCTACTCATTTTGACTCTTGCACTCAGTCTTTCTCCTGCATTGATCTTTCTATCTTTTCCTCACTCATTGCACTTGATTTCATGTGATCTGTTCTTCCAGATTTACGTGATAGTGATCACTTTCCTATCCTTCTTACTTCTGCTACATATACCCATCCGTTTCGTAACCCTCGTTGGCAGTTTGCTCAAGCAGATTGGGAATTACACTCCCATCTTACCACCTGTTGCGAGGATCCCCTTTCGTCATCTATTGATGAACTGGCGCACCAATTTTCTACCTTAGTCCTGACTCTGGCAACTCGTTCTATCTCCCAAACCTCAGGTAGGCATTCACAGACATGCATACCTTGGTGGTCTCCTACATGCGCCCTGCAGTGCGTTTAAAATGTGTTGCATGGGGCCGTTATCAATAAAACCGTACCGCGGAGCGTCTGTTGTATTTTAAGCGGGCAAGGGCAGTTGCTCGCCATGTCATACGAGATGCTAAGCGCGCTTGTTTGTGAGACTACGTGTCTACCATTACCTCGTCTTCCCCTATGTGCGCGATTTGGAAAAAAGTGTGGAAATTGTGTGGTAAGTACGCTCCGGACCCAGCTCCTGTTTTGCGGGTTGCTGGAGTTGATGTCGCAGACCCTTTAGAAGTTTCCACAGAAATTGGGAACTATCTTGTCTGTATCTCCCGAGGGCTTCACCTCTGTCCCTCATTTCTTGCGTCTAAACCTACCAAGGAGCAGTTGCCCTTAGATTTTGCCTCTGATAGATTAGAGCCATATAACGTACCTTTTACTTGTCTAGAATTAGAGCCCATGCTTTCCATGTGCTGGCTGTTGGCACTGGGACCTGACGATATCCAAATCAGTATGCTACACTATCTCCATTTTATGGCCCTTGCTGTTTTTTTACGTCTTTTCAATCTATTTTGGGAGTGAGGGATTCTCCCACAACACTGGAAATCAGCTACTGTACTACTGTTTTGCAAACCTGGCGCCTCAGGGCTTGATACCTCTCGCTATCATCCCATTGCCCTGACCTGTGTGGTCTGCAAGGTGATGGAACAATTGGTGAATAGACGTCTGATGTGGTTCTTAGAGACACAATAGCCTTTCCTCTCACCAATATGGTTTTTGCAAAGGCCGCTCTACTTTAGACCCCTTGCTCCACTTCGATACATATATTCGAAATGCCTTTGTTAACAACCATTCTGTCCTAGAGGTCTTTTTATATCTAGAGAAGGCATATGACACCACTTGGAGGTATAACATTCTAGCCCAAGCCCACTCCTTAGGCCTCCACAGTAATCTACCAAACTTCATCGCTGCTTTCTTGTCCAATAGACATTTTTGGGTCTGTATTGGCGCCTTGCTTTCCTCGGACTTTGCACAAGCCGAAGGAGTCCCTCAAGGTTGTGTCCTCAGTACTACTCTTTTTCTCTTGGCTATAAATGACCTACCTTCCATTCTTCCTTCGCATATTTGGTCATCACTTTATGTTGATGACTTTGCTATAGCTTACTCAGGCGCTGACTGTCGACTAGTAGCGGCCTCCCTTCAGGTAGTGATAGACCGAATCTCCCATTGGACCACTTCTTGTGGCTTAAATTTTCCAGTACGAAAGCCCGATTCATTACCTTCACTAGACACCCATTTATATCGGATACTCCCTTGTACTTACATGGTTCACGTATTCCGACATGTGATACGGTCAGGTTTCTGGGCCTGCTCTTTGACTGCTGGCTGATGTGGAAACCTCACATTGCTTTGTTGAAGACAACTTGCCATGGTTGGCTAAATCTCCCTAAGGTTCTTGCACATCATTCATGGGGGGCAGATCGTTGCACTCTCCTCTGTTTACATTCCACCCTAGTCTTGTCCAAGCTAGATTATGGTGACCATATCTGTTCTGCGGCTTCTCCCGCAACTCTAAGTTAGATCCTATTCATCACCAAGGTCTCTGCTTGTGCCTTGGTGCCTTTTGTTCGTCCCCTGTTGAGAGCCTCTATACAGAGGTGAATTTTCCATCCTTGTTTGATCGCTATGATGCTCGTTGCCTTCGCTATTATGTTCGGTCCCATGACCTCTACAATCCTTCTGTATATAGGATAGTCACTGATGTTAGTAAGAGTTCTTTATTTGTTCATTGCCCCCTGTTTATTCTGTCCCTTTTCTCTCTGTCTACATTCACTCTTGTCTTCTCTTCAGTTACCATCTCTCTATGTTCATGTAGCCTCTCACCTTTCCCTGCCCCCTTGGGAAGTTCCGGCTGTTCGTGTCTGTTCTTTTCCACTGCCATGCGCGAAAGCCCAACTACCTATGGTGGCTTCCTGCTCTCTTTTTCTTGAACACTTCTGCTCTCATTCTCATGCTATCACAGTGTACACTGATGGTTCTAAGTCTTTTGATGGCATTGGATTTGCAGCAGTGTTTCCAGACAGTGTCATGCGAGGACATTTATTATCTTCGGCTAGCATTTTTACAGCTGCATTGTATGCCATTCTTGTAACACTTATCCATATTCCATCTATGCCTGTGTCACCATTTGTAATTGTTTCAGACTCCCTTAGTGCTTTACAGGCTATATGGAAATTTGATACACCTCACCCCCTAGTTCTTTGTATCCAACTTTGGTTACACTGTATCTCTAGTAAACACAGAGATATTGTTTTTTGCTGGGTCCCTGGTCATGTTGACATACAGGGCAATGAACAGGTAGACACTGCTGAGTGGCCAGCAGTACATGACCTCCCAGTTTCATATAGAGGTGTTCCATTCACGGACTATTTTGCTGTAATTGCTACCTATCTTTGCACCCATTGGCAACAACATTGGTCTGATCTGCTCCGTAACAAACTTCATTCTGTTAAGCCGAGTGTAGGTTTCTGGCTGTCTTCTTGTCATCAGTGTTGAGGTTGGGAGATTACTCTCGCCAGTATTGACATTGGCCACACTCATTTTACTCATGGGTATCTCATGGAGAGGCGTCCTGTTCCTCTCTGTGAGAATTGTCAAGTTCCTGTATCTGTTAGCCACATTCTGTTGGATTGCCCACTCTATCAGTGAGCACGCAGAATTTACCTCCAAGACGACTCACGAAATCGTAATGACACGATTGCAAACAAACTATACCATGGGTGGGGATAGAACCCGCTATCAGAGAGTCTCAAAACTCCAGACCGTTGCTTTTAATTTACCTCCAATGTCATCTCTGCTCTGCTGCCCTTTCTTTACCTTCACTTCTTGCTGATGGACCCTCCTTTAATCCTGACTCTATCATTACCTTTTTGACAGCAATTGATTTGCTACACAAACTCTGATGATGATGATGATGATGATATCTCTGGCACTCTTCTCAGCCCTTTCCACCTTAACCTCTACCCCTGCACTATCCACTGCCCTGCTACACTTCATAACCTAATGATCATCCCTTTCCCTCTTACTACCCATTACCCGTGCATCCTTCCCTGCCCAGCTGCACTGTATAACCCTTGTGGTTTAGTGCTTCTTTCTGATTATAATAATAATTGACCAATACACATATTCCATAAGTGATGTAGGAATAGACAAGTGAGTGGTATGGAATGAGTTTGAGGTGCATAGTAACTTTTTAAAAGAATGTTCTTTGTTTTAGATATGTCCTGGAAGCAAATGTTGAATTTTAGTTTGCTCTCAAGGTGCATTACTAAGAATTTTCCCTCATACTTAAATATGCATGTGTGTTATTGATATTTATGTTCAATTGAATATTTTTTAATTTATTGACCCTTATGGGTTTAGAGCTTGGTTATGATTATAAAAATAATTTAGGTTTATTCCCAAATACTGTACGGTGGACCCTCGGTTACTGGCCATAATCCATTCCAGAAGCTCAATCTAAAACTGAAATGGCCGAAAACCGAAATAATATTTCCCATAAGAATTAATGTAATACAATTAATCTGTTTCAGAGAAAAATATTCACAAAAAAAATGTTTTTTTTTTAACAATTAAATCAGTATTACATACCTTTATTGAAGACTAATGCTGGCTTCTGGAATGCCTGCTACACTTCCTGCAACACTTGCTGCATGCCTGTTACACTCCCTGCCTGTCTGTTACACTCCCTGCATGCCTGCTACACTCCCTGCATGCCTGCTACACTCCCTGCATGCCTGCTACACTTCCTGCATGTCTGCTACATTCCATGCATGCCTGCTACACTCCTTGCATGCCTGCTACACTCCTTGCATGCCTGCTACACTCCCTGGATGCCCACTACACTCCCCACATGCCCGCTACACTCCCTGCATGCCTGCTACACTCCTGTATGCCTGCTACACTCCTGTATGCCTGCTACACTCCCTACATACCTGCTACACTTCATGCTTAAATTCCATGGGTGTTTCTCACTTTCTTTACCACAAGAACTTTACTAGGAACTTTCTTCGGAGCCATGGTTACTTATTTCACAGTTGCATTGCAAAAAAACCCACAAAATACAATGGAAAACGAGCGAAATGTTTGGATGTATGAGCAGAAGCTTCCTCGCGCGCCGAGAGAGACAGCCAAACCGACACGCAAGCGGCCCCAGCCGGTGGACAGACGCGCCCGAAATGGTCGCTCACCGAAATAATGGCCGATTACTGAGTTGGCTGATAACAGGAACGGCAAATAACCGAGGGTCCACTGTATTATGTAGAGGGTCTTATCAATACTGAGTATGATTTATTTGGTTGTCATCTCAGTAGGTATCTTTATGAGATTGTCAATAACAGCTTTGCAAACAAAAGCTACGATAAAGTGAGGAGACTACAGCCTAAGCTGATAGTATAGCAAGGTCAAGGCATTAGGGCATTGAGAATCAGTATATTAAAGATCAGGTTAAGACACATGTGGTCACAAAATTATTACGCTTGAAAGTGCTCAGAAATAAAGTCAGTGCCAAAGTATATTGTATATTAGGACTGTTAAACAAGATGACATCTGTGAAGGTTCAGAACAGTATAAATAATTCTTCTTCTTTGAACCTTCACAAATGGAGGGAACAGGGGGCTGTTTTCTTGGAATGTAAGCAATACCATGGAGAGAGTCCATACTTATCCTGGTAATAATTGTTCTCTAGTATTAGTGAATGAATTGCTGTATTAGCTAGCTCCACATAACTACCTAGGTAAATAATAGTGTCCCATTCTTTGTGTCTATTTTATCCAAGCTTTTCTCTTTCTTTATTTCTTCCCTTCTGTATTTAAGCTTGCATTTTTTTTTTGGGGGGGGGGGAGGGGGGCTGAAACAATCCTTACTCTTTCCTTACATCCTGTTTTGTATTGTAAGCAAATGGTGTTTGCTTTGCCTTGTTTATGTGACACTTAATCCTGCATATGTTATTTTGTTTAACAAATATAGTATGGTCTTTCACATTTTCACATGTTCTAAATTGTTTGAACCACACAGAGGGAGTTTTAATTTGTAGTTCAGTTTTTACCCAAGATCCCCAGATAGTAAGAGTTTCAAGAGGAATCAAAGCACCAAGGATTTAAACTATGTAAGAGGAGATGGGGATAGGTGTATAATTATACTAAATTGATAATTTATAATTTATATATGGAGAAAAAGAGAGAGGTTAAGAGAGTGGTGAAGCAATGTAAAAAGAGAGCAAATGAGAGAGTGGGTGAGATGTTATCAACAAATTTTGTTGAAAATAAGAAAAAGTTTTGGAGTGAGATTAACAAGTTAAGAAAACCTAGAGAACAAATGGATTTGTCAGTTAAAAATAGGAGAGGAGAGTTATTAAATGGAGAGTTAGAGGTATTGGGAAGATGGAGGGAATATTTTGAGGAATTGTTAAATGTTGATGAAGATAGGGAAGCTGTGATTTCGTGTATAGGACAGGGAGGAATAACATCTTGTAGGAGTGAGGAAGAGCCAGTTGTGAGTGTGGGGGAAGTTCGTGAGGCAGTAGGTAGAATGAAAGGGGGTAAGGCAGCCGGGATTGATGGGATAAAGATAGAAATGTTAAAAGCAGGTGGGGATATAGTTTTGGAGTGGTTGGTGCAATTATTTAATAAATGTATGGAAGAGGGTAAGGTACCTAGGGATTGGCAGAGAGCATGCATAGTTCCTTTGTATAAAGGCAAAGGGGATAAAAGAGAGTGCAAAAATTATAGGGGGATAAGTCTGCTGAGTATACCTGGTAAAGTGTATGGTAGAGTTATTATTGAAAGAATTAAAAGTAAGACGGAGAATAGGATAGCAGAAGAACAAGGAGGCTTTGGGAAAGGTAGGGGGTGTGTGGACCAGGTGTTTACAGTGAAACATATAAGTGAACAGTATTTAGATAAGGCTAAAGAGGTCTTTGTGGCATTTATGGATTTGGAAAAGGCGTATGACAGGGTGGATAGGGGGGCAATGTGGCAGATGTTGCAAGTGTATGGTGTAGGAGGTAGGTTACTGAAAGCAGTGAAGAGTTTTTACGAGGATAGTGAGGCTCAAGTTAGAGTATGTAGGAAAGAGGGAAATTTTTTCCCATTAAAAGTAGGCCTTAGACAGGGATGTGTGATGTCACCGTGGTTGTTTAATATATTTATAGATGGGGTTGTAAGAGAAGTAAATGCGAGGGTCTTGGCAAGAGGTGTGGAGTTAAAAGATAAAGAATCACACACAAAGTGGGAGTTGTCACGGCTGCTCTTTGCTGATGACACTGTGCTCTTGGGAGATTCTGAAGAGAAGTTGCAGAGATTGGTGGATGAATTTGGTAGGGTGTGCAAAAGAAGAAAATTAAAGGTGAATACAGGAAAGAGTAAGGTTATGAGGATAACAAAAAGATTAGGTGATGAAAGATTGAATATTAGATTGGAGGGAGAGAGTATGGAGGAGGTGAATGTATTCAGATATTTGGGAGTGGACGTGTCAGCGGATGGGTCTATGAAAGATGAGGTGAATCATAGAATTGATGAGGGGAAAAGAGTGAGTGGTGCACTTAGGAGTCTGTGGAGACAAAGAACTTTGTCCTTGGAGTCAAAGAGGGGAATGTATGAGAGTATAGTTTTACCAACGCTCTTATATGGGTGTGAAGCATGGGTGATGAATGTTGCAGCGAGGAGAAGGCTGGAGGCAGTGGAGATGTCGTGTCTGAGGGCAATGTGTGGTGTGAATATAATGCAGAGAATTCGTAGTTTGGAAGTTAGGAGGAGGTGCGGGATTACCAAAACTGTTGTCCAGAGGGCTGAGGAAGGGTTGTTGAGGTGGTTCGGACATATAGAGAGAATGGAGCGAAACAGAATGACTTCAAGAGTGTATCAGTCTGTAGTGGAAGGAAGGCGGGGTAGGGGTCAGCCTAGGAAAGGTTGGAGAGAGGGGGTAAAGGAGGTTTTGTGTGCGAGGGGCTTGGACTTCCAGCAGGCATGCGTGAGCGTGTTTGATAGGAGTGAATGGAGACAAATGGTTTTTAATACTTGACGTGCTGTTGGAGTGTGAGCAAAGTAACATTTATGAAGGGGTTCAGGGAAACCGGCAGGCCGGACTTGAGTCCTGGAGATGGGAAGTACAGTGCCTGCACTCTGAAGGAGGGGTGTTAATGTTGCAATTTAAAAACTGTAGTGTAAAGCACCCTTCTGGCAAGACAGTGATGGAGTGAATGATGGTGAAAGTTTTTCTTTTTCGGGCCACCCTGCCTTGGTGGGAATCGGCCAGTGTGATAATAATAAAAATAAAAATAATTTACAAGATGGTGATTGCATAGTATTTACTGGCAGAACTAATACTATACTAAAAGTTTATTTTGATATTGAAATTATGTTATAGAAATACAAACTAGATTAACAGTAATATAAGAAATTATACAAGATTTAGATTAAGTGATACAGGCGCTCTACTTACTCAGGTATATTTTTGCATAAATCTGCAGCTAGCTGTTATAAATAATTTGTGATCTATTTTAACCCTTAAACTGTTCAAACATAGTTCTACATTTATGTGCGTAGTGCTCCGACCTTGATTTTCTCCATTTGAAAGCATTTAAAAAAAGTATATCTATGTTTGGAGCACTACACGAGTGAACGTAGATCAACATTTGGACAGTTTAAGGGTTAGTAACTGTTCCCTTTAATATTGGTGCCTTGATGCTAGTGAAGGGCTCTTGATCCAAGGAATTTTAGCCATCCTCCTTTTCTTTAGACAGAGCTTGATTACTTCTCATTTCCCAGGACACTGTATAAACTTGACAAGTTCAGTTCTTCTCTGTAATTTTAATAATAACTATTATGTTGATGAAAACTGGCAGCTGCTGATACCTGGACAATTGAGGTTTTACTGGATAATTTAAAACAAATGCTTCAGATAGGATGCTTCTTTATACAGTTTATAAACACACCTAAAATATGTTTGTCTGTAATGCACCATCTTTGTTCTGTGCTTTTCTTCTCTAGTAGTATCTCTTGAGATGTTGAATGTCTTTGGAATTGGTGCTAGTCTCTTCTTGGCCATATAGTTAATTCTGTTATCTTTATTAAAAGAATGGTGGCAAATCCTAAATTTTTCTTTATATTGGTCACAAATTCAATCATCAGAATTTATTGATAGCTCCCATCAATCTTGTAGCACTTTTTGCCCCATATTTGTCAAGTGCATTTTGTGAGTATATAATGATAATTGCCAGAAATTCACTTAAAAAAATTCTGTTGTACAGAGCAAGTCATGTGACATCACTCTTAAGGTGTACAAGCCAACATGTGATGTACTGAACTGTCTGAAAGGTTTGTCAGGAAACTACCAGTATATGTCAGCCACTCTTCCAAAGAACCGGAAATAACTTTATGGCTCTAAATAAAAATTTCAATTTATCACTAATTAACTAGCATATTTTCACTACTACTGTATTAATCTACTAATTAGTCACTTTTGTTCATGTGCCATTATATTAGAGTAAAGGAAAAATAATCTTTACTTTTGTTTTTTGCAGTGACTAGGCAAGGAAGTACCTGTATGACATCTTGTTCTCAAAGAAGATTTCTCCACACCAAAAATTACTGAAGATCTGATGCTGTAAATATGTAATATTAGCTAATTAGTTTTTTGCAGGTATTGGATATAGTTGAAAATTGTTGTATATACAGTAGTTACCACATGCCTTGCAAAATGTTATTTTCATTGTCAGTGAGAAAATTTACTATATCATTTCATTATCATTTATAGTGCCAAGTTCCTTAATTGTAATAGAAATGTAGTATAGTAGTTTTATCACACTTCTTATATAACTGTACCAGGTATTCAGTAGTCTGAATGAACAATAAACCAATAATTCAGAAGACCTCAACTTAACACACTTCAGAAATATGGGAAAAAAATCTGTTGGGTTAGTTGATTTAGAAATGACAATGTCTGTTTGTTACAGAATTGTCTACAATTGTTAAGATCACTACAAAACAGTCTTATCTCTGTCCATTACAGTTGCCATTATTGGCCACACTGTCTCCCCATTAGTATGTTAAATTGAGGATTTACTGTATTTCTTTTGATTTAGCTATGTCAAGCATTATTCCCTGGAACAAAGGACCAAAAGAACATAAATGTATTTTACTATGAAGTTTAGAAGCATGAGAGGTTTTGTGTGTGTGTGTGTGGGTGTGTGTGTGTGTGTGTGTGTGTGTGCGCGCAAGGCACTACAGTGTAAATGTTTCCTTATTGCAGTTATGTTTTAAAACGTCTTAGTGATATTATATTTTCTGTTATAGTTAACTTTTTACATTGATATGTTAGTAATGCATCATCTGGGAATATATTGTTCATGAAGCTCAAGCTTAACATTATTTTTTAAAGATGAATGTCTTGTCTTGCATTATTAGTTAATGATGCTAACCGGTGGAAATTTACACCATAAAAATGTTTTATTTCTGTTAAACTTCAGACTTCAACATTGTTTATGTATTTATTTCTACCTTCCTCATAAAAGTTATCTTTGAATATTCTACATACAATACATATGAGGTCTTGCATGGCAAAAAAAAAAGTAAGCACCAGATTGAAGCAGTGAAGGAAAATGCAAGGATGGGGAAGATCGAAGCTATAAAGCTTAAGTTACTATACTTTGTTATGGGGCTTTGAGCCTAACTTAAAGATGCAGAAGACAACATCTACACATCCCCACAGATTAAACATTAAGGAATTGATTCATTCTTTAACCTGGTTTTTTGGCCATGGTGGTGCTTATTTTTTCTGGCATGCAACCCTCGTGTATACTAGTTGCTTGAAATTTCTAGTCCTATCTTTACATTTTTCATACCTTCCTTTCTATTTTCAAATCAGAAACAAAAATTCACCTTTCTGAAATATTTGTTGACTATATGTTACAGTATTTCTCCTCTTGTGTCAAGAAATTGCAAATGCCCAGTAATCCATTTTGCTTTATAAATTGATGAAATTAAGACACATGTGCAACATCTGGGTCTCTTTATTGTAGACGTTTTGCCATCCAGTGGCTTTATCAATACAAATTCCAGGACATAACTTGAAGACAGTAGAACTATATACAGAAGATGAGGTAATCAGTCCCTCAACCTTGGAGTAGGTGCGAAGAGCACCATAGTTTCCACGACTACAATGAAGATACCCAGGTGTTGCACACGTGTCTTAATTTCATCTTGTCGGTATTGTATACCATTCTTGTACTGCTTTATAAACTACTGCCTACAGTTTTTCTACCTTGAAGTTAGCCAGTTTTCGTTGTTCATGTTTAGGATACCTTAATCTCTTGAAATTATTTAATTCATCTCCTGATAGTTTTTCAAGCTAATTTGTTTTTCCATTTTCATCCATTACAAGTGTACAGGTACATTAGGAATAAAGCGCAACAGAGCTTTCACATGCCCAGATTTTTGCTCTAACTTGATAGCATGTCAGTGAAGAACACATTCATGAATTTATTGCTGCACTGATACATTTCTTTTCAATCCTTTGCTTGTAAAAAAGAAAAAAGCTGGTACTAAATCTTCACTCTTATTTGGCACTGGTTTACATTCGTACTTAATATTAAATACTTGCTTTTAGATATATCTGTTTTCATCTTTAATTTTTACATTCCATTTCCAATTATCTCATTATCTTTTACTATATTTTAGTTCATATGTGATAATACTGGGTTTGTGCATCTCATGTGCATGCCAGCTACAATATAGTCCATTATAGAAAATAAAATTACTTACAGTGATCTCTTGGTCAGAATATGGGAATGCCTATAAAAATAACTTCTCTAGGTTATTATAATAGCTATCAGTATTGGCTTTGAATAATGCATTGTTTTCCTATACTTTATAACTTTGCTACTTAATTCTAACACCTCTCATCATCATGGATGTTAAGCTTTAATTATTTCTTTCAGTTTTTGCTTTGTACATTTTACAGTTCATTGTGGTAGCATAGTAATAATAATAATAATAATACTTTGGTAGTACTAGGGGTTGACTAGATACAGTGCCCTAGCAACTGAAACTGCAGAATAACTGGTTAACCATGGATCATCCTTGATTCTGGTCAAGGGTTCTTCGCCCAAGGAATTCCAGCTGACTTCCTCTTTCTCAGATTGAACCTGATCACCTTCCATTTTTCAGGCTCTGTGGGGACCCTATAGGTTTAATACTTTAACCCTTCCTCTTATATATCTAATCATGCTTTTCAGTGCAACAGGGTTAATTCCTCACTACTTTTTCAAGCTGGTAGTGTGCTTGGAGACAGTGGAAGACAAAGAGAAAATCTGCTGCTGCTTTATACTTACCTTGACTACATAGACAGGAAGAGGTCAGACTACAGTTATTTCCTCACAGTAGATAGGCTATACACAGATAACATACAAATAGGAGAATGAAACTTATGACCACATTTTGGTCTAACTTGGACCAGTAACTAGTCACATAAGCACGAAGGGAACGGAGCCAGTATATATATACAAGAGGGGAAAGGGAGGCTAGTGCCTGAAGAATAACAGGAGGAGGTTTTAGTATAATTGTAGAAGTGGTGGTAGAAGTGGTAGAGGTAGCAGTGGTAGTGGTAGAGTAATTAGTGCAGCAGTGGAAGAGTTGGCAGTAAGAAGGAAGTAGACTGTAAGGTCTTATGTTATTTGCTTTTTCCATATATAGTGGATTATCACAATTTAGAGACAGTTTGGATGTATTTTATTTGTTTCTCTCCTAGTTTTACTTGGTATGCATTTGTTTACAAATAGACAAAATTTCATAACACTGTTGGTAGTCTTGTGTCTAGCTTTTTTTTTTTTTTTTTAGTCATTTGGCATTTTCCCTGGTGTCTTGCATAATGAAAGGGCACTTTTTGTACATTCTAATATCTTTCATTTGACTTTTTTTTTAATACTGGTTTGCTATACAGCAGCCCATATTTATTTTTGCACTGATACATGATCAATTCATTATACCTTTCCCTTTTACCCTGTGTCTTAAGTGCCCACTCTTTGTGTTGGACTATGCAAATACTGTATAGTAATTTTTATTATGAGAGGATTACTCATTAACCCTTTCAGTAGTCATCATGTAGAACCAGGTCATTGAGGCCAGGGTCCCTCATGTGATTCTACTGCATGAGCTCGGCTCACTCAGACAAGCTGTGAGCAGTACATTTTGACTTAGATATGGTGACTGTGCACAGTTTGAAAAAATCCTTCCCCATGTGGTGCATGATGGGAAAAACAAACACTGACCATGTGGATGGTATAAAATGGCGAATTTGAGGTATTTTCTCGGATGATTTTTATGGTTTCATTGGCTGTTTCTTAGTATAATTTGATAGAATGGAAGACATATAAATGGGATAGAGATTATTTTGATTGATTTCATGACCAAAAGTAGCTTAAAATTGAGCTCAAAATAGTGGAAATATTCAATTTTTGCCAATATTCCAGAGGGCGGGTAAGACCCTGCTACACCTCTCTCCCCCTTCCCCCAGTCTGTTTTTTAATAGGTATGATTCAATTATTGGGACACTGTAAACTATAACCAATCATTCCTGGTTATTTTTTATTATGAGCAAAAGGCACAGTACCATGACTGGAACAATACACAAATAACCTGCACATAGGAGAAGCTTATGACGATGTTTTGGTCCAACTTGGACCATTTACAAAGTCACACTAACACAAAAGAGGGAGGGAGCCAGTCCTTATCCCTCTTGCCTATATATACTGGCTCCCTCGCTCTTCTGTGTTAGTGTGACTTTGTAAATGGTCCAAGTTGGACCAAAACATTGTTGTAAGCTGCTCCTATGTGCGGGTTATTTGTGTATATTTTATTATTCAAGAAACATAGTAAATCTTTTATTTTTGTATAATTAAAATTTAGTTCAGAATGGAAGTCAGGTGTAATATAGGTGAAGCCTGGGAATGTGATTAATAAACAGAAATGTGTACATGGTTTATTTTGCCTTCTATTTTGAAACTATTATTTTTTAATTTTGTGTAAAATTGACTAAATTACTGACTGCTGTGCACTTTATATGGTAGTTGCAGTAGATCTGTATGCAGTTTCTTGTGCTCAGTCAATAGATCAGAAGGCATGCTAGCAAAATAGCTAAGAATTTCACCAAATGAAGCACTAGAATTGGCTTTCAAAAGTACTCAAAGTTGGCAAAATCTCCAGTAAGCAAATTGTACCAAGACCGCTAACTTTGCATGTGCGTAATTCTGTAAGTTTTTTTCCATCAAATTTTGTACTTTAGGTGTCATTATCTTCAGAAGAAGATTCTCTACCATTTCTGAAGAATAAAAAATTTTTATATATATATTTTTTTTAAAAGTGGGCACTGAGAGCAATATTAATTTTGGGGTCTGGACAGTGGAAAGTGTTAAAAGTGCAGTTTAGAAAATGGCTGACCTTCATGATTTGTTCATTAGGTCTATGCTGTTCTCTTGTCTTTATGTAGTCTTTTCTATGCATATTCTATATTTGGTGCTTCTGCAGTTATAATCAGCATTAATTCATTGTTTTATTTACAGTGGTGTTTTCATAATTTCCTGGTATATCTTCTCTGTTGCTATGAACTTTGTCTTAACATTTTTCACTCTGCATGGGAAGAAATTATCATTCATTTAAAGCATTCCTTTATCTTCTTTATTATATACTCATTCTAGAGCACTTTGTAAAGTCTTAACTTTATACATCATTTTTCTTCATCACTCTTTTATGTACCGTATGTTATTTGCCTTCTTTTATTCATAAAATATATTTTGCATTGTATTTACTAATTTTCTAAATTATTACATATATTTATAGCTGGTCATTCATTGTAACATTAATAGGAAAATATTCTGAATGACCAGTTGTAATTAAATGCTATTTATACTACAGTTGGTTACATTTATGTGAGAAGAAATGATTACTTTAGATTGATTCTGATTCAGGGGAAAAATAAGAGATGGCGGTATAAAGGATATGTTAGAAGATGTAAGGAGTGTAGGATATTGATATTTGTTCACTACTTCTAAACAATGTTGAAGAGAGACAAGGACAGTGTTTCTAATTCATAAACGTTAGTGTGAGAAAGTTTGAAATTGGGAAGTATTATGCACATTGATATTGTCAAGCATAGTAAAGACAACATTTTTTTAATAAGAAATGTACTGCCATTATCATATTGAGGAATGTGAGATTGTTGTGATTTATGGAATGAGTTAGGTGTAATTTGTATGAAGGTGTATTTTGTAGACAGCAGAATGCCTGAGTTAGACCAGGTAAATATACTTGTATAAAATGCAGTATGAGTAGAATTTTGCTTCCAAAAAGAACTTTTTTTTTCTTTTTATAGAGAACTGTGTAGATAATGCTGGTATTGTGCCATGGCATTATAGGTATCTTATCCTACAGGTTGTGCATTCCAGCAGTGATGCATATATTGTCCACTACATGCTAGCAGTGATACATATATTGTCCACTACATGCTAGCAGTGATACATATATTGTCCACCACATGCCAGCAGTGATACATACATTGTCCACCACATGCTAGTAGTGATACATATATTGTCCACCACATGCTAGAAGTGATACATATATTGTCCACCACATGCTAGTAGTGATACATATATTGTCTACCACATGCTAGCAGTGATAAACATATTGTCCACCACATGCTAGCAGTGATACACATATTCTCCACCACATGCTAGCAGTGATACATATATTGTCCACTACATGCTAGCAGTGATACATATATTGTCCACCACATGCCAGCAGTGATACATACATTGTCCACCACATGCTAGTAGTGATACATATATTGTCCACCACATGCTAGAAGTGATACATATATTGTCCACCACATGCTAGTAGTGATACATATATTGTCTACCACATGCTAGCAGTGATAAACATATTGTCCACCACATGCTAGCAGTGATACATATATTGTCCACTATATGCTAGCAGTGATACATAAACATATTGAAATAACACATTGGAACTCTAATATTGCCTCTGTTCAAAAATTATTAATATATTTGACATACAAAAGATATTTTAACCTTGAGTATATTAATGATGTACATTCAACTGTTCAGGGATCTTAATTATTCCTTCAGTAAAATTCTTCCATTTCTGTTCCTGCAAAAATGTTCAGGTTTTTTGAAAATTTTTATTTTATTATTATTGTATCAGTTTTAATTATAGTGCTGCACTTTAGCATAGTATTTTAACATACATTTACATATTTGAATAAAATTGGCAGAGGTTTTTCCAGGCAGTATTATGAATATATTTCTGAATATTAGTATAAAATCATTGTTAAGAACTAAAATTCCATAAACATCTATTACATCTAGTCTGTAGTTAGTATCAAGGGAAATATACATCTTATTGCCATATTGGTAAAGATAACATTAATTCTATTGTTCTCTATTACACTATTGAATTTGTATTATCTTTAGAAATAAAACTGAAATCAGTAGTATGTAGAATTGCAGTAGTAAGAGGAGAGATTGGCAATCATCATATTGGGTACTTTGCTTAAGAATTAAATTTTAATACATGACTATTAGTAAGTTTATATCAAATAGAAACATAAATTACAGTTCGCTAATCTATGTACTGTACACATCCCTCCGTTTTCTTCAGTGTTTACCAAAGATTTTTAAATAACTTATTTTGTGTTTAATTTGAATACCTAATTTTGAAAATGATCTTATAAAAAGAGTTTTATTACCCAGTATACAGCCTCTCCTCACTAAATGACAGAGTTCCGCTCCTAATACCGCGTTGCTAAATGAATTTGTCACTAAACGAGGAGCATACTATAATGGTAGTGGGTTTATGTCAACCATCTTTGATATTGCTTTTAATGTCACCTTTGCACCATTTATAACATTTTTAGTATATTTTTAAATGTTTATACAGTAGTGTACTGTATATTTTAATAAACAGAATAGAGGAAATCAGCTCTAATATACATTATTTAGGTATGCACACTGGCCAGAGAGCCCGTCATAAGTCCAAGTCGTTGATAAACGAGTACATCGCTAAGCGAGAAGAGGCTGTATGTACGTAATGCCTTTGCCAATAACCACTTGGTTATTGCCATCTTTTTTGATCTCAAGAAGGTATATGACACTTCAAGATATAACAATCTTGACCTAAGCTCACTCCTAAGGCCTCCGAGGCAGTCTACCATTTTTCCTTGGAACTTCTTTTCCGAGAGACATTTTCATGTTCAGGCTAATAATAATCTTTCTCCGGACTTTGTCCAAGCTGAAGGTGTCCCCCAGGGATGTGTCTTGAGCACCACACTTTTTCTCCTTGCTATAAATGATCTAGCATTTATTCTTCCATCAAATATCTTGTCATCACTCTATGTTGATGACTTTGCTATAGCTTGTGCAGGTGCTGACTGTTGCCTCATTGCAATTTCCCTCCAGCATGCAGTCAACCGTGTTTCCAGTTGGGCCACTGCTCATGGGTTTAAATTTTCTAGTACTAAAACACACCAAATTACTTTCACTAGACATTTTATTGTCCCTGATAATCCATTGTACCTGTATGGTTCGCTTATCCCAGAATGTGATACTGTCAAGTTTCACTGCCTTCTGTTTGACCGTCAGTTATCCTGGAAACCTCACATAACCTCCTTGAAGGCAACGTGTCATAGCCGACTGAACCTCCTTAATCCTTAAACTGTCCAAACGTAGATCAAGGTTCACTCGCGTAGCGCTCTGAACATAGATCTACTTTTTTTTTACACAAGAAAGCATGTAAAACTGAACGTAGATCTACATTTGGAGCGCTACGTGAGTGAACGTAGATTAACGTTTGAACAGTTTAAGGGTTAAAACCCTCACTCATCTTTCATGGGGGCGATCATAGAACTCTCCTTCAACTGCATTCTGTCCTAATTTTATCAAAACTAGGTTATGGCAATTATGGCAGCCTCTCCTGCAACTCTTTCTAGCCTTGATCCCATCCACCACCAGGGATTACGTTTATGCCTCGGTGCTTTTCTCTCTTCACCTGTTGAGAACCTCTACTGATTACCTTGACTGATTACAGAGCTACTCATTGCCTCCACTATTTTGTTCACTCTCATGACCTCCGTAATCCTTCCATATACAGTGGACCCCCGGTATTCGATGGCATCGGTATTCGATAAATCCGGTTTTCGATGCATTTTAACGCAAAAAAATTTCCTCAGTATTCGATTGAAAACCCGGTATTCGATACGATTTGTGTGAGACCTGTCCACATGTGGCCTGAACTGCTCCGTGTGTGCTAGTGTTTACAAGCCAGCCAGTGTGCACGCATCTAAGGATACATTCGGTACATTCCATATTATCCATATTATCACTGTGTTTCGTGCTTGTTTCTGCAAAATAAGTCACCATGGGCCCCAAGAAAGTTTCTAGTGCCAACCCTTCGAGAAAAAAGTCGCTAATGACTTATGAAATGAAGAAATAGATACAGTGGACCCCCGCTTTACGATATTATTTCATTCCAGAAGTATGTTCAGGTGTCATTACTGAACGAATTTGTTCCCATAAGGAATATTGTGAATTAGATTAGTCCATTTCAGACCCCCAAACATACATGTACAAACACACTTACATAAATACACTTACATAATTGGTCAAATTGGGAGCTGATCGTAAAGCGGGGGTCCACTGTAATTGCAAAGTACGAAAGTGGAGTGCGTGTGTCGGAGCTGGTCAGGTTGTATAATATACCCCAATCAACCATCTCTAGTGACCAGGAAAACGGCAATCAAGGAAGCTGTTCTTGCAAAAGGTGCAACTGTGATTACGAAACAGCGACCGCAAGTGTTAGAAAATGTTGAGAGATTGTTACTGGTGTGGATAAATGAAAAACAGATAGCAGGAGATAGCATCTCTCAAGCGATCATTTGTGAAAAGGCTAGGCAGTTGCATGACGATTTGGTAAAGAAATTGCCTGCAACTAGTGGTGATGTGAGTGAATTTAAGGCCAGCAAAGGTTGGTTTGAAAGATTTAAGAATCGTAGTGGCATACATAGTGTGATTAGGCATGGTGAGGCTGCCAGTTATGTTGTGCGACAGAAGTCCAGTGACTCTCAAGCTGGTCCTAGTAGCATTAAAAGAAGAAGGGAAGCAACCCCAGAAAAGGACTTGCTACCTCAAGTCCTAATGGAAGGGGATTCCCCTTCTAAACACTAACACCTCTCCCCTCCTCCCATCCCATCAATCATCACCAGATCTTCATTAAAGGTAAGTGTCAATTATTTTATTGTTATTGTAATTATTCTATTGCATTAAACTTAATATTTCATGTAGTAAAATTTTTTTTTTCATACTTTTGGGCGTCTTGCATGGATTAATTTGATTTCCATTATTTTTTATGAGGAAAATTGATTCGGTTTTCGATATTATCGGTATTCGATGAGCTCTCAGGAACGGATTAATATCGAATACCGGGGGTCCACTGTATAGGATGGTAACAGATGTTAGTAGTTCTTTATTTGTTCACCGCCCGTTTGCTCCATCCCTTTTCTCTTTGCCTACGTTCGCTCGTCTTCTCTTCAGTTGCCACCTTTCTATGTTCATGTAGCATCTAACTTTTCCCTTCCCCCTTGGGAAGTTCCGATGGTTTGTGTCTGTTCTTCCCCACTGTCATGTGCGAAAACCCAAATTACTATGGTTTTTTCTTGCTTTCTTTTTCTTAATCAGCTTTCAGTCTCATTCTCGTGCCATCGCAGTGTACACTGATGGTTCCAAGTCTTCTGATGGTGTCAGATTTGTAGCAATGTTTCCAAACAGCATCATTTATTAGCTTCGGCTTGCATTTTTACAGCTGAATTGTTTGCAATTCTTGTAGCATTTATCCATATTGCATCTATGTCTGAGTGGCCATTTGTAGTTGTTTTAGACTACCTTAGTGCTTTACAGGCTATACGGAAATTTGATACACCTCACCCACTAGTTCTTTGTATCCAACTTTGGTTACGCTGTATCTCTAGCAAACAGAGATATTGTTTTTTGTTGGGTCCCTTGTCATGTTGACTTACAGGGCAACGAACAGGCAGACACTGCTGTGTGGTCAGCGGTACATGACCTCCCAGTTTCATATAGAGGTGCTCCATTTATGGACTATTTTGCTGTAATTGCTACCCGTCTTCGCACCCGTTGGCAACAACGTTGGTCTGATCTCCATAACAGACCTCATACTATTAAACCAAGAATAGCTTTCTGGCTGTCTTCTTATCAGTGTCGAGGTTGGGAGACTACTCTCTCCTGTCTTTGCATCGGCCACACTTGTCGTACTCACGGGTATCTCGTGGAGAGGCGCCCTGTTCCTCTCTGTGAGAATTGTCAAGTTCCAGTATCTGTTAGCCACATTCTGTTTGATTGCCCACTCTATCAACAAGCATGCAGAATTTACCTTCAACGTTGTCTGCTCTGCTGCCCATTCTTTACCTTCCCTTCTTGCTGACGGACCCTCCTTTAATCCAGACTCTCTCATTGACTTTTTGACAGTAACTGATTTACTACACAAACTCTGATGATGATGATGTCTCTAGCATTCTCCTCAGTCCTTTCTACCTTAATCTCTAGCTACCCTTGCACTATCCACTACCCTGCTGCACTTCATAACCTAATAATCATCCCTCTCCCTCTTGCTACCCATTACCCGTGCATCCTTCCCTGCCCTGCTGTGCTGTATAACCCTTGTGGTTTAGCACTTCTTTTTGATTATAATAATAATAACCAGAGTGCAGGCATTATATTTCTTACCTCCAGGACTCAAGTTCAACTAACGGGTTTCCCTGAATCCCTTCATAAATGTTGCCTTGCTCACATTCCACCAGCACATCAAGTCGTACAAAGCACGTGCCTCCACTCTTATCTAAGATGCGTACACATGCCTGTTGAACGTCCAAGCTCTTTCTACACAAGACTTCCTCTACCCCCCTTCAACCTTTCCTGGAACGATCCCGACCCCTACCCCTTCTTCCCTCCACTACAGATTTATACACCCTCCAAGTCATCCTGCTTTTGTCCAACCTCTTTAAATGTCCAAACTGCCACAATATCCCCTCCTCAGTCCTCCGAATACGGCTTTAAGGATTGCTACATCTCCTAATCCTCAAACTACAAATTCTCTGCATAATATTTAAACACAGTGCCCTCATACACCACATTTTTACTGCCTCCAGCCTCCTTCTCGCAGCAACACTTGTAACATATGCTTCGGAAGTTTTTGGATGTAGAAGCAATTAGTGGGATGATGAGTTCAGAGTGGTAATGGAGAAAGAGGTAGCATACGAGATTTTTACAGATGTGATGTATGGGAGTAGAGTATACAGAGAGCAAGAGAGAGGTTAAAAGAGTGGTGAAGGGAAAGTAAATGAAAGAGTGATTGAGGTTTTTTCAACAAATTTTGCCAAGAAGAAAAAGTTTGGGAGTTAGATTAAAAAGTTGAAAAAGCCTAGTGAAAAATGGATTTTAACAGTTACAACAAAAGAGGGGAGTTATTAGACATGGAGGTAGAGGTATTGGGAAGATGGAGAGAGTATTTTGAAGAGCTATTGCGCTGTATGACCCTTGTAGGTTTAGCACTTCTTTTTTATTATAATAATAATTGATGAGCTATTAAATGTTGTTGATGACAGGGAGGTATAACTTCTTTTATGAGTAAGGAAGAACCAAATGTAAGTGTGGGGCAGGTGTGAGTGGCTAGAGTAAAGGGGGTAAAGCAGCTGGGATTGATGTGGTCTAGACAAATTTTAAAAGCAGGTGGGGATAGTTTTGGAGTGGTTAGCATATTTGTTTAATAAATGTATGACAAAAGGGGAAGGTACCTAGGGATTGACAGATAACCTTTATAGTTTCTTTGCAAAGAGAAAAAAGGGACAAGAGAAAGTGTAAGAATTAAAGGGAAATAAGCCTGTTGAGTATACCAGGTGAAGTGTATGGTAGAATTCTTATTAAAAGAATTCCTCTTCAAGGGGGCTCCTTGGCGTGGTGAAGAGGCTCTTGGTCTGAGGAATTAGACCTGTCGGTCTCCTTCTTCAGACCAAACCTAATTACCCCCCAATCCCCCCTTCCCTATCCCATCCTCCCCTTTTTCCTTTCCTCCCCCTCCTCCCCACCCCTCTCTTTTGCCCTTCCTCTTTTTGGCCTTTGGGATTTTTCCCACAGGCACGCTAGTTCCTAGGTAGGGGAAAGGGTACTGGGGTCCATCCCATTCCGTTGAGGTTCTTGGCGGTGGCGTAGTTTGCCGTGGAATCTGGATCGCCTGGGGATGTCCCGATCCCTCTCCGGTATCCCGGAGGGTGGCTTTGGGTGTCTTTCGGGCGACGGGTGTATCTCTGGAAGCCACCTTTCGGATTCTGGGGGTGGTGGCCGAAGGAGGTATGCTTTGTGGCGGATATCCGGCCGCCCTCTCTTTTGTCCACCGAGGTAGCTCGGCAGATGTGAGGTTGCTATCCCGGATTGCTGGTTTACTGGCATGAAGGGTAGGGTATGGCACGGGTTCCATGCTGCATCTGCGTTACTTGCGGTGCTGAGGTCCTCTTGGGCGCGGAGGGAGATTTCTGGCCCTTTCATTCCTCCTAGGAACTATCCCTCCCCGGTCCTCCCTTTTTTTATTCTTTTTTATTTTTATTTTCTTTCTTTTTTTTTTCTTAAAAACAAAAAGAAAGAAGTAACCTAACCATGGAGTCCCAAATCCATGACCCCGCTACCCCCAGGCCCCTTATTGTTACCGCACTCCATTCTGACCTCACCTCGTCTTTTGGCCACTCTTTGGACACTCCTAAGGCCCCTGTACCTCTTGCTGGTGCTGTTTCGTCACCCGCTTCAGGTGCCGGGGTTTCGACTGACCTCCGCTCTCCTTTGACTATGCTTCTGGCCTCTCCCTCTACGGTGCGGCAATTTTCGAATCGCCAGCCCGTCCCATGTCGGACCAACTCTGGTCCCACTTCTAAACGCCAACGACAATCTCCTTATGATGTTACTTTGTTACCTTCCCATTCTCCTCGGAAAAGACCGACACATGCACTCCTCTCCACACTCAGTTTCGGACCACACAATGGACTAAATTCTTTACTTTAAGACCGACTTCTTCTACTGCCTATCTTTCTGACCATAGTATTGGTAAAGCGCTCCTACGCCATGTTGGTAGAGATATTTCCTTTCGTGCTCTTAAGAGTGGTACGCACATCATCACAGTCCAGAATTCTACCCAAGCTCATGATCTTTCTCTTTCACATATCGATACTATTCCTATCACTATCGAAAAACATCATTCCCTCAATTCTTGTAGTGGTACTGTTATTCTGCCCCATACCATAGTCCAACAGAATTTCCAGACATGTGGCACTGACATTCTCGAACAGCTGGAACTCCAAGATCTCCCAATTCTCAAGGTAGACACTTATGTTCTTCCTGCCCATGTTCTTCCTTGCAATGTGGCTCGTTTAACTTTTGACAGCCGTGAACTCCCATCCTCTGTTTATGTAGTAGGACATCGGTTACAAGTTCGGAAAGTGATCCCTACACCGCAACAGTGTAGAAATTGCTGGCGATTTGGTCACCCAGCAAAATATTGCAGATCTATAGCCGAATGCCCAGTCTCTAGTGCCGATGACTATTCTAACATGTCTTGCACTTGACCTCCCTCTTGCCTTAATTGTCATGAGGCTCACCCTTTGTACTCTTGCCGTTGCCAGGTCTACTTAAATGAGCGGGAAATTCGTTGCCTCAAAGAAGCAGAAGGTCTCCCTTATGCTATGGCAGTTTCTCATTTCCGCCTCCAAGGGAGACTACCCTGTGTTTCTTATTCTCGTGTTTCAAAACGTCCCCCCACTTCTGGGGTCCCATCTCCTGCAGCCACCTCTGCGATTGCCGGTCCCATAGTCACTCCTGTATCTAATTCTTTTGCTGTCCTGGGCTCAGACATCCCTACTTCAACACCTCAGTCTGTCCTCACTTCTTCGTGTTCTCCCTCACAAACCCCGGTATCAACAAGACCTCGTACAACATCTCCTCCCAATCGTCCCCCTACTTCTCAGAGGTCCAAAAAATCTCCTTTAACCCCTCCTTTCCTTCATCCACCTCCACATTTTACCTTCCCGGTCTCTGTACCTGGGTCTTTCCCTTTCACTGGCTTCGTTACAAGTGTGGAGGTTCATCCTCCTCCTCGTACTGTCCCTTTCTCTGCTGTCCCCTCCCAAGTTTCTTCCTCTTCTGCCACCTCCCAGGTTTCTGCCTCTTCTGACCCCTCCCACACTTCTCCAGTTCCCTCCACCCTTTCGCCCCCCCCCCCTACCTTGGTACAATCCATTACAGTTCCGATCTTTACTCAAACTCCTCCTCCTTCCATCTCCAATATTGTCTCCCATACAACGTCTCTGAACTCCAAAACACTTGAAGCAATCTCTGAATATATTGCAGAGACCAAACCATCAATGGACACTGATCCACCCTCTGTTTCTTCTCTTTCCTCTTCTCCATCTGTGCAACTCCTTTCTTCACAGCGTACCGTTCCTTCGCTGCTTGAACGTTTTCCTTTGCCACCGCATGTGGACTTTTCTAACCCCTCTAGTCCGTAGGTACCCTTACCTGCGGATTTCAGGTATCCTTATCGTTGCCAATCATGGCCTATTTACAGTGGAATATACGCGGCCTCAGGGGTAATCGGGGTGAGCTTCAGATGTTGCTCTCCCAGTTTTTCCCTGTTGGTGTTTGCTTACAAGAACCAAAATTACACTCTGCTGTTATCTATCCCATCTCAGGCTATAATTTATTGTATTCTTCAGATCCTTTTCCTGATGGGACCTTTAATGAAAGTGCCCTTCTTCTACACACTGATATTCCATACCCTCAGCTATTTGTTCGTACTTCGCTGCATTACACAGCAGCCCATATCCACTTGCATAGGTGGTATACAATCTGTTCTTTGTATCTCTCTCCTTCTCGGGCCTTATCTATCCCGGATATTGCCTCTCTTGTTTCGTCCTTACAGCCGCCACTTCTGTTACTTGGCGATTTTAATGCCCATCATTTCCTCTGAGGGGGTCTCACTGTGATTCCCGTAGCATTCAGTTAGAGGCTTTTCTTGCTGCCCACCCCCTCCATGTTTTAAATACAGGTACTCACCCATTTTGATCCTCGGACTCATACTCTCTCTTGCATTGATCTCTCAGTCTGCTCTTCCTCCACTGCATTAGACTTCACCTGGTCTCTTCTCCCAGATTTACATGACAGCGATCATTTCCCAATCATTCTTACTTCCCCTTCATATTCACCACCTCTTCGTAACCCATGCTGGCAGTTTGATCAGGCAAATTGGAACCTTTACTCACAACTAACTGTTTTTAGTGAGGTTCCTTCTTCGTCCTCCATTGATGAGCTTTTACACCTCTTCTCGTCCTCCGTTTTAACTGCAGCTTCTGATTCTATACCCCAAACTTCGGGTAGGCATTCTCAGAAATGCGTGCCTTGGTGGTCTCCTGCTTGTGCTCATGCAGTACGTTTGAAACGCGCTGCGTGGGGCAGGTACCGGCACAATAGAACCACAGAGAGACTTCTTGATTTTAAGCAGAAGCGTGCGATCGCTCGCCGTGTCATCCGTGACGCTAAACGCACTTGCTGGTGAGATTATGTCTCCACCATCACCTCTGCTTCCTCTACGAGTGCAGTCTGGAAAAAAGTACGAAAACTGAGTGGTAAATATTCTCCTGACCCGGCTCCTGTTCTGCGGGTTGCCGGTGTTGATATAGGAAGCCCACTAGATGTTGCCAATGAAATTGGCAATCATCTGGTCCGTATTTCTCAGGGGCTCCATCTATGCCCCTCATTTCTTTCCTCAAAGTCTGCCAGAGAGTTAGCACCCTTGGACTTTTCTTCTCTCAGGGAAGAACAGTATAATGTGCCTTTTACACATCAGGAACTGGAGGCAACACTCTCAGCTTGCCCATCATCGGCAGCTGGGCCCGACGACATTCATATTCGTATGCTACAACATTTACATCAGTCAGCCCTTGCAGTCCTATTACGCCTTTTCAATCTTATTTGGTCACAAGGAGTTCTTCCACAGCTGTGGAAATCTGCCATTGCTCTCCCTTTCCGCAAACTGGGTACTACGGGACATGAAGCCTCCCACTATCGTCCCATTGCTCTTACCAGTGCAGTTTGCAAAGTGATGGAACGCCTGGTAAATAGGCGTTTAGTGTGGTATTTAGAGAGACACAACAGTCTCTCCACTCGTCAATATGGCATTCGTAAGGGCCGTTCTACCATAGACCCCTTACTACGCTTGGATGCGTATGTCCGTAATGCCTTTGCGAATAACCACTCAGTTATTGCCATATTTTTTGACCTTGAGAAGGCATATGACACAACTTGGAGGTATAATATTTTGGCCCAAGCCCACTCCTTAGGCCTCCGAGGCAATCTACCATCCTTCCTTAAGAACTTTTTAACTGACAGACATTTCCATGTTTGGGTTAATAATGTGCTCTCCCCAGACTTTATCCAAGCTGAAGGTGTCCCCCAGGGATGTGTTCTTAGCACAACACTTTTTCTCCTTGCTATAAATGATTTGGCCTCTAGTCTTCCATCCAATATTTGGTCATCACTCTATGTTGATGACTTCGCTATTGCCTGTGCAGGCGCTGACTGTCACCTCATTACAGTTTCTCTCCAACATGCGGTCGACTGTGTTTTCATTTGGGCCACCACACATGGGTTTAAATTTTCCAGTACCAAAACTCACCAAATTACTTTTACTAGACTCTCTGTCATCTCCGATCATCCTTTGTACCTCTATGGCTCCCGTATCCCTGAACGTGATACAGTCAGGTTTCTAGGCCTCTTTGACCATAGGTTATCCTGGAAACCTTACATTACCTCTCTAAAGGCAACTTGTCACAGCCGGCTGAACCTTCTTAAAACCCTTGCTCATCTTTCATGGGGAGCTGATCGTCGAACTCTCCTTCGCCTACATTCCACCCTCATTTTATCAAAACTTGATTATGGTGATCAGATCTATTCAGCAGCCTCTCCTGCTACTCTCTCTAGCCTTAACCCCATTCATCACCAAGGATTACGTTTATGCCTTTGTGCTTTTTGCTCTTCCCCTGTTGAGAGCCTCTATGCAGAAGCGAACGTTCCATCCTTATCCAATCGCCGTGATGCCCATTGCCTTCGCTACTATGTATGCTCTCATGATCTCTGCAATCCTTCCATTTATAGAATGGTCACCGATATTAGTAGACATTTTTATTTGTTCGCCGCCCCTGTTTGCTCCGTCCCTTCTCTCTTCGCCTACATTCGCTCTTGTCTTCTCTTCAATTACCACCTTTCTATGTTCATGTAAGCCCTTGTGGCTTAGCGCTTCTTTCTGATTATAATAATAATAATATGTTCATGTAGCATCTCACTTTTCCCTACCCCCCTGGGAAGTTCCAGCTGTTCGAGTCTGTTCTTTCTCTCTCCCTTGCTCGAAAGCCCAACTGTTTACGGTAGCTTCCTGCTCTCTTTTTCTTGACCACTTCCACTCTCATTCTCATGTCATTGCAGTGTACACAGATGGCTCTAAGTCTGCTGATGGCGTAGGATTCGCAGCACTGTTTCCGGACAGCGTCGTACGAGGGCATTTACTATCTTTAGCTAGTATTTTTACTGCTGAATTGTATGCCATTCTTGCTGCACTTACCTGTATTGCATCTATGCCTGTGTCATCATTTGTGGTTGTCTCAGACTCCCTTGGTGCTTTACAGGCTATACAGAAATTTGATACACCTCACCCCTTAGTCCTCCGTATCCAACTTTGGCTACGCCGCATCTTTACCAAGCATAGAGATATTGTTTTTTATGGAGTCCCTGGTCATGTTGACGTACAGGCCAATGAACAGGCAGACACTGCTGCACGGTCAGCAGTACATGACCTACCAGTTTCATATAGAGGTGTTCCATTTACGGACTATTTTGCTGCAATAGCTACCCACCTTCACACCCGTTGGCAACAACGTTGGTCTACTCTGCTCGGTAACAAACTTCAATCTATTAAACCAAGTATAGGTTACTGGCCGTCTTCTTGTCACCAGTGTCGAGGTTGGGAGACTACTCTCTCCCATCTTCGCATTGGCCATACTCTTCTTACTCATGGATATCTCATGGAGAGGCACCCTGCTCCTCTGTGAGAACTGTCAGGTTCCATTATCGGTCAGCCACATTCTGTTAGACTGCCCACTTTATCAACGAGCACACAGAATTTACCTCCGTCGTCGTCTTCGCTCCGCTGCTCTCTCTTTACCTTCCCTTCTCGCTGATGGACCCACCTTTCATCCAGACTCTATCATTGACTTTTTGACAACAACTGACTGACTTCACAAACTCTGATACCTTCAGCCCTTTCTACCTCAATCTCTTGCTACCCTCTATCCCCGCACTATCCCCTGCCCCGCTGTTTTCTGTAACCTACTGATCATCCCTCCCCCCTTCTGCCGCCCAATACCCTCGCTTCCTTCCCTACCCTGCAGCGCTGTATAGCCCTTGTGGCTTAGCGCTTCTTTTTGATTATAATAATAATAGACTGCCCACTTTATCAACGAGCACGCAGAATTTACCTCCAACGTCGTCTTCGCTCCGCTGCTCTCTCTTTACCTTCCCTTCTCGCTGATGGACCCACCTTTCATCCAGACACTCTCCTTGACTTTTTGAAAACAACTGACTGACTTCACAAACTCTGATGATGATACCTTTTGCACTCCCCTCAGCCCTTTCTATCTCAATCTCTTGCTGCCCTCTACCCTTTCACCATCCACTGCCTCGCTGTTCTCCGTAACCTGTTACTCATCCATCTCCCTTTTGCCACCTGATACCCTCGCTTCCTTCCTTACCCTGCAGCGCTGTATAGCCCTTGTGGCTTAGCGCTTCTTTTTGATTATACTAATACTGTAATAATAATTGAAAGAATTAAGGGCAAGATTGCAGATGAGCGAAGTTTTGTGTGTTTACAGTGAAGCATATAAATGAACAATATTTAGATATAGGTAAGGAAGTTTTTTTCTGCATTTGTAGATTTGTGGGTTTAGCATTTAACTATACATAAACTTCAGCTTAAGAATTTTTGAGGACAGACTCAGGTTTGGGTATGTAAGAGAGAGGAAGATTATTTTCTAGTAAGAGTAGACCTTAGACAGGGAAGTGTGAAGTCACTATGGTTTAACAAATATATAGATGTATTATAAAAGAAATGAATGTTAGGATGTTTGGGAGAAGTGTAGGATAAAGGATCTAATACAAAGTGAGAATTGTCATATTTTTTTTTTCCAATGACATGGTGCTTTTGGAAGGTTCTAGAGGGTACTTAAAAGAATTAAAAGTGAACATAGACAAGAGCAAAGCAATCAGAGTAACAAAAAAAATTAGGTAATGAAAGATTGGATATGAGATTAGAATGAGGCAGTATGGAGGAAGAGAAAATGTTTGGATATGCATTTAGGTCATGGCATATGGAAGTTAAATGAAGCACTGCCTGTGTGTGTGCGATCCTTAAGTAGGCAACTCACTTCCACCCCACCCCTCTGCTCCAAGGAAGTCAAGCAGGAAGTTCAGTGCTGGCCCCACTGCATCACGCACTGCTGTGTGATAAAGTAGAGCCATGCAGCATGTCCATCGAGCATCTTACTTTTCTTTTCTTCTCTGGGAGGTTCTGACAATTTTTATTTGTTCTTCCCCACTTTCTGTATTTGAAAGCTATTACCCAGTATTGCTTCACATTCACTTTCTTTACCACTTCCAATCTCATTCTCATGTTATTGTAATATACACTATGGTTTTAAGTCATCTGAAGGTGTCATGTATGGAGTGGTTTTTCCAGACAGAATTATATGAGGTCATTTACTAGATTTCACTAGTATTTTTCACAGCTGAGTTGTATGCAGTTCTAGTGGTGATTATGCATATTACATCAGTTCCTACGTCATCATCTGCAGTTTCAAAGGAAACTTGAAGTAATGTTTTGGTTTATTCTGAACCATCATCAAGTCACAATGGAAAAATAAAAATGAGCAAAAAAATCAGAAGACAGGTGTTTATAAAGTGAAAGATAGGTTAGGGGAAAAGGTGAGGATAAAGTCAACAATCAAGTGAAGAAAATTCCTAAAGAGGTATAGAGAAAGCCAAGGTCAGGTCAAGTTACATGTTCTACATATTTGAGCATTTGATAATGTTGAGAAATGCAAATATTGACATATGTTTTTGATCTCTCCCCAAGGCTATGCTTTGTGTGTCTGCTCTTCTCAAAAAATGTTGTTTTTATATATTAGAAATTGCTTTGATTCATCATTTTATTTTTTCTCCATTCTCATTTTTCTTGAATTCCTTCTCTTCTGGTGTATTAACTGTTATGCAATTCTAATGGGTTTAGTGCTTTTAGTGGCAACAGTTAATATTTTTACTGTAAAACTGTGCAGTATTACTTAGCAGTGTGATGCAGTGATCTTCGTTATATTAGGACAAATATTAACAAGATTCTGAACTTGCATAAAAATTTAATAAATTCAACATTTATCATAATGGGGCTGTATAATCCTACGGGTTTAGCGCTTCCCCCTTGATTATAATAATAATATCATAATGGGAGGCAAAAAATATTCCAAGTAACCAGCCCTAAAACCCAATAGGCTACAAAGCCACATTTTTTCAAAAGAGGCCTATACTATGTTCTAATCTGACACATTTATGTATAGAGCCTTGCCACTAAATTCCAATGACTAAAATTATTCATTCCTTTAAATTATACGTCTTAATGTTTATATTTTCATCATACACCTCAAACATAATTTTCAAACAGTGTGCCCCCCCTCAAGGAAGGCTCCTTGATGCTGGTGAGGGGCTCTTGATCTAGGGAATTGGATCTGTGCTCCAGTTCCCTGAATTAAGCCTGAATGCCTTCCATCCCCCCATAGGCGCTGTATAATCCTACGGGTTTAGTGCTTCCCCCTTGATTATAATAATAATCAAACAGTGTGCCATAATAAATGCTATTACTAGTATCTTAAAATTAAAAGAGTAAAATGCAACAACTGACATTATCTCAACATAAAAATAAATAAAACAATACCAAATTTATATCAGTGCTTCAGTTTATTCAAACCAATTTAGTCTTTCCAATATAGCTTAGAGGATTAAATGGCTTAGCGCTTCTTTTTGATTATAATAATAATTAGAGGATTAAAAAGTGTCGGATATTCGTTACTTTATTTATGGTGTAGAGTCGAGACAGCTGTAAATATAATTAATAATGACTAGTTTTGAGTAAGAATAAATATTCAGGCTAAATTCTACCATATATGACAACCTGGTTATGTACACAAGTGATACTGGGCACAGTTATATATTTATTAACCATTCATTGCCCACTGAAATATTTTAAATGTGATGTCCATGTTCTCTCAGTCTACTTGAAACAGAAAAAATACTTTTATGTAAAAATTTACTTAGGTTTTTAAATCCCTTATTATTTCATATCTACTGTTTAGCCCTAAAAAAAAAATTTTTGATAACATGTAAACTATTTTAGACTTGTGCTGTATAGCCCTTGTGGCTTAGCGCTTCTTTTTGATTATAATAATAATAATAATTTTAGACTTGTACCCTTGTGCACAGTCTGACTAAACTTCACAACACTCATCCCAACACTGTGCATTACATATAATGCTGACATAAATATACTCTAAACTTCAAATACAAAATACATATAGTATAAAGCTTCAATAAAACTTTGTATATACAACATTCATGAAACTAAGCAAATACATTATAATAAGTGTTTTTTATTTTATATATATTTTACATTAGTTCAGTATTTAAAAAGCTCTAGTTATAAACAAAATTAGATACCTGAGAATTCATACCATTAGAATCCAGAATTAAAAATGACCACATTAGATGACTAGAATATATGTATCCTTTAAGGAAGGGAGGTACTTAAAGGCTGTTGAAGGGATCTTTATCAAGGAAACTGGAGCTGTCTGCCTCTTCCTTGAATCAAACCTGATAACCTCTCATTCTCCAGACACTGTATGACCCTTCTGGGTTCAGTGCTTCCCTAGTGAATAACAGTATAGAGAGATGTAAGATAAGATTTTGTTTGGATTTTAACCCAGGAGGGTCAGCCACCCAGGATAACCCAAGAAAGGTAGTGCATCATCAAGGACTGTGTCTTATTTCCATTGGGGTTCTCAATCTTGTCCCCCAGGATGCATCCCACCAGTCAACTAACACCCAGGTACCTATTTGCTAGGTACACAGAGCAACAGGCATAAGGAAATGCATCAAAATGTTTCCATCCCGCCGGGAACTGAACCTGAGCCCTCAGCGTGTGAAGCAAGAGCTTTGCTAGTCAAGCCACGGGGCCACCTATTTTGTATTAATAATATTCCTGAATAAGGCAAGTTACAGCACAGCCTTTATAAAGTTAAATACAAACAAAAAAAAATTACATTGCTTAACATTGTGCCAGCAATGAACATATGTAAAATATAGTGCCAGTACTAACAAAAATATTTGAAATATATTTAATTTCATGATTGTTCACAAAATATACATTAATAGCTTTACATTATTTAATCAGTTTTTGCAACTGTATTATGATGCAAGTGAAGTTCATTTTCTATATTTAAAAAGGCATTAAGGCACATCAAATGCTGTACTCACCACTGAGACAAAAATATCAGTCAAAACACATACATAAAATGCCATTTAGTTGCATGGGAATAAATCTTTACTTTGTATATTTTAAAAATTAAATTTCAAGGAATTGATTTATCTGACAAATATACTATTTCTCAACCATCTACTCTTCTCTTTGTAACTACTCAAAACAAGGTGTAATGTTGACAAGTGTTAAAACTGAAATAGGATAAAGTCTTCAACTGTACAATACAATATTTCACCCCAAAGTGGAATTGTACCAAGACTTAACTGCACTGTTTTTTTTTTTAACTTTTTTTTTTCACTCTTATAACTTTACTCTTCTGTGGTATGGATTCGACTGCGAGTATTTAATCTGGTTTGTAATGAGTAGTGAGAAAACTCCTCAAAATTTAAAAATGGAAACAAAGATAATGGAAGTTCAAGCGATGAAAGCTTATGTAGATTTCTTCTCCCTAAAAGCTGACGGATAGTCACGCGACACAAGGATTTGAGGCTCAGAGGCAATCCTGCAAAATAAATATTGAAATAAATTAATATATCCAAGTAGATCTTAAAATAAAAGGAACAAGTTAGTAAAATCCCAAATTATGATGGAAGCATAACATGGCCAGTACAGTACATGATCACATGTGAATTTAGCGGGACATAATATTAACCGTTTAGCTGTCCAAACATAGATCTACGTTTGCACTGCTAGCCCTCTGAATATTTTGGGGAAAAAAATAAATATAAAGAGGGCATTTTTCTGTGTGCAATAAGACCAAAAAAAATTTTTAGGTTCAGTACTTACCAAGATGGGCCACGAAGTTGGCACTGGATGCTCACCTAACAGCAACATGTCCTGCTGCTTGCAGAAGTGTTGCCAATATACCTTTTTTTCTTTTATGTAATTTTTATGTTCTGATAATTACAATTTATAGTAGTTCTTGTGATTTCATGGCCACTCTTTGTTCTGACACTAATATTAGCTACTCAGTCACAAACATGCTGACAGTTACCTTGCGTTATGGAGCCATTGTTACATTCTTCATACAAGACCTGGACAGCCTGGACACCTGGTCCAGCAACTGGCTTCTTGAATTTAACCCCGCCAAATGCAAAGTCATGAAGATCAGGGAAGGGCAAAGAAGACCGCAGACGGAGTATAGGCTAGGTGGCCAAAGACTGCAAACCTCGCTCAAGGAGAAAGATCTTGGGGTGAGTATAACACCGAGCACATCTCCGGAAGCACACATCAACCAGATAACTGCTGCAGCATATGGGCGCCTGGCAAACCTGAGAATAGAGTTCCGATACCTTAGTAAGGAATCATTCAAGACACTGTACACCATGTATGTCAGGCCCATATTGGAGTATGCAGCACCTGTTTGGAACCCACACTTGATCAAGCACGTCATGAAATTAGAGAAAGTGCAAAGGTTTGTGACAAGGTTAGTTCCAGAGCTAAGAGGAATATCCTATGAAGAAAGGTTAAGGGAAATCGGCCTGATGACACTGGAGGGTTAGGGGAGACATGATAACATACAAAATACTGCATGGAATAGACAAGGTGGACAGAGACAGGATGTTCCAGAGAGGGGACACAGAAACAAGGGGTCACAACCGGAAGGTGAAGACCCAGATAAGTCAAAAGGATGTTAGGAAATATTTCTTCAGTCATACAGTAGTCAGGAAGTGGAATAGCCTAGCGAGGTAGTGGAAGCAGGAACCATACATAGCTTTAAGAAGAGGTATGATAAAGCTCATGGAGCAGGGAGAGGACCCAGGAGCCGAGTCTCAACCCCTGTAACCACAATTAGGTGAGTACAATTAGGCGAGGTGAACATTTTCACCTGCCTTGGTCACACATTACTGTCTAGAAATACAAAGTATTTATAGGTCCCAGCAATGTTTTAGACATACTGGAGTATAAATGAAACTCCAGTGGCGTGACACCTGATGATCATGCACTGCTCTAGTGAACCTTGGCTATATTTGTTCTCACTGTTTGTCTGCCTGTCTAGCTCTCTGTCTTCCTGTGTATGTGTCTGCTTGTCTCTGCCTCAGAGAGAGCCACTTATGAACCAACAGGTATTACACATGATGCAGAGTTGTCATGTCTGATTCCTGAACAAGTGAAAATGCATATTACTTGTTAGTCATGCTTATTATGCCTTATATCTACAAGCACAGTGTAGCACTTTTTCTGGGTTATTCTAGGTAATTTACACCATGTATGATAACTGTACTTGTGTATACCTGTGAGACAGAGATAGACAGCCAAACTCAATCAGCCAGCCAGTCACCCACCCAGCAAGCTGGCCTGCTGAACATGTATTACACATGTTCCAGAATCATTTCTCTTTACTTAGGGCACACGTTACAGGACATTCTGGCAGGATGACACTATCAATGGTATAAAAATTGAAAGGATGTGGCACAAATGTTGCACATGGGTTATTATCGAGGTTTTTGATATTTCCTCGACCACTTTTGGCCACATCCATTTCAAAGCCACTAAACTCAGGGTCAACATCACTTTCATCTTAAAAGGGGAGTGTTAATACGACATGACATCAGTGAATCCCTGGTGTTTGCCATGCTGTTTGCTCTAGCTGGTGCTCAATTGAACTGGTGTTCCCAAATGGTACTAAGTGGTCCCAGATTTTTTAAAACAGCCTCTCCTCACTGATGTACTCGTTTACCAACAACTTGGAGTTACGACGGGCTCTCCCCAACGAGTCGGTATTGTATGCCGTACGAGAACTTAGGTCAATGTCTTTAGGTACACCGCAGGGAGGAGTTCTTAGTCCCATGCTATTTAATATTCTGATTAATGCTCTGCTAAATGCTCTACCTGCCTCACCTAAACATATAGCTATAAGCTATGCTGATGATATCATGATCCATACAACAGGGCATAAGAAGATGAATACCATTCTTAATGAAGTTCAAGCAATTTGTAATCGACTAGGCCTCATAATATCTTCCTCTAAAACTAAGATATTAACAAGCAAACGACATCCCCCACCCATCTATTTGCAGGGTGAAATCATTAGCTACGTTAAAACTTACAGATATCTTGGTGTAGATGTACCCTTTAACAAATCCACTATACCACAACTAAACAAGAAATGTAAGGCTAGGCTAAATGCTCTCAAAGCTGTTGCTGGCTACAATCCCAACTATGGTGCAAATGTGAGAATCGTGAGAATGATGTACATAGCCTATATTAGGTCCTTAATTGATTATGCTGCTCCCATGTTGATATTAGCTAGAGAAAGTTCTCTCCGACCCTTGGAGTTAATGCAAAATGAAGCTCTCAGGATTATTCTTGGCTGTCCCAGATCTACAAAAGTTCTTAACATGAGGAAGGAGCTTGGTATTTCTAGTATCAGTGATAGGATTGTTGAAATTAACACTGTACTCGGTATTAGAATGTTGAGAAACGAACCAGACACTGTCACAGTGAATCTTACCAAGTGTCTAGAGGTAAATACACACAGATCTAAATGGATTGTGAAAACGTGCAATTGCATTAAGTTTTATAACCTACATGAACTGTATCACTGTAGGCAACAAGAGCATTTCACCCCTCCATGGAAGATGTGTTCATTTAATATCACATACCTACAAGTCCCTCCCAAGAAGCTCATTGCTAGTAATCCCTTCCTTAAATCTCTTGTTAGAGCAACTGCTCAAGAAGAAATTTCTCACCTAGCTGGTAGTAACAAGTTATCACAAGTTATATACACTGATGGATCTCAACAGGAGTCTTCTGGCAGGGCTGCATCTGCTCTTGTTGCCACCTCCCTAGTTAAGAACGATAATAAATTTGTTGAGTTAGGCATAAGAATTAACAACTGGGCATCTACACTGCAAACTGAATTGTTTGCAATCCTAATGGCGCTAAAGCTAACCTATGACACTGAGCTTGACTCTATCATCATTACTGATTCTATGTCATCACTGAAGGCTCTTGACTCATATAATGACTCCAACAACATGCTCATTGGGGAAGCCAGGTATAGATACTCAAAAATTAGGGACAAAGGAATTAATGTACAATTGCTATGGATCCCATCACACATTGGATTACTCCTTCATGATAAAGTTGATATGTTAGCCAAGAAGAGTATCGAGAAGGAGAATGTAGAATATAACTTTGGTATAACTGTGTCTAGCATTAGGAATAATATTAGGAGAGAAGTAAATAATGAAAATGATTGTTATAGGAATGCAGTTAGAAGCCTGAGTAGATCTATAACCCACTATCATAACATGAACGTAGATAAGTATGTTTATGGAGCAACTTGCAATGTGAACAGACTGACTGATGTTGTAGTGGCCAGGCTTAGGCTTGGTTACAAGTACTTCTGGCAGTTTGGGAGACACACAGATGATGATCAAACTAAATGTAAATTATGTGATCAGGCATATGGTCACTCTCTTGAACACTATGTGCTTAATTGTCCACTTATTGAGAAATACAGAGACAGACAGTATAATAACCTATGTGACATGTCAAGATATCTTATTAATGAAAATAAGATACCAGATATACTAAGCAAATTTCCTAAATTTGCTTGCAACAGATAAGTGAACTATAGATATGTAGATATAAATCCATATGTATTCCTGTTAACCCTTTGGGGCCTAGTTCCTGGGCCTTTTGTGTATCCATATGATCTCGCGCTACCGTCCACAGGATGGATATGGGGTGCACAATAAACTAGCCACTTCGGTGGCAAAATCTAATCTTAGGTCGTGGAAATGGGCAGCACAGCATCTCAGCATCAAGCATCTCAATCTCCTTCCTACAGCCACTCAGTACACTAGCTTTCAAAGTCTCCAAGACTACATATTTGTACAAATTTGTACTTTATTGTGCACCCCATAGTACAAGATTAAAGTGCAGCAGCACTTGGGAGGAAAAACAAGAGGAAAATGGAAGAAATACAAGAGAAGTTCACTGTAAAGTGGTTAGTGATGGGTCTCAGTATCAAGCAATCTCCAAGACTACATATTTTGTCTATAAATTTGTACTTTATTGTGCACCCCCATAGTACAAGGCAGAAGTGCAGCAGCACTTGGAAGAGGAAAATGGAAGAAATACAAAAGAAGTTCAAAGTGAAGGGGTTAGCTGATGTGTTCGTTTGTGTGAACCTCTTTCGTACTTCTTCCATTCTTTGTTCTTCCTCTCTCTGCACTACTCACCTCTCACCCTACATTAAGACTACAGATATTTTAAGGTAAGTAATGAGTGTACTGTACAGTGGACCCTCATTTTTCGTAATTAATCCATTCCAGAGAGTGTGACTAATTGCAAAATTGACGATTTGCAAAACCATTTTCCCCATAAGAATTAATGTACAGTGGAACCTCAAATTTCGAACTTAATCCGTTCCAGGAGCTAGTTCTAAATTCAAAAAGTTTGAAAAGTGAAGCAATATTTCCCATAAGAAATAATGGAAATACAATTAACCCTTTCAGGGTCCAAGGCCCAAATCTGGAGTCACGCACCAGTGTCCAAGAATTTTCAAAAAAATAATTTGTTATTTTTTCTTATGAAATCGTAGAGAATCTTTTTGTGAAGGTAATAAAACAAAAAGTACGAAATTTGGTGGAAAATTGACGAAATTATGCTCTCGCGAATTTTGATGTGTCAGCGATATTTACAAATCGGCGATTTTGCCGACTTTGACTCCCATTTTAGGCCAATTACATTATTCCAGTCAACCAAATTCTTAGCTATTTCACTAGTATTACTTCTATTCTATCGATTGAGCACAAGAAATCGCCAAGTCATGAGTTTCAACTACAAAATAAAGTGATCGGAAATTGTTAATTTGGCCAATTTAACACAAAGTTCAAAACATTCCAATTTCAAAATAGGGTCCAGAATGAACAATGTAGGCATTCCTGGCACTAAACTAACATTTCCTCTGTTCATTAGTTATGTTTTGAGGCTTTACAAATAAATTCCATTTTGATTTTTTATTCACATAATGAATTTTTATTCACACCAAAAAATAGAAGATTTACTGTTATGCAATACTGTAATAATTGTATAAATATCATCACCATATTTGTGAATGTATATTAGACCCACCAGCTGATGTGTATTAGACGTGTGAGGTCGTTTGTTTACTCTTGAATATCGGCAAAAATTTAACATTTCTGCTACTTTGAGCTCAGTTTCAAGCCATTTGCAGTGCTAAAACCAATCAAAATCATCTCTATTTCTGTAATATGTCTTCCATTCTATCAAATGAGACCAAGAAATCGCAAATAAAACTATAAAAAACATACGAAAAAACACTGCAAAGTTGCTGTTTTAATCGAAAAATCATGATTTCATTTTTTTTCTCTCATTATACACAGTGCTGCAGGATCTGTTTTATGTGGTGCACACATACCACATAGATGTATTCTCTCATATCTAGGCCCAAATGTACCACTCACAGTTTATCAGAGTGAGCTGAGCTCATGGCGTAGATCTACGGTTTGGACCCTGAACCTAAAGCCGTAGATCTACGGGACGGACCCTGAAAGGGTTAATCTGTTCCAGAAACCCAAAAAATATTCACACAAAAAATATATTTTATAAAGATTAATTATAGGTTTACATACACACAACAAATATAGTGTACAATTATGTATTAATAAATTTAAATAAACATGTAAAGTAACATTTTTACTTACCTTTATTGAAGATTGGTGATGGCATCTGGAAGATAGGGAGGAGGAGAGAGGGAGTTGGGGTTAGTGTTTGGAAGGGAAATCCCTCCTCCATTAGGACTTTAGGTATCAAAGTCCTCTCTGGGGTTACTTTCCTTCTCTGTCTTTTAATGGCACTAGGACCAGCTTGAGAGTCACTGGACCCCTGTCTCACAAAATAACTGTCCACAGTCCTCTGTTTCTGGCGCCTCTAAGATTTCCCTAAAATGGGGAAATCAGCTTCCTTGATTTGTTCTTTCTTTGCCAGGTTAGAAGCGATGGTCGACTTGTTTTTCACATACATCCTGGCAAGCTCAACAAATTTCCCATCACACTCATACTTCTGTATTATTTCCTTCTTCACATCTATGGTGTTTCTCACTTTCTTTACCACAGGGGTACCACTAGCAAGTTTCTTTGGGCCCATGGTAGCTTATTTCACAGTCCCACAAGCACTAAACGCAATGAATTAATCATAAAATGTTTGAGTGAGAGCGCGGGTTAGTGTTCACTCAAGCATCAACAAAGCCAGACTGGCTCACAGCACCTGCACAGGGACGCGGACAGAGCGGGCTGGCAGACAGGTCCAGTACCCGGCAGTTCAAAAATAGCGGCGAGTTCAATAATAGGGACAAAGTTGATTTGAAAAAAGCGGTCGATTTTCATAGAGTTTGATGAGCGATACGTTTGAAATTTGAGGTTCCACTGTAAATCCAATTAATCCGTTCCAGACACCCAGATGTATTAAAAAAAAAAATTTTTTTTTTTACCTTAAAGATAGATTTACTTGCACAAAAGAATGAACATTCAACATGACACTTATCTTTATTGAAGGCTGTTGTTGGTGGACGGAAGATAGGGAGGAGGGGAGAGGGAAGATAGGGAGGAGAGAGGGAAGAGAGGTTGTTTGGAAGGGGAATCCCCCTCCATAAGGATTCTAGGTACCAAGTCCTTATCCAGGGTCACTTCCCTTGTTTTTTAACCCTTTGACTGTCGAAGGGCCCAATCCTGAAGTGTCTCCTGGTGTCGCAAAATATTCGAAAAAAAAAAAATTATTTTTTCTTATGAAAATGTTAAGATTATTTTTCTGATTGTTTTAGTCCCCCCAAAAAATTTTCCCATCAGTACTTACCGACATATAGAGTCCTGAAGTTTGCTGAAATTGATCTGCGAGCGGCGACTGCCGCTCACCCAGTAAACTTTGATTTACTTGTATTCGATGGTTTCTTGTTTTTTTCACTATTTTATTTTTTCACATAACTTTTGTGGCCTGTGAGACCAAATTATTGTGCAATGTTCAAATATACACTCGTTGAATGTAACACAATAATAGCAAAAACACTCGTATCATTATAATGTTGCTAAAACTTGTTTACACAAACAATGTAAACAAATGTTTATTACGATTGTTTTATAATATATATACATATGTACAATCACTGGACACTTTTCTAGAAGTGCTGCAGCTTGTGGAATTCTTTGAAACATGGGTATAAGCACAATGGTGTCTTACACTCCTCACACATAAAACGAGTGTCTCTGCATTTTTGTGGGCGTTTTGTGGTATGTCCACAGACAAAACACCTCTTCTGAGCATTTTTCTTGGCAGTAGTAGCAGGCAGTGGTATGGGGTAGTGATCACCAGGCCTCAGACGAGAGGACATGTTTTGATAATTTCGTGGGCGCTGGTCTATTGCAGGTGTTGTTTCTTGGTACTTGAATATTATTTGTCTGATGACTGACAAACAAAATTCACCATATTTGGGTTTCTTCTTGGTCTTCAACTTATACATATTATAAGCATTCAGCATGGAAATGTCAAGAAGATGGAAAAACAGCTTTATGTACCACTTATAACTCTTCCGAACACAGTCAGCAAACCCAATCTGCATGTCACATTTGTCCACTAAGTGCATATTGAGGTTGTAATCCATCACAACTGCAGGTTTTACAATGGGTTCATTGGTCTCTCTATTCTGCTTGCCAGTGTCTACCATTTGTGTCGGTGAACTGATGTCAGCAGTGTGACATCACGTTTGTCATGCCACCGAAATGCCATGATGTCATTGGCAGCAAACACCTGCACTTCACCTCTACGACTGCCAGCATCGAACCTAGGCATATGTTTACGATTTCTACGCACTGTGCCACACACATCTGTCATGTTCACTCGCAAGAAATCACTGAGTATAGGGCTTGTGTACCAGTTGTCAGTATATAAAATATGCCCCTTACCAAGATATGGCTCCATCATTGTTCTAACCACATCACCAGAGATACTCAGTAACTTCCTGGTATCTTCCATTGTTTTACCACCAGTGTACACAATTATATCCAAAACTAGACCAGTTTTGCAATCACACAGAACAAATAACTTTATACCAAAGCGTTTCCTCTTGCTTGGTATATACTGCTTGAATGAGAGTCTTCCTTTGAACAAAATCAAAGACTCGTCAATAACAAGCTTCCTGAAAGGATAAAAATACATACAGCACTTTTGTTTCAGGTACATAAACACACGTCTGATCTTATATAACCTGTCTCTTCTGTCAGGCCTGGTTTTGTCTGAAAAGTGTAACATACGTAACAGTAACACAAATCTATTCACTGGTATAATGTCACTGAAAGCAGGGGTTGAAATCAGGCGGTCTGTCGCCCAGTATGTGTTGACACTATGCTTATACACATGTGGCATAAGCATTATTGTGGCAAAGAACAGATACATCTCTGCCACAGTTGTGTCCTTCCACTGGTGTAGGCGTGATCTTGGTGACAGAATAGTGTTTGCCATGGTGTACTCATATTATGTATTGCTTTCCCTGACAATAATGTCCATCAGGGGTTCATCGAAGAACAACTGAAAGCATTCCAGTTCAGTGGGATTGTTCCCAAGTGTACATGATGGCCGTATTCCACTTTGTCCTCCATCACAGTCATGGGGATTGGGAACAAACTCGTCATCTTGCTGCCAATCCCAGATGTGGTCAGCTGGTGCGTTCTGGATATTGTAATGTGGTTATGGTTGTGCAGGTTGTGGTTGTGGTTGTGGGAGTGTGGGGTCGGGCGAGGCTGGTTGTAGTTGTGCAGAGTCAGCAGCGCGGGTAGTAGCGTGGCCCGCTGCTGGTGTCACATGACTCGTGCCACCATCACTATCACCACCACCGCTTGCTGCCTCACTCACATCATTTATACCCATCGTAACAATATCGTCATCTTCACTATCAGGACGTGGTGTAGGGCCACGGGATGTGCTCCGAGATGTACTCCTTCCTCTTGGAAGAGCATATGGCACACTACCAGACCGCATGCGACGTTGTATATACTGCCGCTTCACTGGGGAATATTCACCCTCACTGTCACAACTAGAACTGCTTTCAATAACCTTGAAATCACTATCACTATCACTTGCACTGCTCACAACTGAGTCTTGTACACGAGCAAATAGTTTCCTCTTTCGTCCTGGTACAGGTGAACATGAATGAGCCGGCCCAGCACCAGAGGTGGAAGGTTGTGGGTCATCTGGATTTCATCACTAATTATGTTATCCTGGCTAATTTTCTCGGTCACACCTGCTTCAAAACCAGGGAATTCACTTTCACTGACACTATCATCACTGTTTGAGCTATCACTTGGGAACAAAAGACCTCCAATCCGCCGAGGAGTGAGGAAAATTCCTACCGCGAGGCATGGTGAAAATGGACTACCAAGATGGCATTCCCACAATGCACCGCTGAGTCCCAGATTTTTTCACAGGGTGCACACCGACCACTGAGACCCATTCTCTCTCGTGTAGGCCTACCAGCCCTCTCCCGCTTGATTTGAAGCCGCTAGAATTTATGCGTATAGATACGTCAAACACGGTATCTCCCATGACGTATATATACGACTGCGACAGTCAAAGGGTTAATGCCACAAATCTTTCCAGCCTACTACACATTGCACAAATCTCCATCATTACCACCCTCTACCACCATCACTACCACCACTACCACCCTCTACCACCATCACAACCACTACCACCCTCTACCACCATCACTACCACCACTACCACCCTCTACCACCATCACAACCACTACCACCCTCAACCACCATCACTACCACCATCACAACCACTACCACCCTCTACCACCATCACAACCATCCTCTACCACCATCACAACCACCCTCTACCACCATCACAACCACTACCACCCTCTACCACCATCACTACCACCACTACCACCCTCTACCACCATCACAACCACTACCACCCTCAACCACCATCACTACCACCATCACAACCACTACCACCCTCTACCACCATCACAACCATCCTCTACCACCATCACTACCACCCTCTACCACCATCACAACCACCCTCTACCACCATCACAACCACTACCACCATCACAACCACTACCACCCTTTACCACTATCACAACCACTACCACCCTCCACCACCATCACAACCACTACCACACTCTACCACCATCACAACCACTACCACCCTCATAACCACTACCACCATCACAATCACTATCACCCTCTACCACCATCACAACCACTATCACCCTCTACCACCATCACAACCACTACCACCCTCATAACCACTACCACCATCACAACCACTATCACCCTCTACCACCATCACAACCACTACCAACCTCTACAACCACTACCACCCTTTACCACCATCACTACCACCCTCTACCACCATCACAACCACCCTCTACCACCATCACAACCACTACCACCCTCACAACCACTACCACCATCACAACCACTACCACCCTCTACCACTATCACAACCACTACCACCCTCTACCACCATCACAACCACTACCACCATCACAACCACTACCACACTCTACCACCATCACAACCACTACCACACTCTACCACCATCACAACCACTACCACCCTCATAACCACTACCACCATCACAATCACTATCACCCTCTACCACCATCACAACCACTATCACCCTCTACCACCATCGCAACCACTACCACCCTCTACCACCATCACAACCACTACCACCCTACCTACCACAATCACAACCACTACCACCCTCTACCACCATCACAACCACTACCACCCTCTACCACCATCACAACCACTACCACCCTCTACCACCATCATAACCACTACCACCCTCTACCACCATCACAACCACTACCACCATCATAACCACTACCACCCTCTACCACCATCACAACCACTACTACCCTCTACCACCATCACAGCCACTACCACCCTCTACCACCATCACAGCCTCTACCACCATCACAACCACTACCACCATCACAACCACTACCACCCCCTACCACAATCACTACCACCCTCTACCACCATAACCACTACCACCATCACAACCACTACCACCATCACTATCACCCTACCACCATCACAACCACTACCACCATCATTACCACCCTTTACCACTGTCACTACCACCCTCTACCACTATCATTACCACCACCACTTTCATATTTTTCTACAATCTTTTTCTTTAATTCTATCGTGTTTGTCACCTTCTTTACCAAAGGGCTGGCACTAGCTTTCTTTCAGCCCCTGGTGGCTTATGTAGCAGTTGCAAGCACTAAAATGGGATATTACAAAATGTATCATATGAATGTGTGGGATTGTGCTCACTTGCTGATAAACAATGGGACACTGACTGTGGCCACTTCGGGGTTGCTCATACAAATCTGGGACAAACGACTATTTGCGAGTCAAACGATGATTCGCGAGCCAATATTTTGACAAAAAAGTTATGATTTTCGAAAATTACGATTTCTGATGCTTAGGAAAAACGAGGGTCCACTGCATGTGCGTTTTACTTTTTTATTGTCTTCTGTAATATGTATGAGTTATGCAAATTAAAACAAAGTTATCAGTTGGAGTTTCCTTTTTATATATTTTTCTTTCTAATATACGTATTTAATTCACCATTTGGCATTATTACAAAGCAGGCAGAGCTAGCAATAGCAGAGGGAGAAGCCAGCAGTGTGTCAGCTGATGAATCACCGTGACAGGGTGTGCTGCACGGCACTATAAAATATTGTATAATTATACTACAGTGGTCCCTCATTTTTCGTAAGCATCGTAAGTTGTAATTTTTTTAAAATCATAACTTTTTTCGTCAAAAGACTGACTCGCAAATAGTCATTCGTCCTGGACGCGTATGCACGGCCCCAAGCGGCCTCACACTGCATTCCCAGTCAGTGTGCCAGTGTTTACCAGCGAGTGACCATCACCTCACGCATTCATATGATACATTTCATAATATTCCATTCATTTAAGTGCTTGCAACTGCTAAATAAGCCACCATGGCTCCAAAGAAAGTTCCTAGTGCCATGCCTTTGGTAAAGAAGGTGAGAAATATGATAGAATTCAAGAAAAACATCACTGAACAATATTTAAGTGGCATACGTGTGGCAGAGCTGGCTAGGATGTATAAGAAACCCCATACAACCATTGCTTCCATCGTGGGCAAGAAAAAGGAAATAAATATGGGGATAAATATGCTCACAAAAATGAGATCGCAGGTACTTGAAGATGTTGAGAAGTTATTGTTTGTGTGGATTGCTGAGAAACAATTAGCAGGAGATAGTCTTATGCAGTCGATTACTTGTGAAAAGGCAAGGCAGTTGCATGACGATCTCGTAAAGAAATTGCCTGCAACAAGTATTGATATTTGTGATTTTAAGGCCAGCAAAGGCTGGTTTGAGAGATTTCAGAAATGTAGTGGCATACACAGTGTGATAAGGCTTGGTGAGACTGCCAGTTCTGACAAAAATGCAGCTGAAAAATATGTAAGTGAATTCAAGGAGTACATACAGACTGAAGAATTCAAACCCCAACAAGTGTTCAATTGTGACGAAACAGGCCTCTTTTGGAAGAAAATGCCAAGGACCTACATTACTCAGGAGAAAGGACTTGTGGAGAAACATCGCCCTGACAAAGCTGTTGCCAGCCATGTTGGCAACATGTACAATGACAAAGTCTTGTCCCATTTTAGGGAAATTTTAAAGAGATGCCAGAAACAGAGCTCTCTGGACAAGTATTTTGTGCCACAGGTGTGCAGTGATTCTCAAGTTGGTCCTAGTGGCACTAAAAAACAAAGAAGGGAAGTAACCCCGAAAAGGACTTGGTACATGAAGTCTTTATGGAAGGGGATTCTCCTTCCATAAAGTAATTAATCCAACCTCTCCCCTCCTCCAGTCTTCCATACACTAAGAAGAATTGCCAATAAAGGTGTTATGCTGTTAATATTTCATTCATGTCTCATTGTTTTCTGTGTATGCACATCTATACTGAATGTAAAAAAATTATTTTGTTTTAATACTTCTGGGTGTCTGGAACAGATTTATTGTATTTACATTATTTCTTATGGGGAAAATGGTTTCGCAAATCGTCAATTTCAATAATAGTCACACTCTCTGGAACATATTAATTATGAAAAATGAGGGACCACTGTATTACTACCAATAAAGGTTATCTACCTATCACATTTATTCCAGAATAATATTAAAACATAAATAACATGGAAGCATGATAAGGCACTCAAATTAATAAAAACTGACATTATATAGAGAGGTACTGGAGGGTGGGCAGAGCTATACGAGAAAGGGAGAAGGCACAGACTCACAGCACTTTAAAATATTGTATAATTATACTATTACCATCAATAAAGGTTATCTACCTATCATATTTATTACAGAATACGTATTAGGTATAGCATAAATAACATAGAAGCATGACAAAGATGCCCAAATTAATAAAAACTGACATTATATGGAGAGGTATTGAAGGGTGGGGGTCAGGGAGGGATAAAAAAAAAAGTGACCATGACCATTACGGAAAATGTTATGCATTATGCACCCGAAGTGCAATTTTCTTGAATTTTATTTTTCCCAATCAGTTTTGCGCAAGTTACCTGGAATATCTTGGAAATAAATTATTGACCTATTTCATGTTGTATCACTGTTAATAATGGACGGATTGAAAGGATTTTTAAAGCAAACATAAAGCTGAATGTTTTAATTTCGGGTGGTGACATTTTTGAAGTATCAGTAAGGGGCGATTCCTCGATTAGCGATGAATTCGTTTACTGACATGGTTTTAGGAACGGAACTCCATCAGTAAGTGAGGTGAGGCTGTACTGCACACACTGAGTTGTAAGACCCATTCTATACTGACCAGGCAATTTCAGGCCAATCGTGCCAAATTTGGAGGCAGGAAAAATAAAATGTTGATCTACGTTTGGAGCGGTAGTGGTAAGAACATAGATTTATGTTTGGACAGTTAAGGGGTTAAACATAATAAATCTTTATTTCTACAAGTACATGTACAAGGCATACAAGCCTAGTTGACATCAATGACACACTACTATATAGAAAGCCGCTTGTTATGCAGAGCATTTCTGGCAAATTAGGTCAGTGTTGTCCCAGGATGCGACCCACACCAGTCGACTAACACTTAGGTACCCATTTTATACTGATGGGTGAACATGGACAGCAGGTGTCTTAAGGAAACACGTCCTAATGTTTTACAGCCATACCGGGGATTCGATTTCCGGACCTCAGTGTGTGAGCTGAGTGTCCTAGCGATAGAGCTATGGTACAATAAACTGTTATATTGCATGGTAATGTTCCTGAAAATGCCGTGTTAGGTAAATCTATTGTGGCATGCAAAGAGTACGTAACCTTTATTCGGCGCACGTACACACCCTTATTAAACAGCTACCTCCCCAACCAGCGAACCGGGTGCTAAGGGTCGAACAATGGGGCCCCATCGTCAGATCAGTACTTAGGTTCAGCCAATGAGAAGGTGGGTCTGGCAATTGCAGAGGTGATGTGGTCACCACTCACCTTTCCGCCCCTGTCATTTCCATTCTAGAGCTGATTGAACATGGTTGTCCATTCTGTCTCCAGGCTGTGTCTTTGCCTATTGATTCACCATGTGGTACACATATATTTCCAACTGTATATAGTGTACATACCTGTAAATATTTATAATTACACTGGGTGAAGGAAAATATAATTCAAAGTCATTCAGCTGTGTTTGTTCTGCTCCTTGCTCCCCTTTACACCCAGGCAAACAGGCCTTATTGTTCCTGGGTTGTAATATGGGTAGCCTGTCCGAGAGCTGGAGCTGGAATTAGAGCAGGAGTTGAGCCTAGAGTTGAAGCTGAAGCAGGAACATCGTAAAGCTTGCTGTCTGGCATTGCGTCAGCTTTGCCAACACTTTAGGAAACTTTGCGTGTCAGCTTTGCATTTTTCTTTCTTTATGGTCGGCCTGCTATTGTGCGATCGTTGACAGCTGGCTATTTTGGAGTGTCAATTGTGCTCGCTTCTCTATGGTCAATCTTGCTGTTGTGTGAATATTTTGCAGTTGGTTTTGCTATTGTATGTGAGTACTCTGCATTTGTGTCAGCCTTGCTATCATGAATCTGCAGTCGTACTGTGCATAGCAGCTTGAACGTGTTGTAAGTCGTGGGTTGGAGATTAAATGCCACCTTTAAGAGTCCGACAATTAGTGACTGGGTTTACTCTACTAAACCTGCCCAGTTGGCATAAACAAGCATTGTTGGCATATTACTTGATCTATTGGCATTGATTTTCAAAGAACTCTAACTGTGGCACAACTTCGTAATCTTATTCGCAGTAAATTAAAGACAGAAAGAGACATGGTGCACCAGATTGACATGTCCCTAGCTACAGGAGTTATTAATAGATCTCCACTTAGGTTTCTGTAGAATGATCGAGACACACCTGAGCAAAACTAGCAGCCTGGTGAAGCAAAAGGTGTGTCAAGTTTGTCTAAGGGTGAGTCTGCTTCATTGGCACTTGAGTTAGCCAGACTCAATCTTGAACAAACTAAAGAGCAGTGCATTTTTGCTAGGAAGGAATTTGATAGAGAGAAAGAGAGAAGGCAATTTAAACAGACTATAGAGGACTTCAGTTTGCAAAGGGCAGTACAGTTTGTTCCTCGTTTCCTCGAAGCCGAGCCGGAACAGTTTTTTGAAGCTTTCAAAAACCAAGCTCGAGCCTTGGGGTGGCCTGAATAGCATTAGGTATCACTGGTTCACACAGCATTGTTTGGTAAGGCACAGGAGTTTACATCAGTGTTAAATGACACTGAATTTAGCAACTATCGGGTGGTGAAATCCACGGTTCTTGGTGCACATCAGTGTGTTCCTGCCAAGTACAGAAAGGCTTTTAAAGTCAGTAATCGACAGCTGCGTCAGTCTTTATGTTGACTTTGTAAGGCAACAGACTAAAATATTTACCCAGTGGTACAAAGCCAGTGGGGTCATCAACTTTGGGGAGTTAGTCCAACTCATACTGGTGGATAACCTGGAGTCTGTTGGACCAGATGTTCGAGTCTTTCTGCAGGATCACGTGTTGACCACTGCATTGGAGGCAGCCAGGTTGGCTGATACTTTTGAAACCAACTGCTCCATGTCTGAGCGGTCCCATCTCTCTTTTCAACAGCCTGGCACGAGCAGAGACCGTCAACAAAAATTTCCAGAGTGGAGAATGAAGTGCCAGCAGGAAGAAGAACAATGATGTCAGCCAACTAAGTCACATGGTGAGCTACACTACTCAACCTATGGTCAACCTGGTGAGTGACAAACCACTCAACGTGGTGTATCCCAACAACAATACCCAGAGCAGCACCAGTCACAACATCAGCAGGGAGATAAGGTCAAGCCTGCCATTTGCTTTTATAATAATAAATAAGGCCATATTCGCCCAAACTGCCCAAATAAACCCCAACCATTATGGAGAATTTATACTGTCCCTTAACAAGTCCCTGAAAGAAGTAGAGGAGGAGATGGCCCCTTATTATTGTATGAGTCAAATATCTCTTCAGGAAGTCTCCAAGAAAACTGAAGCCAGAGCCTTTACAGATACTGAAGCATATTGCTCACTTATAAGAGAGGGAGTACTTCCCCTTTCTGAACACACTTCATTACAATCCTCTGTTCTGTTAGAAGCTTTTGGAGGAGCAATTTTTCTGTCCCCTTGCATAAAATATATACAGTGGACCCCCGCATAACGATGGCATCACATAGCGATTATTTCGCATACCACTTACTTTAATCGCAAAATTTTTGCCGCGCATACCAATTAAAAACCCGCTCACCGATTTTCGTCCGAGACGCGTCCAATGTGCGCCCTCAGCCAGCCTCACATGTGCCGCCCGTGCCATTGTTTACCAGCCAGCCTCCGCGCTAACATCCAAGCATACACTCGGAATATTTCGTATTATTACAGTGTTTTCGGTGCTGTTTCTGGAAAATAAGTGACCATGGGCCCCAAGAAAGCTTCTAGTGCCAACCGTACACCAATAAGGATAAGAATACCCATTGAAATGAAGAAAGAGATCATTGATAAGTATGAAAGTGGAGTGCGTATCGCCGACCTAGTCAAGTTGTACAAGAAACCCCAATCAACCATCGCTACTATTGTGGGCACCAAAAAGACAATCAAGGAAGCTGTTCTTGCCAAAGGTTTAACTGTGTTTTCGAAACAAAGATCGCAAGTGATGGAAGATGTTGAGAGACTCTTATTGGTGTGGATAAATGAAAAACAGCTAGCAGGAGATAGCGTCTCTCAAGCGATCATATGTGAAAAGGCTAGGAAGTTGCATGACGATTTAATTAAAAAAATGCCTGCAACTAGTGATGATGTGAGTGAATTTAAGGCCAGCAAAGGTTGGTTTGAGAGATTTAAGAAGCGTAGTGGCATCCATAGTGTGATAAGGCATGGTGAGGCTGCCAGTTCGGACCACAAAGCGGCTGAAAAATATGTGCAGGAATTCAAGGAGTACATAGAAACTGAAGGACTGAAACCTGAACAAGTGTTTAATTGTGATGAAACAGGCCTGTTCTGGAAGAAAATGCCAAGCAGGACCTACATTACTCAGGAGGAAAAGGCACTCCCAGGACATAAGCCTATGAAAGACAGGCTTACTCTTCTCATGTGTGCCAATGCTACTGGTGATTGCAAAGTGAAGCCTTTATTAGTGTATCACTCTGAAACTCCCAGAGCGTTCAGGCAAAAGAATGTCCTCAAGGATAATTTGTGTGTGCTGTGGAGGGCAAACAGTAAGGCATGGGTCACTAGGGAATTTTTCTATAACTGGTTACACCATGCATTTGCCCCCAATGTGAAAGATTACCTAACTGAAAAGAAATTAGAACTTAAGTGCCTCCTGGTGTTAGACAATGCCCCTGGTCATCCTACAGACGTGGCAGAGCGACTTTATGGGGACATGAGCTTCATTAAGGTGAAGTTTTTGCCTCCTAATACCACTCCTCTCCTGCAGCCCATGGACCAGCAGGTTATTTCCAACTTCAAGAAACTGTACACAAAAGCTCTGTTTGAAAGGTGCTTTGTAATGACCTCAGAAACTCAACTGACTCTAAGAGAGTTTTGGAGAGATCACTTTAATATCCTCAATTGTGTAAACCTTATAGGTAAGGCTTGGGAGGAAGTGACTAAGAGGACCTTGAACTCTGCTTGGAAGAAACTGTGGCCAGAATGTGTAGACAAAAGGGATTTTGAAGGGTTTGAGGCTAACCCTGAGAATCCTGTGCCAGTTGAGGAATCCATTGTGGCATTGGGAAAGTCCTTGGGGTTGGAGGTTAGTGGGGAGGATGTGGAAGAGTTGGTGGAGGAGGACAATGAAGAACTAACCACTGATGAGCTGATAGATCAACTTCAAGAGCAAGAGGCCAGACCTGGGGAAACTGGTTCAGAGGAGGGGAGAGAGAAATTGAAGAAGTTGCCTACTACAAAGATAAAGGAAATCTGTGCAAAGTGGCTTGAAGTGCAAACCTTCATGGATGAAAATCACCCTCACACAGCTATTGCAAGCCGTGTTGGCAACCTGTACACTGACAATGTTGTGAAACACTTTAGGGAAGTGATAAAGGAACGAGAGGTACAGGCCACTATGGACAGATATCTTGTGCGAAAGAAGTCCAGTGACTCTGAAGCTGGCCCTAGTGGCATTAAAAGAAGAAGGGAAGTAACCCCAGAAAAGGACTTACTACCTCAAGTCTTAATGGAAGGGGATTCCCCTTCTAAACAGTAAGAAGATAATGCTCTCCCCTCCTCCCATCCCATCAATCATCACCAGATCTTCAATAAAAGTAAGTGTCATGTAAGTGTGCATGCCTTTTTCAGTTTGTGTGTATTAAAATTAATATTTCATGTGGTAAAAAAATTTTTTTTTTCATACTTTTGGGTGTCTTGCACGGATTAATTTTATTTCCATTATTTCTTATGGGGAAAATTCATTCACATAACGATTATTTCGCATAACAATTACCCCTCTTGCACGGATTAAAATCGTTAACTGGGGGTCCACATCAACTTTGGGGAGTTAGTCCAACTCATACTGGTGGATAACCTGGAGTCTGTTGGACCAGATGTTCGAGTCTTTCTGCAGGATCACGTGTTGACCACTGCATTGGAGGCAGCCAGGTTGGCTGATACTTTTGAAACCAACTGCTCCATGTCTGAGCGGTCCCATCTCTCTTTTCAACAGCCTGGCACGAGCAGAGACCGTCAACAAAAATTTCCAGAGTGGAGAATGAAGTGCCAGCAGGAAGAAGAACAATGATGTCAGCCAACTAAGTCACATGGTGAGCTACACTACTCAACCTATGGTCAACCTGGTGAGTGACAAACCACTCAACGTGGTGTATCCCAACAACAATACCCAGAGCAGCACCAGTCACAACATCAGCAGGGAGATAAGGTCAAGCCTGCCATTTGCTTTTATAATAATAAATAAGGCCATATTCGCCCAAACTGCCCAAATAAACCCCAACCATTATGGAGAATTTATACTGTCCCTTAACAAGTCCCTGAAAGAAGTAGAGGAGGAGATGGCCCCTTATTATTGTATGAGTCAAATATCTCTTCAGGAAGTCTCCAAGAAAACTGAAGCCAGAGCCTTTACAGATACTGAAGCATATTGCTCACTTATAAGAGAGGGAGTACTTCCCCTTTCTGAACACACTTCATTACAATCCTCTGTTCTGTTAGAAGCTTTTGGAGGAGCAATTTTTCTGTCCCCTTGCATAAAATATATATACAGTGGACCCCCGGTTAACAAACTTTTTTCATTCCAGTAGTATGTTCAGGTGCCAGTACTGACCGAATTTTTTCCCATAAGGAATATTGTGAAGTAGATTAGTCCATTTCAGACCCCCAAACATACACGTACAAACGCACTTACATAAATACACTTACATAATTGGTCGCATTTGGAGGTGATCGTTAAGCGGGGGTCCACTGTACTATATATTTATTTATTTATTATTTGGACATGATACATAGATACATAGTTGTACAAAAGAAATACAGTGGTTGAGTGTACATGCCAAAAGCTCCTTGTATGAAGAGCATTGTGGGCAGGCTTAAAATTAACTTAAGATTAACTAAGCAATGATATATTCAGTGGTAAAACTACGTACAGTAAACAAATTACAACATGAAGTACAAATGAGTATTTGAAATTAGAGGCTTTATTGTTGTACAAATTTTTAACACCTTTGATGAGTTACTGAGCATTCAAGAGAATGGAGTATTCTATTAGGTAATGTAGATACATTTATAAGATACAGTTAATCAGTATTTATTTAGTTGTGGGTGAGTAAGTGGTTTTTAAGAAGTGTCTTGAATTGATAAGCAGACAGTTTTTCTTTTATATTCATAAGTAATGAATTCCAGATTTTTTGGGCCTTTTATGTGAATTGCATTTTTACATAGTGTGAGATGGACACAAGGAACATCAAAGAGTGATCTATGCCTTGTGTTGTGGTCATGTGTTCTGTTCAGGTTGGTGAGGAGACGTTTGAGGGGAGGGTTTATATCCGAGTTAAGTGTTCTATGTATGTAGTAGGTACAATAATAAGTATGGATGTTTTGTACGGTAAGTTCAGAGTTTTGAATATTGGGGGAGTATGCTGCCTTTTGTTGGATAATTAATGGTCTGAGATGGTTTATTGTTGTTGAGCCCCATGCACAAATTCCATAGGTGAGATAGGGGTAAATGAGTGAGTGATATAGGGCCAGGAGAGCTGACTGTGGAACATAGTACCGTATCTTTGATAGAATGCCTACGGTCTTGGAGATTTTCTTGGAAATGTGTTGTATATGTGTTTGAAATTTGAGTCTATAATCAAGGTGGATTCCTAAGAATTTTCCCTCTGTGAGCTTTGTAATAGGTGATCCGTTTATCATTATGTTAAGAGGGACATCAGTGGTTCTGTTTCCAAACTGTATGAAGTAGGTTTTGTCAATATTGAGAGTAAGTTTATTAATCATCATCCAGGTAGGTATTTTCTGTAATTCAGTATTTACAGTATTGGCTAGCATGACTGGGCTTGGGTGAGAGAAGATGTATGTAGTTATTATTTTTTTTTTTTATTATTATTATCACACTGGCCGATTCCCACCAAGGCAGGGTGGCCCGAAAAAGAAAAACTTCCACCATCATTCACTCCATCACTGTCTTGCCAGAAGGGTGCTTTACACTACAGTTTTTAAACTGCAACATTAACAGTGTAGGAGTGAGGAAGAGCCAGTTGTGAGTGTGGGGGAAGTTCGTGAGGCAGTAGGCAAAATGAAAGGGGGTAAGGCAGCCGGGATTGATGGGATAAAGATAGAAATGTTAAAAGCAGGTGGGGATATAGTTTTGGAGTGGTTGGTGCAATTATTTAATAAATGTATGGAAGAGGGTAAGGTACCTAGGGATTGGCAGAGAGCATGCATAGTTCCTTTGTATAAAGGCAAAGGGGATAAAAGAGAGTGCAAAAATTATAGGGGGATAAGTCTGTTGAGTGTACCTGGTAAAGTGTATGGTAGAGTTATAATTGAAAGAATTAAGAGTAAGACGGAGAATAGGATAGCAGATGAACAAGGAGGCTTTAGGAAAGGTAGGGGGTGTGTGGACCAGGTGTTTACAGTGAAACATATAAGTGAACAGTATTTAGATAAGGCTAAAGAGGTCTTTGTGGCATTTATGGATTTGGAAAAGGCATATGACAGGGTGGATAGGGGGGCAATGTGGCAGATGTTGCAAGTGTATGGTGTAGGAGGTAGGTTACTGAAAGCAGTGAAGAGTTTTTACGAGGATAGTGAGGCTCAAGTTAGAGTATGTAGGAAAGAAGGAAATTTTTTCCCAGTAAAGGTAGGCCTTAGACAAGGATGTGTGATGTCACCGTGGTTGTTTAATATATTTATAGATGGGGTTGTAAGAGAAGTAAATGCGAGGGTCTTGGCAAGAGGCGTGGAGTTAAAAGACAAAGAATCACACACAAAGTGGGAGTTGTCACAGCTGCTCTTTGCTGATGACACTGTGCTCTTGGGAGATTCTGAAGAGAAGTTGCAGAGATTGGTGGATGAATTTGGTAGGGTGTGCAAAAGAAGAAAATTAAAGGTGAATACAGGAAAGAGTAAGGTTATGAGGATAACAAAAAGATTAGGTGATGAAAGATTGAATATCAGATTGGAGGGAGAGAGTATGGAGGAGGTGAATGTATTCAGATATTTGGGAGTGGACGTGTCAGCGGATGGGTCTATGAAAGATGAGGTGAATCATAGAATTGATGAGGGAAAAAGAGTGAGTGGTGCACTTAGGAGTCTGTGGAGACAAAGAACTTTGTCCTTGGAGGCAAAGAGGGGAATGTATGAGAGTATAGTTTTACCAACGCTCTTATATGGGTGTGAAGCGTGGGTGATGAATGTTGCAGCGAGGAGAAGGCTGGAGGCAGTGGAGATGTCATGTCTGAGGGCAATGTGTGGTGTGAATATAATGCAGAGAATTCGTAGTTTGGAAGTTAGGAGGAGGTGCGGGATTACCAAAACTGTTGTCCAGAGGGCTGAGGAAGGGTTGTTGAGGTGGTTCGGACATGTAGAGAGAATGGAGCGAAACAGAATGACTTCAAGAGTGTATCAGTCTGTAGTGGAAGGAAGGCGGGGTAGGGGTCGGCCTAGGAAGGGTTGGAGGGAGGGGGTAAAGGAGGTTTTGTGTGCGAGGGGCTTGGACTTCCAGCAGGCATGCATGAGCGTGTTTGATAGGAGTGAATGGAGACAAATGGTTTTTAATACTTGACGTGCTGTTGGAGTGTGAGCAAAGTAACATTTATGAAGGGATTCAGGGAAACCGGCAGGCCGGACTTGAGTCCTGGAGATGGGAAGTACAGTGCCTGCACTCTGAAGGAGGGGTGTTAATGTTGCAGTTTAAAAACTGTAGTGTAAAGCACCCTTCTGGCAAGACAGTGATGGAGTGAATGATGGTGAAAGTTTTTCTTTTTCGGGCCACCCTGCCTTGGTGGGAATCGGCCGGTGTGATAATAATAAAAATAATTAACAGTGTCATCTGCAAATAGTATGGGTTTGAGTAGTTGCGATGCATTTGGTAGGTCGTTTATGTAAATGAGAAGGAGAAGAGGGCCAAGGACACTTCCCTGTGGGACACCAACTGTAATTGGCTGTGTGGAAGAGCTTGCTCCATTTGTGTACACATATTGGCTTCTGCTGCTAAGGTACAACTTTAGGTAGTTGAGAGAATGCCCTCTTATACCAGAGTGAGATAATTTTATGTGCAGCAAATCATGGTCAATTGTATCAAAAGCTTTTTTTTTTTTTTATTATCACACTGGCCGATTCCCACCAAGGCAGGGTGACCCGAAAAAGAAAAACTTTCACCATCATTCACTCCATCACTGTCTTGCCAGAAGGGTGCTTTACACTACAGTTTTTAAACTGCAACATTAACACCCCCTCCTTCAGAGTGCAGGCACTGTACTTCCCATCTCCAGGACTCAAGTCCGGCCTGCTGGTTTCCCTGAACCCCTTCATAAATGTTACTTTGCTCACACTCCAACAGCACGTCAAGTATTAAAAACAATTTGTCTCCATTCACTCCTATCAAACACGCTCACGCATGCCTGCTGGAAGTCCAAGCCCCTCGCACACAAAACCTCCTTTACCCCCTCCCTCCAACCTTTCCTAGGCCGACCCCTACCCCGCCTTCCTTCCACTACAGACTGATACACTCTTGAAGTCACTCTGTTTCGCTCCATTCTCTCTACATGTCCGAACCACCTCAACAACCCTTCCTCAGCCCTCTTGACAACAGTTTTGGTAATCCCGCACCTCCTCCTAACTTCCAAACTATGAATTCTCTGCATTATATTCACACCACACATTGCCCTCAGACATGACATCTCCACTGCCTCCAGCCTTCTCCTCGCTGCAACATTCATCACCCATGCTTCACACCCATATAAGAGCGTTGGTAAAACTATACTCTCATACATTCCCCTCTTTGCCTCCAAGGACAAAGTTCTTTGTCTCCACAGACTCCTAAGTGCACCACTCACCCTTTTCCCCTCATCAATTCTATGATTCACCTCATCTTTCATAGACCCATCCGCTGACACGTCCACTCCCAAATATCTGAATACATTCACCTCCTCCATACTCTCTTCCTCCAATCTGATATCCAATCTTTCATCACCTAATCTTTTTGTTATCCTCATAACCTTCCTCTTTCCTTATTCACTTTCAATTTTCTTCTTTTGCACACCCTACCAAATTCATCCACCAATCTCTGCAACTTCTCTTCAGAATCTCCCAAGAGCACAGTGTCATCAGCAAAGAGTAACTGTGACAACTCCCACTTTATGTGTGATTCTTTATCTTTTAACTCCACGCCTCTTGCCAAGACCCTCGCATTTACTTCTCTTACAACCCCATCTATAAATATATTAAACAACCATGGTGACATCACACATCCTTGTCTAAGGCCTACTTTTACTGGGAAATAATTTCCATCTTTCCTACATACTCTAACTTGAGCCTCACTATCCTCGTAAAAACTCTTCACTGCTTTCAGTAACCTACCTCCTACACCATACACCTGCAACATCTGCCACATTGCCCCCCATATCCACCCTGTCATACACCTTTTCCAAATCCATAAATGCCACAAAGACCTCTTTAGCCTTGTCTAAACACTGTTCACTTATATGTTTCACTGTAAACACCTGGTCCACACACCCCCTACCTTTCCTAAAGCCTCTTTGTTCATCTGCTATCCTATTCTCCGTCTTACTCTTAATTCTTTCAATAATAACTCTACCATACACTTTACCAGGTATACTCAACAGACTTATCCCCCTATAATTTTTGCACTCTCTTTTGTCCCCTTTGCCTTTTTACAAAGGAACTATGCATGCTCTCTGCCAATCCCTAGGTACCTTACCCTCTTCCATACATTTATTAAATAATTGCACCAACCACTCCAAAACTATATCCCCACCTGCTTTTAACATTTCTATCTTTATCCCATCAATCCCGGCTGCCTTACCCCCTTTCATTTTACCTACACTCACAACTGGCTCTTCCTCACTCCTACAAGATGTTATTCCTCCTTGCCCTATACACGAAATCACAGCTTCCCTATCTTCATCAACAGTTAACAATTCCTCAAAATATTCCCTCCATCTTCCCAATACCTCTAACTCTCCATTTAATAACTCTGCTCTCCTATTTTTAACTGACAAATCCATTTGTTCTCTAGGCTTCCTTAACTTGTTAATCTCACTCCAAAACTTTTTCTTATTTTCAACAAAATTTGTTGATAACATCTCACCCACTCTCTCATTTGCTCTCTTTTTACATTGCTTCACCACTCTCTTAACCTCTCTCGTTTTCTCCATATACTCTTCCCTCCTTGCATCACTTCTACTTTGTAAAAACTTCTCATATGCTAACTTTTTCTCCCTTACTACTCTCTTTACATCATCATTCCACCAATCACTCCTCTTCCCTCCCACACCCACTTTCCTGTAACCACAAACTTCTGCTGAACACTCTAACACTACATTTTTAAACCTACCCCATACCTCTTCGACCCCATTGCCTATGCTCTCAATAGCCCATCTATCCTCCAATAGCTGTTTATATCTTACCCTAACTGCCTCCTCTTTTAGTTTGTAAATCTTCACCTCTCTCTTCCCTGATGCTTCTATTCTCCTTGTATCCCATCTACCTTTTACTCTCAGTGAAGCTAAAACTAGAAAGTGATCTGATATATCTGTGGCCCCTCTATAAACATGTACATCCTGAAGTCTACTCAACAGTCTTTTATCTACCAATACATAATCCAACAAACTACTGTCATTTCGCCCTACATCATATCTTGTATACTTATTTATCCTCTTTTTCTTAAAATATGTATTACCTATAACTAAACCCCTTTCTATACAAAGTTCAATCAAAGAGCTCCCATTATCATTTACACCTGGCACCCCAAACTTACCTACCACACCCTCTCTAAAAGTTTCTCCTACTTTAGCATTCAGATCCCCTACCACAATTACTCTCTCACTTGGTTCAAAGGCTCCTATACATTCACTTAACATCTCCCAAAATCTCTCTCTCTCCTCTACATTCCTCTCTTCTCCAGGTGCATACATGCTTATTATGACCCACTTTTCGCATCCAACCTTTACTTTAATCCACATAATTCTTGCATTTACACATTCATATTCTCTTTTCTCCTTCCATAACTGATCATTCAACATTACTGCTACCCCTTCCTTTGCTCTAACTCTCTCAGATACTCCAGATTTAATCCCATTTATTTCCCCCCACCGAAACTCCCCTACCCCCTTCAGCTTTGTTTCGCTTAGGGCCAGGACATCCAACTTCTTTTCATTCATAACATCAGCAATCATCTGTTTCTTGTCATCTGCACTACATCCACGCACATTCAAGCATCCCAGTTTTATAAAGTTTTTCTTCTTCTCTTTTTTAGTAAATGTCTACAGGAGAAGGGGTTACTAGCCCATTGCTCCCGGCATTTTAGTCGCCTCATACGACACGCATGGCTTACGGAGGAAAGATTCTTTTCCACTTCCCCATGGACAATAGAAGAAATAAAGAAGAACAAGAGCTATGTAGAAAAAGGAGAAAAACCTAGATGTATGTATATATACATGCATGTGCATGTCTGTGAAGTGTGACCAAAGTGTAAGTTGGAGTAGCAAGATATCCCTGTTATCTAGCGTGTTTATGAGACAGAAAAAGACACCAGCAATCCTACCATCATGCAAAACAGTTACAGGTTTCTGTTTCACAGTCATCTGGCAGGACGGTAGTACAGTGGACCCCCGGTTAACGAACTTTTTTCATTCCAGTAGTATGTTCAGGTGCCAGTACTGACCGAATTTGTTCCCATAAGGAATATTGTGAAGTAGATTAGTCCATTTCAGACCCCCAAACATACACGTACAAACGCACTTACATAAATACACTTACATAATTGGTCGCATTTGGAGGTGATCGTTAAGCGGGGGTCCACTGTACTTCCCTGGGTGGTTGCTGTCTACCAACCTACTAGCTATTGAAGCATATATGTGAACAGTATTTAGATAAAGGTAGGGAAGTTTTTATTGCATTTATGGATTTAGAAAAGGCATATGATAGAGTGGATAGGGGAGCAATATGGCAGATGTTGCAAGTATATGGAATAGGTGGTAAGTTATTAAATGCTGTAAAGAGTTTTTATGAGGATAGTGAGGCTCAGGTTAGGGTGTGTAGAAGAGAGGGAGAATACTTCCCGGTAAAAGTAGGTCTTAGACAGGGATGTGTAATGTCACCATGGTTGTTTAATATATTTATAGATGGGTTGTAAAAGAAGTAAATGCTAGGGTGTTCGGGAGAGGGGTGGGATTAAATTATGGGGAATCAAATACAAAATGGGAATTGACAGTTACTTTTTGCTGATGATACTGTGCTTATGGGAGATTCTAAAGAAAAATTGCAAAGGTTAGTGGATGAGTTTGGGAGTGTGTGTAAAGGTAGAAAGTTGAAAGTGAACATAGAAAAGAGTAAGGTGATGAGGGTATCAAATGATTTAGATAAAGAAAAATTGGATATCAAATTGAGGAGGAGGAGTATGGAAGAAGTGAATGTTTTCAGATACACGGGAGTTGACGTGTCGGCGGATGGATTTATGAAGGATGAGGATAATCATAGAACTGATGAGGGAAAAAAGGTGAGTGGTGCGTTGAGGTATATGTGGAGTCAAAAAACGTTATCTATGGAGACAAAGAAGGGAATGTATGAAAGTATAGTAGTACCAACACTCTTATATGGGTGTGAAGCTTGGGTTGTGAATGCAGCAGTGAGGAGGGGGTTGGAGGCAGTGGAGATGTCCTGTCTAAGAGCAATGTGTGGTGTAAATATTATGCAGAAAATTCGGAGTATGGAAATTAGGAGAAGGTGTGGAGTTAATAAAAGTATTAGTCAGAGGGCTGAAGAGGGGTTGTTGAGGTGGTTTCCTCATTTAGAGAGAATGGATCAAAGTAGAATGACATGGAGAGCATTTAAATCTGTAGGAGAATGAAGGCGGGGTAGGGGTCGTCCTCGAAAAGGTTGGAAGGAAGGAGTAAGGGAGGTTTTGTGGGTGAGGGGCTTGGACTTCCAGCAGGCGTGCATGAGCGTGTTTGATAGGAGTGAATGGAGACGAATGGTATTTGGGACCTGACGATCTGTTGGAGTGTGAGCAGGGTAATATTTAGTGAAGGGATTCAGGGAAACTGGTTATTTTTATATAGCCGGACTTGAGTCCTGGAAATGGGAAGTACGATGCCTGCACTCTAAAGGAGGGATTTCGGGATATTAGCAGTTTGGAGGGATATGTTGTGTATTTTTATATGTATATGCTTCTAAACTGTTGTGTTCTGAGCACCTCTGCAAAAACAGTAATTATGTGTGAGGTAAAAGTGTTGAATGATGATGAAAGTGTTTTCTTTTTGGGGATTTTCTTTCTTTTTGGGTTACCCTGCCTCGGTGGGAGACGGCCGACTTGTTGAAAAAAAAAAATTGTAAATACTTATAATTGCACTGAGTGAAGGAAAATATAATTCAAAGTCATTCAGCTGTGTTTGTCCTGCTCCTTGCTCCCCTTTACACCCAGGATAACAGGCCTTATTGTTCCTGGGTTGTAATATCTGTTAGATAAACTGAAGAACTTACGAGAGAAATAGAGTTACACTCCTGGAAGCCCCAAAAAAGCCAAACAACTTTTTTTAGACCTCCAGCTCTTATAAAAATAAAAGTGAATATGTAATTGTAGTTCACTGTCATGATGTATTATGCTGTTTTTACTGCTTAAGACTACAAATGCAACAGAAATAATAGTATTTCTTACCTTAAATTGTGGGTGCTGGTGTTTGTGGATGATTGTGAAGAGAGTGGAGAGTTATGTTGTGGTCCTACTGGGCTGAGGTGGATGGTAGAGGTTCTGGTACTGAAGCTGATGGTTGTACTGGAGTGTGCATAAATTCCATAATGGATTTCTGTTCTATTTTAACCCGCAGTACATTATAAAACTGACGGCAAGGCATCAGCTGCTCTAGACACCGTTTCAGGGTCCTCTTCAGTGAAAAACTCTAAGTCAGTCAGTCAAGTCAGTCAGTAAATCAATCAGTCAAGTTAGTAAATCAGTCAGTAACTCAGTCAAGTCTGTCAGTAAATCATTCAAGTCAGTCAGTAAATCAGTGAAGTCAGTGAAGTCAGTAAATCAGTCTAGTTAGTCAGTAAAGTCAGTCAAGTAAGTCAGTCAGTCAGTTTAGTCAGTTATTCATCACACAAACTCATATATTTACCTCATTCTTTTTAATTGCACAAACTGATGCTTCATTAACCCTTAAACGGTCCAAACAGATCGATGTTCAAATCCGTAGTGCTCCAAACATAGATCTACGTTTTTTTACATATTTTCGAAAATAACAAAAAAACAAATGTAGATAAAAGTTTTTTTACACATTTTCAAATGAAAAAAAAAGATGATCTACATTTTTTTACATAATTTCAAATGTTGAAAAAACGTATATAAACGTTTGGACCATTTAAGGGTTAAGGCCACAGGCTATCTCTTGTCTAATATCTCTGTTTTCTTTGTTAACTCTAAGACTTAAATGCTTATACCATTTCTTGCCACTTTCAGCAACACTGGTATGCTTATTGGGTGCCATGATTGCTTGGCCGATACAAGATATGGTAATTAAATGATCAAAACACAATTCATAAACACAGCTAGCTCCGAGGGGGCATTCGTACTGGATACATATTTACCAAGGCTGTAATGGGGGTATCGGGAGTGTTAGGGGTGGCAGGGGATGGCAGGAAGTCTCCCCTGCTGATCCACAACAAGGCAGCAGCTTGAGCTGGGGAAATTTTTTCTATGCCCGCAAACGGAACCGTATAAAGTTAATTTTACAAAGTGTTGTATAAAACTGTGCAGCAATTTTTCAACAGTGCAATAACCAAAACATGACAAATAAATCTGCATAACATAATGGTCTACTGTACCACCCTTTAAGGCTAGGTGTACCTTGATTTAGATTTTTTTATTTTTAACTTAACAGCTGTCTCCTGCTTCCTTCTGTAAATATGGTATTCATAAATGTAAAGTTGAATGTCAACACCCACAAGCATTCACAAGCTACTGTCCAGAAAACAAAACAAAAAGTAAAAATGTAAAAACTAAATGAAGACAGCAAAACAAAAAGGGATACCTAACAATAAAATTAGTACCTTACCTGATAAAGTAACTAAAAGTTCCTTTGCAGGTGAGCATTCTAGAAATTCTTCTATACAAGTAGTTCCAGCAGTTCCTAGCTGGCGCAGGTTCCCCCCACATTCATAGTACAACTTCACAAACTCTGGATACTCCCTACAGAGAGAGTTTTGTGTCAAAGAAATATACTGGTAAAGGTATATAAAATTTAAAATTTTCACTGTTATTTAATAAGTAAAGTTATGTACTAAATAGTATAGTATGTGTACATCACGAATTGCAGTTGAATAACCTGTATCATACTTTACAATCTGCAGCTGTAAAACATTTAGAAATTTATTTACATCTATGGAATATGACATATATTAACCTTTACACTGTCCAGACCCCTGAAATTAATATTGCTCAGTGTAGACTTTTTAAAAAGAAAATCTGAAATGGTAGAGAACTTTTTTCTGAAGATAATGATTCCACAGGTACAAAATCTGATGGAAAACTTACGGAATTATGCAGGTGCGAAGTTAGTGATCTCTGTGCAATTTACGCATCAGTGCTTTCACCCACAGCCAATTCCACTGTTCCTAATTCTTAGCTATTTTGCTTGTATGCCTTCCATTCTATCAAATATGAGCACAAGAAACCGCCCATTCAACTACAGGTCTCCCTCAACATTCGTGAGGGTTAGGGGATCACGACCCTCGCGAATGTTGAAAAATCATGAATGTTTGGTGCCCCAATATATTGTAGGGAAATATAATACAATACTGAATCCTTAACCTACTGAGCCATGAACAATCATAAAACACACGAAAACATCGTAAAATACATACATGTGGAAATATAAACACATATGCAGTATAATGTGATCCTTTAATGACAATGTTTCGCCCGCACGGTGGGATTTTTCAAGTCACAAACAGATCTACCTGGGGTGGAAGGTACATGAGTATTTATAGTCAGGTTCAGAATGCTGTGGTCAGGTGGAGAATGCTACATCTGATAATCTACCGAGTGAGGTTATAGAGTCTAAAATCTTGGGTAGCTTGTAAGGGAGATTGGATAAGTTTGTGAGCAGACCTTCTGCAGTGTTCCTTCATTCCTATTTTCTTATGTGGGATAGCGATGAAGAAGTTTCTTGGCAAGTGGTTCAGCTATGTTATAGAAGCCATTGAACCACCTGCCAAGAAACTTCTTCATTGCTATCCCACATAAGAACATAGGAATGGAGGAACAATGCAGAAGGTCTTCTCACAAACTTATCCAATCTCCCTTCCAAGCTACCCAAGATTTTAGACTCTATAACCCCACTCGGTAGATCATCAGATGCAGCATTCTCCACCTGACCACAGCATTCTGAACCTGACTATAAATACTCGCGTACCTTCCACCCCAGGTACACCTTCATCAACCAACGATCTCGCCTCTCTAATTACCCCGTGTTGAGAGTGGCTTTCCTCAGTGGTGGTTACTGGACCTTCGTCTTCACCATCAGGATTGGTGCATCGGTGGCCGCCTACCGAAGGGCAGGAAGCCTCCCTCTGCACTCCTGTTGCTGTCTTAAGTCTCCACGCCGACTGTACGTGTAGTCTACATGCCATACAGCCAGTGTTGCCTCTCCTCGCTGCTGTCTGAAGTCTCCATGCCTCAGCCTGTATGTGAAGCCTCCATGCCATACAGCTAGTGTTGGCTCTCCTCACTGCTTGCAGCCAGTGTTGCCTCTCCTCGCCGAGTGGTGGTTACTGGACCTTCGTCTACACCATCAGGATTGGTGCGTTGGTGGGTGCCTACCCAAGGGCAGGAAGCCTCCCTCTGCACTCCTGTTGTTGTCTGAAGTCTCCATGCCTCAGCCTGTACATGTAGTCTGCACACCATACAACCTGTGTTGCCTCTCCTCGCCGCTATCTGAAGTCTCCATGCCTCAGCCTCTATGTGAAGTCTGCACACCATACAGCCAGTGTTGCCTCTCCTCACCGTTCACAGCCAGTGTTGCCTCTCCTCACCGTTCACAGCAAGTGTTGCCTCTTCTCACCGTTCAGGGCATACAGTGCTCCATCAAGCTACAGCTCACCTCCTCAGTGTCCTATGCCTCCAGCGACAGACTCCACAAGAAAACTTTAAAGTTATAGCCAGGCAAGTACATGTATGTGTGTTTACTTCACACATACTTGCCTAGCTGTGTATTCTAACAGATTTGGCCGCCACAACTGATTTACAATGCCTTCAATGCCTTCCACCTCCTATCCCTTACCACTCCTCCTCTACCGCCAACACCTGCCTCTACTCCGTCTACTCCTGCCGCTAAGGCCTACCCTGCCTCTACCTCTTCCAAACCCAATTCTTTCTCGCTTAACCTCAAATACTCTAATTCTGATCATGCCACTATCTGTCCTGGAAATTTATTGTACAACATCACTGGTGCACCCCAGCTGAAAGTCTTTAAAACCAACTCAGGCTTCAAACTCCTTCTTGACAGACATTCTTACGAAGCGTACACCTCAACCCAGACCAAAAAAAAACTTCTCAATGCAGGCTTCACTATTATTTAGACTCCTGAGCACCGCACCAAATGCACAGTGGTCGCAAAACATGTAGACTATTCTCTCCTGACTGCCTATGACACAGACAAAGAATACTTTATCAAAGACATTAGTACTAAGAACAAAGTCTCTGTTGACGATATTTACAGACCTGAAAACTCTACCATCCTCAAAATACGCTGTTCAATTCCTTCTGACGCCTCTACATTCTTCAATCAAGGAATCCTTGTCAAGACCATCCGCATTCCTCCAAACACTCTCTTCACTCTGAACTTCCACCCCATCACACGTCTGAAATGCTACAAATTCGGCCATGACAAAAACTCATGCACATCCACACAAATCTGCTCAAGATGTTCAGCAACTGGCCACTGGCCCAGTCAGCTAGCCAATACCGTGAATACCGAATTACAGAAAATATCTACCTGGATGATGACTAACAAACTTACTCTCAACATTGACAAAACCTACTTCATTCAGTTTGGAAACAGAGCTACAGATGTCCCTCTTAACATAATGATAAACGGATCACCTATCACAAAGCTCACAGAGGGAAAATTCTTAGGAATCCACCTTGATAATAGACTCAAATTTCAAACACATGTTCAACAAATTTCCAAGAAAATTTCTAAGACCGTAGGCATACTATCGAAGATACGGTACTATGTTCCACAGTCAGCCCTCCTGGCCTTATATCACTCACTTATTTACCCCTATCTCACCTATGGAATTAGTGCATGGGGCTCAACAACAATAAACCATCTCAGACCATTAATTACCCAACAAAAGGCTGCAGTCAGAATGATAACAAATTCCCACTATAAGCAGAATACTCCACCAATATTCAAAACTCTAAACCTACTCACCGTACAAAACATCCATACTTATTATTGTACCTACTACATACATAGAACACTTAACTCGGATATAAACCCTCCCCTCAAACGTCTCCTTACCAACCTCGACAGAACACATGACCATAACACAAGGCACAGATCACTCTTTGATGTTCCTCGTGTCCATCGCACACTATGCAAAAACTCAATGCACATAAAAGGCCCAAAAATCTGGAATTCATTACCTGTGAATATAAAAGAAACACTGTCTGTTTATAAATTCAAGTCTCTTCTTAAAAATCACTTACTCACCCACAACTAAATAAATACTGAATAATTGTATCTCATAAATGTTTAACCTATGACCCTATCAAACTTTGTTTTTTTTAATTACATTTCCTAACATAATACTCCATTCTATTGAATGCACAGCAACTCAGCAAATGACCATATGACCTGTCTTTGAAATACTCATTTGTGCTTAATTGTTATTTGTTTACTATAATTTTTACCACTGAATATATCATTGCTTAGTTAATCTTAAGTTAATTTTAAGCCTGCCCATAATGCTCTGCATACAAGGGGCTTTTGGCATGTTACACTTAACCACTGTATTTCTTTATACATCTATGTATCATGTCCAAATTAATAATAAATAAATAAGTAAATTAATACTTGCAACCTCCCCCTTAAATGTTCTAACTGCAGTGGGTCACACACTGCAGTTGCAAATTCCTGCCCTTCTTGAAAAGACATTCTCTCCTCCCTCAGAGCAAGCCAACCTCCCTCCTCCCTCCCCAACCCCTTCCCTGTACTGCTCCCCCCTTCCATACCTCCCTCCCCTACCCCCAATGCCTGGGTTACTCCACGCACTTGGTCTACCTCTTCTACTCTACACACATCAAACACCAACACACAGACTACAAGCACCTCTCCTTCTACACCTACACCCACACTAGACTACAAAACTAATTGTCAACTCGTCACTGCTGCCCACTCTGTGATGGTAATCTCTCAAGCTTACCAATCAGACTACTCACATGTCCTTAACCTAATCTTGTCTGCAAACAATCTTCCCTCTTTAATTATCCCTCCCTCCTGCTTCTCTTCTAAGCCCCCTACAACCTCTCCCTCCTCCCTCTCTCCCACTCCCCCACTTCTAATACCCACCAGCTCTCCTCCTCCCCTACCCCTCTTCACTACTTCCACCCCTCCCACCAACACCCCAACTGCTGCTGCTATGACCACCCCTCCCCCCACCTCCATACCCACTTCCTCATCCCCAACCAAAGCTCCCACTTCTTCATCCCTTACCATAGCTTCCACTTCCTCATCCCCTGCCAAAGCTTCCACTTCCTCTGCATTCACCTTTGCCCACTCCTCCACCACAACCAAAACTTCATCCAGGTCCAACTCCTCCTCCAGACAAAACCCACTCAAACCTAAACCTGCTCCAACTTCTGACAGACAGACCAAAAAACATAAAACTAGATCCATCTCTTCCTCCCCTTCCAGGAAACGGGTCCATAACACCTACAAACACACATCCACCGATGGCACCACTATCACGGGCTTTAATCCAAACTCCTCCCCCGACATTAACTTTGCTATGACGAAATCATTAAATCATGTTTAACCCTTTGAGGGTTTTCGTCGTACTAGTACGTCTTACGCCTTACGCGTAGGGGTTTTTGTCGTACTAGTACGCATAAATTCTAGCGGCCTCAAATCTCACAGGAAAAGGCTGATAAGCCTAGATGTGAGAGAATGGGTCTGTGTGGTGGGTGTGCGCAGTAGGAAAAAAATCTGGGACCCAGTGGTGCATTGTGGGAATGCCATCATAGTACACAATTTCCACCGTGCCCTGTGGTAAGAAGTTCCTCACTCCTCGGCGAATTGGGACACTTTTGTTCCCCAGTGACAGTTCTAATACAGATGGAAGTGACAGTGAAGATGAGTTTCAAGGTTCTGGTGAGGTTTTGACCGAAACTAATGACCATAATATGGGTAATAGTGAGGAAAACCCAGACAACCCACAGCCTTCCACCTCTGGTGCTGGGCCGTCGTTCAGTTGTACCAGAATCAAAGAGGAAACTCCTATTTCCCAAAATCCCAGACTCAGATGTGAGCATTGGTGATGATAATGATAGTGATTATGAACTACAAGCTCTTCAGACTTGTTCCAAGAATGGAGGAGGAGGAGGAGGAGGAGGCAGAGGAGGAGGAGGCAAGAGGAGGAGGAGGCAAGAGGAGGAGGAGGCAAGAGGAGGAGGAGGCAAGAGGAGGAGGAGGCAGAGGAGGAGGAGGAGGAGGAGGAGGAGGAAGAAGAAGAGGAGGAGGAGGAGGAAGAAGAGGAGGAGGAGGAAGAGGAGGAGGAGGAAGAAGAAGAATACGTAATGATAACAATAATACATAATAATAATACATAATAATAATAATACATAATAATAATAATAATAATAATAATAATAATAATAATAATAATAATAATAATACATAATAATAATAATAGGTAATAATAATAATATGTAATAATAAATGTTCACCCATGACAGTAACACGATAAGGGGAGATAACATCTGATAAGTGCTGACGTTTGATGAGGGTAAATGAGGGTAGAGCTGATGCCAAAAGATGAGATGAACATCGCCCTCCCTTTGTTTTTGCTGGTATACTAACATTTCTGTCTGTCTATTTGCCTGTCTGTCAAGCTCCCTGTCTATCCATCTAGCTCTCTGTCTCAGAGAGCCACAAGACTGCGTCATCACTTTTACTCACATCTTCAAGCAGAGTATAGCACTTTGTCTGGGTTTCTTGGGTTATCCTAGGTAATTTATACCATGTATTCTTGTATTTATGTGTACCTGTGAGACAGAGATAGACAGACAGATAGAATGAGGGAGAAAGATAATTAGATAGAATGGAGGAGGGGAAGCAGCATCCGACCCCATTGTTTTGACAGGCCGAGGGGGAAAGAGTAATGAGCTAATATGTCACTTTGACAGCTGCGGACTCCTTGTAATTTACACTATGGACAAGGAGGAGAAGGAGTAGGGGGAAGAGGAAGAAGAGGAGGAGGAGGAAGAGGAGGAGGAGGAAGAGGAGGAGAAGGAAGAGGAAGAGTAGGAGGAAGAGGAATAAGAGGAAGAGGAGGAGGAAGAGGAATAGTACGAGGAAGATTAGGGGGAAGAGGAGGAAGAGGAAGAAGAGGAGGAGGAGGAAGAGTAGGAGGAAGAGGAAGAAGAGGAGGAGGAGGAAGAGGAGGAGGAGGAAGAGGAAGAGTAGGAGGAAGAGGAAGAGGAGGAAGAGGAAGAGTAGGAAGAGGAAGAGTATGAGGAAGAGTAGGGGGAAGAGGAGGAAGAGGAAGAAGAGGAGGAGGAGGGTGGAACACTAGTACACTGGTACTGGTACACTAACATTTCTGTCTGTCTATTTGTCTGTCTGTCAATCTCCCTGTCTATCTGTCTATCCGTCTAGCTCTCTGTCTCAGAGAGCCACAAGACTGTGTCATCATTTTTACTCACATCTTCAAGCAGAGTATAGCACTTTGTCTGGATTTCTTGGGTTATCCTAGGTAATTTATACTATGTATACTTGTATTTATGTGTACCTGTGAGACAGAGATAGATAGACAGATAGAAAGAGAGAGACAGATTGAAAGAGATAGAATGAGGGAGAAAGATAAAACACCATTGTGTATGACACCATGTTTCAGAGTTCCACAAGCTGCAGAACTAATAGGAATATGTTCAGTGACTGTATATTGGTATATATATTATAGAACAATAATAATAAACAATGTTTTGTATTGTTTGTTTTTGTAAACAAGTTTTGTAAACAATATATTGATAATTATGTTTGTGTGCTTATTGTGTTGTATACAACGAGTGTATATATGTACATTGCACCTTACTTTGGTCTCACAGGCCACATAAGTTATGTGAAAAAATAAAATAGTGAAAAAAACAACAAACCTTCAAATACAAGTAAACTAAAGTTTACCGTCTGCTGCCCGTCCCATTCACTGACGCCTATAAAAAGCGCCAGTCTTCTTGCCTTTGCTCCAGACTCTCCTCCACCACGATGCTGTGAACACTAACTCCAAGGCCGAGGGACTGATTACCTCATCTTTTGTATATAGTTCTACTGTCTTCCTATTATGTCCTAGAATCTGTATTGATAAAGCCACTGGATGGCGAAACGTCTACTACAATAAAGATATCCAGATGTTGCACATGTGTCTTAACTTTCATATTGTCGGTATTTTATACCTTTCTTGCACAACTTGTCAGACACTGCAACATCATGGAATCTTGGTTCAGAGGACATCTACAAGACCTTCTTCACGGCTGCTGCAACTAACCCATCTCTTTGGGAAGGACCTACTTCCACTGGGGAATCCCGCCTACCAGTGACCGCCCTCGTCTGCTGCCCGTCCCATTCACTGACGCCTATAAAAAGCGCCAGTCTTCTTGCCTTTGCTCCAGACTCTCCTCCACCACGATGCTGTGAACACTAACTCCAAGGCCGAGGGACTGATTACCTCATCTTTTGTATATAGTTCTACTGTCTTCCTATTATGTCCTAGAATCTGTATTGATAAAGCCACTGGATGGCGAAACGTCTACTACAATAAAGATATCCAGATGTTGCACATGTGTCTTAACTTTCATATTGTCGGTATTTTATACCTTTCTTGCACAACTTGTCAGACACTGCAACATCATGGAATCTTGGTTCAGAGGACATCTACAAGACCTTCTTCACGGCTGCTGCAACTAACCCATCTCTTTGGGAAGGACCTACTTCCACTGGGGAATCCCGCCTACCAGTGACCGCCCTCGTCTGCTGCCCGTCCCATTCACTGACGCCTATAAAAAGCGCCAGTCTTCTTGCCTTTGCTCCAGACTCTCCTCCACCACGATGCTGTGAACACTAACTCCAAGGCCGAGGGACTGATTACCTCATCTTTTGTATATAGTTCTACTGTCTTCCTATTATGTCCTAGAATCTGTATTGATAAAGCCACTGGATGGCGAAACGTCTACTACAATAAAGATATCCAGATGTTGCACATGTGTCTTAACTTTCATATTGTCGGTATTTTATACCTTTCTTGCACAACTTGTCAGACACTGCAACATCATGGAATCTTGGTTCAGAGGACATCTACAAGACCTTCTTCACGGCTGCTGCAACTAACCCATCTCTTTGGGAAGGACCTACTTCCACTGGGGAATCCCGCCTACCAGTGACCGCCCTCGTCTGCTGCCCGTCCCATTCACTGACGCCTATAAAAAGCGCCAGTCTTCTTGCCTTTGCTCCAGACTCTCCTCCACCACGATGCTGTGAACACTAACTCCAAGGCCGAGGGACTGATTACCTCATCTTTTGTATATAGTTCTACTGTCTTCCTATTATGTCCTAGAATCTGTATTGATAAAGCCACTGGATGGCGAAACGTCTACTACAATAAAGATATCCAGATGTTGCACATGTGTCTTAACTTTCATATTGTCGGTATTTTATACCTTTCTTGCACAACTTGTCAGACACTGCAACATCATGGAATCTTGGTTCAGAGGACATCTACAAGACCTTCTTCACGGCTGCTGCAACTAACCCATCTCTTTGGGAAGGACCTACTTCCACTGGGGAATCCCGCCTACCAGTGACCGCCCTCGTCTGCTGCCCGTCCCATTCACTGACGCCTATAAAAAGCGCCAGTCTTCTTGCCTTTGCTCCAGACTCTCCTCCACCACGATGCTGTGAACACTAACTCCAAGGCCGAGGGACTGATTACCTCATCTTTTGTATATAGTTCTACTGTCTTCCTATTATGTCCTAGAATCTGTATTGATAAAGCCACTGGATGGCGAAACGTCTACTACAATAAAGATATCCAGATGTTGCACATGTGTCTTAACTTTCATAAAGTTTACCGGGTGAGCGGCAGTCGCCGCTGTTGCCATACGCGGCTCATTTTCTGCAAACTTCATGCATCCATATCTCCGTAAGTATTGATGGTAAATTTTTTTTGTTTATCCTATAATGTTTAGAAAAAAAAACTCTATTTTTTCATAAGAAAAAATAATTTTTTTTTTTTTGAAATTTGGCCGACCCTGAGAACGAGTTTCGGAGAGGGCCTGTCGACCCTCAAAGGGTTAAGGTGATTCAGTTCAACGTACGTTCTTACTTTACAATCAGACACCTACTGGCCGAGCTCCTTGAAGCAGAGAGGCCAGATATTGTTTTGCTAAACAGTACCTGCCTCAAAGCCCCTCAGCGTATCTGCCATTATGGTTACATTGCACTACAGTCCCCCTATGATCCCCACGATGGGGTTGCCATCATTGTCAAATCCAACATAAAACACAAATTTCTCCCAATCCCTTTTATTCATCAACACTGTCTTGCGGTCAGAACACACACCCACCTTGGCCCCTTTATCTTTTTCACCACCTATGCTCGCCCAAACACTATTCTCAACATACACGACCTTTCCTTAGTCTTCAACTACACCAACACTCCAACATACCTACTAGCTTACATGAATGCCAAACACACCGCCTTTCATCACACCAGTAACAACCAACTTGGTCACCAATTACTCAACTTCACAAACCATAAACACCTAATTCACCTCAGCCCAGACTTCAACACCCACACTGGCCATGGCAAACCCGACATCATTCTGGCAAACCGAGCCAGCTCTCTAGTTCAACACTACATCTCACCTGGCCCTATTACAGGCTCTGATCACATCCCAGTCATCTTACACATCTCCTCCAACCCTATCCTCATCCCAGCCACACCTTCATTCTCCTACAAGAACGCTGACTGGGATGCTTTCAAACAACACATAGACAATACTAACCTCACCTATGACTACAACAACAAACCTATCTCTGACATCAACACTCAACTTGATCTCATCCAGGACACCATTACACAAGCAGCCAACATCGCAATATAAAAGAAAACTCACGCCACTCATTATTCCTTCAAACCCTCAATCAGAACAAGAAGACTAATTATCTGCTACCACAACCGCTTCCTCTACAACACACACAGATTTAATAAAGTCTGATTAGATCTCACTTACCTTAGAAACAACATTCTACACAGCCTAGACCAAGACCACAACAATCACTGGTCACAACTCATACAACAAGCAGACAAACAGAGTATTAAAAACACCAAAGCCTTCTGGAACTTTATCAAAAAAATCAGAGACACAACTCTCACCAAGAAATTCAAACACATCACCCACAACAACACACACATCTCAGATCCGCAGGATGCTACTAACATCTTCAAACACATCTGGGAGAACATCTTCCACCCTCACCCACCTCACCCTAATGCTATTCAACACATTCAGAACATAGAACACTGGAACACTACACACACACAAGAAACAACACCAGACAGCCATATCCATCTGGACTCTCTTACCTCCTCCCAAGAACTCAGCACTCCTTTCACCAACACAGACATTAAAACTCTCCTCAGACACCTTCCTCCCAAGGCTCCTGGTGCCTCTGGCCTAAACCATATTATCCTAAAACACCTTCCTGACTCTATCATTACTGCCTACACAAACCTCCTCAATGCCTCCCTTGCCTCTGGATACTTCCCTTCCCTCTTCAAAGCTGCTACAGCTATCCTCCTTCCTAAACCCAAAAAAGACCACTCTGATCCTAGAAACTATCGCCCTATCAGCCTCCTCGAAACTTTAGGAAAACTCTTTGAAAACTTATCAACCATTGCCTTTGCAGGTACCTGGAACACAACTCTCTACTTTCTGGTGGCCAGTTTGGCTTCAGAACTCACAGATCCATACAGGATGCAATTAACATCATTCTCAACTACATCCACATAAATACAAAACAAAGAAACAGGACGGCCCTGGTTGCAAAAGACGTTGAAAAAGTTTTTGACACTGGCATGAAGGGCTCAAGTACAAACTCTGCACTAACTTTAACCTGCCTCTCACTACTTGTAAACTCCTCTGCAACTTCCTAGATGGCCGTACCATGAGAATCAAATTCCAAGGCTGTTACTCTGACTACTTCACACTAAATGCTGGAGTACCCCAGGGAACTGTCCTCTCCCCTACCCTCTACATTTTATACACTAACGACATTCCAATACCTGTATACCACAACTCCATCACACTAGCCCATGCAGATGACATACACAACTTATCACTCATGCCAATATAGATATACTCACACACAAAACACAAAATGAGGTCAACAGGATAGCCATCTCGGAACAAAAATGGAGGATCAAATCCAATGCAGCAAAATCCAGCATTACATATTTTAACTATAGGAAACGTGATCCTCCATTACCTGTCGAGCTCAGAACAGCTGACACCCGCACTTACATCCCCATCACACAATCTGTCACTGTCCTTGGCGTTATCTTGACTACCTTCTTTGCTTACACAGACACATTCACTCAAGGCATGCAATAGCTAGTAAGGTCCTTGCGGGCCTCTACAAGCTGAAACATGTAAAGTAAAAGGACACAAGTGGAACTAATGTGACATTTTATTGTGGCAACGTTTCGCTCTCCAGGAGCTTTATCAAGCCATTACAAACAATACATGGACACAGAGGGTATATAAAGGCTCAGAGTGAGGTGCAATACTAGTGAGGTACCATTTCGATGTTCACTAGTGGTAGTAGTAGTAGTAGTGACAAAAGTAATACAATATGGTAGAGCAATTAATTCGTACCTGAGTAAAATGATATAAAAGCTATTACTTGGGTAACATAAAAATAGGTTGGACAAATATAGACTGGAAAGAGGCAGCCTGTTTCAGTGTTCACTCTCTGTAATGTGCTTTGTGTAGAATAACGGGAGAGACTATGTGATGGCAGGGTTTACTGTTTTCAGGAGGATTCTTGCTAAGACTTCGGAGATGGTGAAGCTGCCGTTGTTTTGTTTAATTGTATTCAAAACAGCGATCAGTGCTGATTCGAGGCACTTGCGTCTGCGGAAATTAGTTTCTTTGATCACTAATTGGGCGTCTCTGAATTTCATGAGATGATTGGTGGAATTTCGGTGATGTACACAGGCGTTGTTCAAGTTATCGTTCCTACATGCGTAAATGTGTTCATTGAGGCAGGTGTCGAGGTTTCTTGCTGTTTCACCTACAGTATTTTATACCATTTATTTCCAAAATACAGTGGACCCCCGCATAACGATTACCTCCGAATGTGACCAATTATGTAAGTGTATTTATGTAAGTGCGTTTGTACGTGTATGTTTGGGGGTCTGAAATGGACTAATCTACTTCACAATATTTCTTATGGGAACAAATTCGGTCAGTACTGGCACCTGAACATACTTCTGGAGTGAAAATATATCGTTAACCGGGGGTCCACTGTACATACATGTATTATATATACATACATGCTACTCTCACTCATATATTTGTCCAATCTCTTTTTAAAGCTACCCAAGGTCCTATCGAAGCTAAAACCTTGAGTAGTTTCAAATTTAGGTTGGATAAATACATGAGTGAGGGGGTTAGATTTGAGTGGGACTTGCACGTGAGTAAATAGAATTATCAAAGCTTATTGCTTGGGTAGCGTTTCTGTTAGTGGGTTGGATTTGTGAAGGACATGCTAAGTATAGGCCAACAGGCCTACTGCAGTGTTCCTCCTTTCTTATGTTCACATGTTCTTATAACCATACTAGGCAGATTGTTCCACTCATCAACATAAGAACATAAGAAAGGAGAAACACTGCAGTAGACCTGTTGGCCTATATTTGGCAGGTCCTTCACAAATCCAACCCACTAACAGAATAAATGCTACCCAAGCAATAAGCTTTGATAATTCTATTTACTCACGTGCAAGTCCCACTCAAATCCAACCCCTCTCACTCATGTATTTATCCAACCTAAATTTTAAACTACCCAAGGTTTTAGCTTCAATAGGACCTTGGATAAAGGGATGGGGACTGTAGTGGCAGGCTTCCTTGTGAAGGACATTATGATGGGCAACTGAGACTGTTTCTTCATATTTACAGAGTTTTGTAGGGAATCATGCCTCTATCAATGTCGTTCATCACCTTCAAAGTTCTCAACATAAAAATGATTTGGCGGCTGGGAATTTGTGAATGTTCAAAGTCCACAAAAGTGGATAACGCGAATGTTGAGGGAGACTTGTATTTTAACTACCCTATAAAATGTACAGAGGTTAGTAATTTGGCCAATTTTACACAAAATTAACATTTTATTTTTTTAACACATCGGCCATTTCCCACCAAGACAGGGTGGCCCAAAACAGAAACACTTTCATTATCATTCACTCCATCACTGTCTTGCCAGAGGTGCACTCACACTACAGTTATAAAACTACAACATTAACACCCCTCCTTCAGAGCGCAGGCACAGTACCTCTCATCTCCAGGACTCAAGTAAAGCCCACTGGTTTCCCTAAATCCCTTCATAAATGTTACCTTGCTCACACTCCAACAGCACGTCGAGTCCTAAAAACCATTTGCCTCCATTCACTCCTATCTAATATGCTCACGCATGCTTGCTGGAAGTCCAAGCCCCTCACACACAAAACCTCCTTGACCCCCCCTCCCTCCAACCTTTCCTAGGCCGACCCCTACCCCGCCTTCCCTCCACTACAGATTTATACACTCTCAAGGTCATTCTATTTTGTCCCATCTTTTCTACATTTCCGAACCACCTCAACAACCCCTCCTCAGCCCTTTGGATAAATAAAGTCCATAATAAATAACGTAGACATTCCTGGCATTAAAACAATATTTCCTCTGTTCATTAGTCGCATCCCCCAGTTTTCTTCTATATTACACTTCTATATTACACTATATTACACAGTGATGGAGTGAATGATGGTGAAAGTTTTTCTTTTTCGGGCCACCCTGCCTTGGTGGGAATCGGCCAGTGTGATAAAAAAAAAAAAAAAAAAAAAAAAAAAATTACACTTGCCTTCCATTTTGAATCCTTATTCACAAAAAAATAGATTTACTCCATTTCCCAGATAATAAAATATAACCTGGAAAGATTGGCCAAGGTTTACAGTGTCCCAATAATAATATAATATAATAATAATATATAATTCTAGGTAGTAGGTTGGTAGACAGCAGCCGCCCAGGGAGGTACTACCGTCCTGCCAAGTGAGTGTAAAACTGAAGCCTGTAATTGTTTTACATGATGGTAGGATTGCTGGTGTCTTTTTTTTTCTGTCTCATACACATGCAAGATTTCAGGTATGTCTTGCTACTTCTACTTACACTTAGGTCACACTACACATACATGTACAAGCATATACAGTGGACCCCCGGTTAACGAACTTTTTTCATTCCAGTAGTATGTTCAGGTGCCAGTACTGACCGAATTTTTTCCCATAAGGAATATTGTGAAGTAGATTAGTCCATTTCAGACCCCCAAACATACACGTACAAACGCACTTACATAAATACACTTACATAATTGGTCGCATTTGGAGGTGATCGTTAAGCGGGGGTCCACTGTATATACACACCCCTTTGGGTTTTCTTCTATTTTACTTCTAGTTCTTGTTCTTGTTTATTTCCTCTTACCTCCATGGGGAAGTGGAACAGAATTCTTCCTCCGTAAGCCATGCGTGTTGTAAGAGGCGACTAAAATGCTGGGAGCAAGGGGCTAGTAACCCCTTCTCCTGTATATATTACTAAATGTAAAAGGAGAACTTTCGTTTTTCCTTTTGGGCCACCCCGCCTCGGTGGGATACGACCGGTGTGTTGAAAGAAAGAATATATAATAATAATAATATCCTTATTTACTACAAGTACGTGTACATGGTATACAGGCCTAGCTGACATCAGTGACATACTACTATATAGAAAGCCGCTTGTTATGCTGAGCATTTCGGGGAAAATGAATCAGACTAGGGGTTGTAGAAGGGCCCTAGCTATCCTCTGGAATATTGGCAAAAATCTAATATTTTCACTAATTCGAGCTCAATTTAAAGCTACTTCCAGTCCTGAAGACAATCAAAATCATCTTTATTTCAGTAGTATATCTTCATTCTATCAAATGATACCAAGAAACAGCCAATAAAACCATTAAAACCATATAAGAAAACACAGCAAAGTCACTATTGTAAACCATACACTCAGTCACGGTTTTGTTTTTCCCATCATGCACTATGTGGGGGAGGATTTTTTTTTATACTGTGCACACTTGCCACACAAACCCATTCTCTCATATGTAGGCCAAAATTTACCTTTCACAGCTTATCTGAGTTGAGCTTATGATGTAGGACTATGTGAGGGCCCCTGGTCTCAGTGATGTAGTTCTACATGACAGACAGTGACAGGGTTAAATTAAAAATTTCTATCTTTTATAACACTCTGGCCATCTTTACCAAGGTGGGATGACCCTGAAAAAACAAAACACATTTACTATCATTCATTTAATAACTAACCTGCCAAAAGTGTGCAGGCATCACAATTCAAATCAGTCTCCAAATTGCAGTGCTGCATGACCCTTATAGGAACAGCACTTAATATGATGATGATGATAATTATAAAGTAATAATCTGAACTGAAACATCCCCACCCCTCCTTTACTACCCACCAGGACTCAAGTCTGATTAACCAGTTTCCTGAATCCCTTCATAAATGCTATTTTGCCTCTAATGGATTTAGTGCTTGGTGAAGATTATAATAATAATAATAATAATAATAATAATAATAATAATAATAATAATAATAATAATAATATGTAATGCTATTTTGCTCACACTTCAACAGCAAGTCAAACCATACAATCTACCTGTCTTCATTCTGATCTAACACAAACAATATTACTGGATGTTTAAGTCCCTAGCACTTAAAAACCCTTTTTCCTTCCCTCCCTCCAACCCTTCCTAGAATAACCCCTACCTCTCCTTCCTTCCATCTCAGATTTACCCTTTCAGTGTCTCCCATGCAGATCTATGTTACTGATGCTAGTGTTGCTGATGTAGATCTACGTTTTAAAACAGAGCACCCTGAAATATGCTGCGAGTGTAAATTTTGATCTAGACATGAAAGAATGAGTCTGTGCAGTGGGTGTGCACAGTATAAAAAAAAAGTTCAATGCAGTGTATGATGGGAAAAGTAAACCTCTGACCTTGTGTTTGGTTTAAAATAGCAACTTTGAGGTTGTTTTTATGGATTTTACTGTTTCTTTGCATCTTCTGATACAATGGAAGATATAATAGTGAAACAGAGATGATTCCTGTTGGTTTCAGATGAAAAGTGGCTTAAAATAGGCCTGAAAATGGCAGACATTTGATTTTTGGCTATTTTCAAGAATGGTAGGGTGCTGACTACTCTACTGATCTTTTTTTTTGTTTTTTTACTGCTTCACTTATTGGAATACCTAGTGTTTATTTTGGCCTTTTTAAACTGGAAATTGTTGAATTTTATGTAAAATTGGCTAAATTGCTGAATCCTGTGAATTTAGTAGGATTCTGTAGTTCTGATAGCTGAATGAGCAGTTTCTTACCCTCGGTCAAGAGAATGCAAGGCATCCTAGCAAAATAGCCAGGAACTGGGTCAGTTTCAGCAATGGAACTAACCTAAAATAGGCTTCAAAGTGGGCAAAATTGCTGATGCATAAATGGTGCCCAGACTGTAGTCTTGGCACAATTAGTTTTCCATCAAATTTCATATCTTTTGTGTCATTAGCTTCAGAAAATTATTCTCTACCATTTTCGTTTTTTTTTTTTTTTTGTTTTAAGGATACTGATGGGACTTTGACAGTGAGAGGGTTAATAATTACAGTACTCATTGATGGGACATTGACACTGAAAAGGTTAATAATTACAGTACTCACCTTGAATATTTCAGAATGGCATGTGGAATTGACAATCGAGCTACTATTCTTGGAGCTACTTCATAGGGAAGTGAGGTAAGGTTTGCTAAAGCCCCTGATTTTAATAGCTCAAAATAACATGAGAAATGAGCATAAACAACAGCATGTTGCAATGGCCAGCCAGGTACACATGTGAAGATATGGTCAAAAGGCTCGGGATCAGCACCATACTCTAGCAGGAGCTGAAAACAGAGAAGAAATGAGACAAGTTGGAATCCTTTCCTTGCGCCTATACACGTTGCAGAAGTTATCTGCCTTAAATGTTTTACATATCATCTTGGTAAATAAGTATGTATTTGCATTTAACATGCCAAGAGCAAGAAGCTGGTCACTCTCTTCTTGAATTTAACTAGTACAGTACACCACATTACAGTAGGGCCCCACTTATACGGCGGGTTAGGTTCCAGGCTGTCGCTGGAAAGCAGACATTGCCGGAAGGCAGAATGCCATTTTTTCCATTTATAAATGCATATAAATGCCAGACAACTAGTTTACACTAAATTACATTAAGTTAGTAATAGAACCAGGCATTAAAAGCACACAAAGTAAAATACATTCACAGTACATTCATTACTTATCTTAAAGTATTTGTAATCTTAATGAAGGGAGAGTGGCGAGTAGTAATTATTTGTAGGAAGTCAGGTGTAGGTAGCCCTGGCTCCCCGTCACATACTTAATATACGATATTTAAAACATCCCAGAGAGTTAAAATACACATACAGTACACTCACTATTTACCTTAAAATATGTGTAGTCTTAATATAGGAAGAGAGGTGAGTAGTATTTATTTGTAGGAAGTCAGTGTAGGTAGCCGGTAGGTGTAGCCCACCTGGGCTACACCTACCGGCTACCTACACTGACAGATAGACAAAGATAAATAGACAGAGACAGACCCTAAATTTGGGGTTAACATCATTTTCCTCTTAAAAGGGGAGTGTTAATATGACATTACATCAGTGAATCCTTGGTGTTTGCCACACTGTTTGCTCTAGCTGGCACTCAATTTAACTGGTGCTCCCACAAGGTACTAAGTGGTCCCAGATTTTTTTAATATGGTGCACACCAAGTGTTAAGACCCATTCTATGCTGACCAGGCATCTCAGGCCAATCATGCCAAATTTGGAGGCAGGAAAATTAAAACGTATATATACGTTTGGGGCGCTACATGTAAGAACGTATACATATAAACGTTTGGACAGTTTAGGGGTTAAGTCTGGAAACTTTCCAAAATTTCTAGTGTTTTAAAGTTATTGCATATTTTATATATACTCTGATAATTATACTTATGTGTACCTGAACCTAAACAAACTTGCACATTATGCTGGTGTGCAGGTATACATTAAAATCACAAAGAGTGTCTCACTAGTCGTGACACCATATTAATAATAATAATACTAATAATCACTATGGGGCACTTTAAATGTAATATGTTAATACAGTACGTACTGACATTTTCATTAATCCATCCATGATATTTTTTTTCAAAATTATATAAGAAACACGTTACGTATCATAACCATCACACATACATCCACAGTAGAACAAATTGACTTAAATATGAGATGTGGCAGCTGAATGGCTTGTTGAAGTGATGGTAAGAATTACACTTCCTTTAGTCCAACAGCAGAGAAAATGTGTACACAACAGCATTACTGGGGGTAACTGTAGAAAATTATTCCTTTCATATGCCTTCACTCAGAGTGTCCTTACCTCTAAAAATGATGTGTTGCATGAAAACGGGAGTGTTGCTGTTAGTTATTCTACTGCAACGTTAAGACAACTTGTACATAACATAAGGTGTTTGTATTGCAGTACAGTGGACCCCCGGTTAACGATTTTAATCCGTGCAAGAGGGCTCATCGTTATGCGAAATAATCGTTATGCGAATTAATTTTCCCCATAAGAAATAATGGAAATAAAATTAATCCGTGCAAGACGCCCAAAAGTATGAAAAAAAATTTTTTTTACCACATGAAATGTTAATTTTAATACACACAAACTGAAAAAGGCATGCACAATTACATGACACTTACTTTTATTGAAGATCTGGTGATGATTGATGGGATGGGAGGAGGGGAGAGCATTATCTTCTTACTGTTTAGAAGGGGAATCCCCTTCCATTAGGACTTGAGGTAGCAAGTCCTTTTCTGGGGTTACTTCCCTTCTTCTTTTAATGCCACTAGGACCAGCTTCAGAGTCACTGGACCTCTGTCGCACAACAAATCTGTCCATAGAGCTCTGTACCTCCCGTTTCTTCAAGACTTTCCTAAAATGGGCCATAACATTGTCATTGAAATAGTCACCAGCACGGCTTGCAACAGCTGTGTCAGGGTGATTTTCATCTATAAAGGTTTGCAGTTCAAACCACTCTGCACACATTTCCTTAATCTTTGAAGTAGGCACAATGGATTCCACAACTGGCATAGGCTTCTCAGGGTTAGCCCCAAACCCTTCAAAATCTTTCTTAATTTCCATACTAATTCTCACCCTTTTTACCACAGGGTTGGCACTAGAAGCTTTCTTGGGGCCCATGGTCACTTATTTTCCAGAAACACCACCGAAAACACTGTAATAATACGAAATATTCCGAGTGTATGCTTGGATGTTACCGCGGAGGCTGGCTGGTAAACAATGGGACGGCCGGCACATGTGAGGGCACATTGGACGCGTCTCGGACGAAAATCGGTATGCGGGTTTTTAATCGGTATGCGGGGCAAAAATTTTGCGATAAAAGTAATCGTTATGCGGAAAAATCGCTATGCGATGCCATCGTTATGCGGGGGTCCACTGTATAAGCTTCAAAAACGTATGAGAAATGAACATGAATGAACCATAACCAGACAGGTATTAAATGCGTTCATCTGTTTGTTTGCATTCTCTGCATCGCTTACAAAGTATGTTGATGGTAATAATAATAATAATCGCTCTGGGGTACCTTAAATTTAAGTCGTATATTTCGTGTATGTGTGGTAGCCAGGCAAGCTATCACACTTGACTTTCTACAATAAATACTCACCTTTCATCCTGCATTAAGACTACACATATTTTAAGGTAAGTAATGTGTGTACTGTATGTATATTTTATCATGCTGGGGCACTTTAAATGTCGCAACTTTAAATGTCGCAACTACTCAAACCCACACTATTTGCAGATGACACTACATATGTCTACTCCCACCCGAGCCCAGTCATGCTAGGCAATACTGTAAATACCGAATTACAGAAAATATCAACCTGGATGAAGACCAACAAACTTACTCTCAACATTGACAAAACCTACTACATTCAGTTTGGTAACAGAGCTGCAGATGTGTCTCTTAACATAATGATAAATGGATCACCTATCACAAAACTCACAGAGGGAAAATTCCTAGGAATCCACCTTGATAATAGACTCAAATTTCAAACACATATACAACAAATTTCCAAAAAAATTTCCAAGACCGTAGGCATACTATCGAAGATACGGTACTATGTTCCACAGTCAGCCCTCCTGGCCCTATATCACTCACTTATTTACCCCTATCTCACCTATGGAATTTGTGCATGGGGCTCAACAATAAACCATCTCAGACCACTAATCACCCAACAAAAGGCTGCAGTCAGAATGAAAACAAATTCCCACTACAGACAGCACACTCCACCAATATTCAAAACTCTAAACCTACTCACAATACAAAACATCCATACTTATTATTGTACCTACTACATACATAGAACACTTAACTCTGACATAAACCCTCCCCTTAAACATCTCCTTACGAACCTCAACAGAACACATGACCATAACACAAGACACAGATCACTCTTTGATGTTCCTCGTGTCCATCGCACGCTATGCAAAAACTCAATGCACATAAAAGGCCCTAAAATCTGGAATTCATTACCTGTGAATATAAAAGAAACACTGTCTGTTTATAAATTCAAGTCTCTTCTCAAAAATCACTTACTTACCCACAATTAAATAAATACTGAATAACTGTATCTCATAAATTGTATCTCATATATGTATCTCATTATTGTATCTCATAAATGTCAACCTGTGACCCAATCAAACTTTGTTACTATTTAACTTCATTACCTAACAGAATACTCCATTCTACTGATTACACAGCAACACAGTAAATGACCATATAACCTGTCTTTGTAATACTCATTTGTACTAAACTGTTATCTGTTTTACAATAATTTTTGTACCACTGAATATATCATTGCTTAGTTAATCTTAAGTTAATTTTAAGCCTGCCCGTAATGCTATGCATTCAAGTGGCTTTGGCATGCTGCATCTAACTGTATTCTTTTGTACTTCACTGTATCATGTTGAAATAAATAAATAAATAAATAAATAAATAAATATATTACATGTAGGTGTGGTAGCCTGACAAGCTACCATACCTACCACCTGGCTTCCTAAAATAAATACTACTCACTCTCACCCTACATTAAGACAAAAATATTTTAAGGTAAGAAATGAGTGTACTGTATGTGTATTTAACTTTTTTATTGTTTTTTAATGCCCAGTTCTATTACTAACTTAATATATGATAGTGTAAACATGTTATGAAGCATTTATATGCATTTACAAATGAAAAAAAAAGTGTGACTCACTTTATGGTGATTTCTGCTTTACAGCGGTAGCCTGGAACCTAACCTGCCATATAAGTGGGGCCCTACTGTATAGGGTTTCAATCAGAATGTAGTCAAGGGCTTTTTTATGCCTAAATCTCTATTCTTTCTTATACATAATATTAAACAGCTTAGAACAATATTTAGATATCAAACCTGAAATAGTATATAGAAATATATAGATTGTACTTTGCATTATTCATGACCCTACTCAATACTCTGCATTATTTATGACCCTACTCAATACTCAATATTTAACTTTACAAAAAATCTCCCAATTACCTAAATCTTAAAACTTCAAATCTAGACACCCAAAGTTCATACATTATTAATACTACATTGTATTATAAATACCTACCCAAATCAATACTGCTTTACACCCAATTGTAGCATTCTTATACTGTAAACTACTTTCAACAACTCACAATGTTAAATTCCCATAACATAATTTCAATATTCATTATTGAAACTATTGTAATTAGAGTAAAATTACTGTCTACTATAAACAAAAAAGATGTACAACTTAAACACACTACGATCAATTTCTTTAGTATTAAGTAGTCTGTAAGCCATGAAATTAAGTCTGCCCATAATGCCTAGGCATGATAGTGGCTCTCTTTGCACCACAACTCATTATTGTAATTTCATAATCTTGCAAGCAAATAAAATTTGATTCAAGTTATGCAAGACCTATAATAACTTAACGCTTGCAAATTTTTAGATCCGACTGTATATACAGTGCAGTATACAGTAGAACTTTTCTATACAGTGCATAATTTGTAAATATGATTGAAAAAGTACATCCAAAATTGAACAGCACATGAAAAGGCTTTCATAGTACGTGTTATTCAATTTTGGATATATAGGTCGGCCATCACTAATCCGGCATCATTGGGACCTGTAGAGTGCCAGATTAGTGATTTTGCCAGATTACAGAGTGGTTAGGTTAAAATACACTTAACCCAATGGTGATATTTGTGCATCAGCGATTTCACCCACTTTATGGCCTATTTTTGGCCCATTCCATTGTTCCAGTCTACCAAACTCATAGCTATTTTGCGAGTATTCCTTCTATTCTGTCGACTGAGCACAAGAAACCACCCATTCACCTATTTCAACTACCCAATAAAATGGTCAGAAATCAGTAATTTGGCCAATTTCACACAAATTTCAAAAGATGCCTATTTCAAAACAGGGTCCAGAATAAACAATGCAAACATTCCTTGCATTAAAATAACATTTTCTCTGTTCATTAGTCATGTCTCCAGGCCCCTCTTATATTATGCTTGCTTGAATTTTTATTCACACAAAAAATAAAAGATTTACTGTTATGCAGACTACTGCATTATTGTAATAAATGTATAAATAATGCCAACCCATTCATGACTGTGTATTAGACTGGCCAGTTGGACACGTATTGGATAGTGACATCATTTGTTTACTCTTGAACATCAGCAAAAATTGAACATTTCCACTAGTATTTTGAGCTCAATTTCAAGGTAGTTTTAATCCGTAAACCATTCAAAATCATATCTATTTCTGTAACATATCTTCTATTCTATCAAATGAGACCAACAAAACGAGAATACAACCATACAAACCATATGAAAATACAGTGGACCAATGGCATTAATACGTTCCAGAGAGCTAGCCGTTAGACGAATTTGCTGTAGTCGAATTAATTTTCCCCATAAGAAATAATGGAAATAGAATTAATCCATTCCAGACACCCAAAAGTTTTAAACAAAATGATTTTTTTTACATGAAACATACATTTCCCTACACAAAAACGAATGGGACATGCAAAATAAACAATAATTAAATGCCACTTACCTTTATTGTGGAGTTGTTGATGAGTGATGAGACGGTAGGAAGATGATGCAGGTTTTTATTGTTTGGAAGGGGAATCCCCTTCCATAAAGACTTGAAGTATTAAGTCCTTTGGTGGGGGTTACCTCCCTTCTTGGATTTTTAACCCTTAAACTGTCCAAACGTAGATCTACGTTCGCTCACGAAGTGCTCCGAATGTAGATCTACGTTTTTTTTTACATTATTTCTTATAGAGAAAATTAAGGTTGGAGTGCTACGCACACAGACGTAGATCTACGTTTGGACAGTTTAACCCTTTCAGGGTCCAAGGCCAAAATCTGAAGTGGTGCTCCAGTGTCCAAGAAATTTTGAAAAAAAAAAAAAAAAATTATTTTTTCTTACAGAATTAAAGAGCATATTTTTGTGAAGGTAATAAGACAAAAAAAAAAATCTGATCAGTACTTACCGAGATACAGTTCCAAGAAGTTTGTCAAAAATGATGTGGTGGCGGCAACATCGACGAATTCCACATACGCGCATTACATTATTTTGTGGTTTTAGTTGTTTTTTCTTTTCTTTTCCAATTTTTTTCTATTCCTACTAACATTTGGGGCCTGAGAGACCAATAGTGTATATAATGTATATATATAAACTCACTGTGTTGAACACAATAACCGCACTAAAGTTACTATCATATTATTGTTTACCACTGTTGTTTATTACAATAAACATGCACAAATATTGTATAATACTAATGTTCTATGATATATTTACATATTTACAATCACTGGACATGGTTTTAAAACTGATGGAGCTTGTGGAACTCCTTGAAACAAGGCACCATGCACAGAGGCACCTTACATTCCTCACACATAAACCGAGTGTCTTTGCGTCTTTGTTGCCGTCGTTTTGTTTGTGCACAGACAATGCATCTCTTCTGAGCAAATTTCTTCTGAGTTGAAGGAAGCTGTATTATGAAATGATCACCTTCTCTCCTCAAACGCTTGGGTATATCCTGAGGAATTCGAGGACCATGTTGTATAGCAGGTGTTGTTACCTGGTACTTCATTATGAGTTGTCTGACAACAGACAAACAAAATTCACCATACGGTGGTCTGTTGCCAGTCTTTATTTGGTACATATTATATGCATTGAAAAGTTTCATGTACCACTTGTAACTCTTACGAACACAGTCAACAAAACCAATCTGCATGTCACACTTGTCAACCAAGCGCATGTTTTGTGTATAATCAATCACTGACACTGGTTTTCGAATACGTTCATTAGTCACTCGATCAACTTTGCCACTGTCTTGCATTTCATTACGGTGAATGGTTGTCAACAATGTGACATCTCGTTTGTCATGCCACCGTAATGCCATGATGTCATTGGCAGTAAACACCTGCACGTCATCACCACGAGCACCTGCGTTGAGCCTGGGCATATGTTTACGATTAGAACGCACTGTGCCACACACATCTGTCTTGTTCACTCGCATGAAATCACTGAGTAATGGGCTTGTGTACCAGTTATCGGTATATAATGTATGCCCCTTACCAAGATAAGGTGCCATCATGTTTCTCACTACGTCACCTGAGATACCCAATAACATCTTGGTATCTTTCAATGTTTTACTACCCGTGTATACAACAATATCCAACACCAGGCCACTGTCACAATCACAGAGTACAAACAGTTTTATACCAAAGCGTTTCCTCTTGCTCGGTATATACTGCTTGAATGACAGTCTACCTTTGAACAAAATCAAAGACTCGTCAATTACAAGATTCTTGAATGGATAAAAGTATATGCTGAACTTTTGTTTGAGATACATGAAAACATTTCTAATCTTGTATAACCTGTCACTTCTGTCAGGCCTGGTTTTGTCAGAGAAGTGCAACATACGTAAGAGTAAGATAAACCTGTTCACTGGTATGATTTCACTGAAGACCGGGGTAGAAATTAGCCGATCTGTGGACCAGTATGCTTTTATATTATGCTTATAGACGTGAGGCATAAGCATTATTGTTGCAAAAAGCAAATACATTTCTGCAACAGTCGTCTCTTTCCACCTGTGTAGTCTTGACTGTGGTGATAAGATCGTATTTGCCATGGTGTGCTCAAAATACTTATTACTTTCCCTGACAATAATTTCCATCAATGGCTGGTCAAAGAATAATTCAAAGAATTCCAGTTCATTGGCAGTGGTTCCAAGGGGACAAGTAGGTAGAATTCCACTTTGAGAATCATCAAAGTGGTGAGGCTTGGGAACAAAATTGGGATTTTGCTGCCAATCCCACATATGGTTTGCTGGTGGATACTGGACATCATAGGCTGGTTGTGCGGGTGGTTGTGGTTGTGGTGGGCTGGTGGCTGGCGCTCGGCTTTGTCCTTGAACTGACAAGTCAGCAGCGTGGGTCCCAGCGTGGCCTGGTGAGTCACGCATGGCGGTGCCACTACCATCACCACTAACACCATCCACTGATGCCTGTGGTCTATCCATGCCAAGTGTAGCCACATCATCCTCACTATCACTACCTAAAACTGGTGTTGGGCCACGGGATGTACTCCGGGATGTACTCCGTCCCCTGGGCACAGCATAGGGTACACTACCCGAGCGCATGCGGCGGCGAACATACCGACGCTTCACTGGTGAATATGATTCCTCACTATCACTACTCGATTGATCGTCGAGCGCAATAAAATCACAGTCCACGTCACTATCATCATCATTACTGAAGTCAGAGGCCTGGCCACGCGAAAATATTAGTTTTCTCTTGCGATGAGGAACAACCGACCGTGAGTCACGAGTGCCCACACCAGAGGTAGAAGGTTGAGGATCGTCAGGGTTTTCTGCACTATTATCGATATCCTGGTCATTCTTTTCGGTCACTAACTGATCAAAGCCGTAGAATTTGTCTTCATTTCCACTTCCATCAGTGTCAGAACTATCAGATAGGAAGAGGAGAGTCCCAATTTTCCGGGGAGTGAGAGCTGACTTGCGACGAGGCATGGTGAACAAGGGTAACTGAGCCGGCGTTCCCACAATGCTATGCGGGCGCCTAGATTTTTTGTTTATGGCGCACACCCACCACGCAGACCCGTTCTCTCACATGTAGGCCTATGAGCGTTTTCGCGCTAAATTTGATGGCGCTAGAATTTTGGCATAGATCTACGGTTTGGACACTCAACGTAAAGCCGTTGATCTACGGGACGGGCCCTGAAAGGGTTAAGGGTTAATACCACTAGGACCAGCTTGAGAGTCACTGGAGCCCTGTCACACCAAAAATCTGTCCAGAGAGCTCTGTTTCTCACGTGCCCTTAGGATTTCCCTAAAATGGGACACAAGAGTGTCACTGTACATGTTGCCAATACGGCTAGCAACTTCTGTGACAGGATAAAATCATCTATAAATGCTTGCACTTTTATAAACATTGAACACATTTCCCTAATCCTTGACGAAGTCATCTTCCTCCATCTCTCTTCCTCCTGCCCTGAAGAACATTCCTGAGAAATGATCTGTTGCTGTTGCACCTGAAGCTCTTGCAGGTCCGCAGTGGTTAGTTCTTCCTCGTCATTCTGCACCAACTCTTCCACATCCTCGCCACAAACCTCCAACCCCAAGGACTTCCCCAGTGACACAATAGCTTCCATTACTGGCATAGGCTCCTGAGAGTTAGCCCCAAACCCTTCAAAATCCCTCTCTTGTACACACTGTGGCCACAGTTTCCTCCAAGCAGAGTTCAAAGTCCTGGTAGTCACTCCCTCCCAAGCCTTACCTATAAGGTTTATTCAACCGAGGATGTTGAAGTGATCTTTCCAAAACTCTCTTAGGATCAATTGAGTGTCTGAGGTCACTTCAAAGCACTTTTGAAACACTGAAGTTTGAAATGGCCTGCTGGTCCATGGGCTGGAGGAGAGGAGTTGTATTAGGAGGCAAGAATTTAACTTTAACAAAACCAAACTCCCCTGCAATTTCCTCTTGCAAGTCGTGAGGATGAGCAGGAGCATTGTCCATTACCAGGAGGCACTTGAGTGACAATTTCTTTTCTTGGAGGTATTTTGTCACAGTGGGGCCAAACACAACATAAAACCAGTCCAAGAAAAATTCCCTAGTGACCCATGCCTTACTGTTTGATCTCCACAGCACACACAAATTACCCTTGATGATATTGTTTTTCTTGAACACTGGGAGTTTCAGAGTGACACACCAATAAAGGCTTCACTTTGTAATCACCACTAGCATTACTACACAACATTAATGTCAGCCTGTCTTTCACAGGCTTATGTCCTGGGAATGCCTTTTCCTCCTGAGTAATGTAGGTCCTGTTTGGTATTTTCTTCCAAAAACAGGCCTGAATTAACCCCTTGACTGTCACAACCCCAAATCCTGAGGTATCTCCTTGTGTCGCAAAATTTCCGAAAAAAAAAATTATTTTTTCTTATGATGTGATAGAGAATCTTTACGTGATTGTAATGCCACCGAAAGAACGAAATTTGATGGAAAACTGAGGGAATTACGCTCTTGTAAAGTTAGCAACCTTGGCAATATTTATGAATCAGCGATTTCGCCCACTTTGAGCTGTATTTTCGGCTAATTCCATTATTCCAGTCGACCAAACTTACAGCTATTTCTTTACAACTCCATTTTTTATGTCGACTGAGTACAAGAAACTGCCCATTTACCGATTTCAACGACCCAATAACATGGTCAGAAATTTGCAATTTGGCCAATTTCACGAAAATTAAAAAATACGACAATTTCAAAATAGGGTCCAGAATGAACAATGCAGACATTCCTGGCTCTAAAATAACATTTTATTGTTCATCAGTCACGTCTCCAGGCCCCTCTGATATTCCACTTGCTTTCTATTTTGAATTTTTATTCAAACAAAAACTGCAAGATTTACTGCTATGCAGACTACTGCAATATTGTAATAATTGTATAAATAATGTCAACCCATTCATGACTGCATACAGTAGGGCCCCACTTATATGGCTGGTTAGGTTCCAGGCTACCGCCGTAAAGTGGAACACCCTTTTTTTCCACTTACAAATGCATACAAACACTAGATAACAAGTTTACACTAACATATATTAAGTCAGCAATAGGACCAGGCATCAAAAAACAATAAAAAAGTACAATACACACATAGTGCACTCATTACTTACCTTAAAATATTTATAGTCTTAATCTAGGGTGAGAAGTAGTATTTATTGTAAGAAATCAAGTGTGGTATGTATGGTAGTCAGCCAGGCTACCATACCAGGCCACCCCACCCACACATACAATTCTATGATATTTAAGCATCCCAGAGCGATAAAATGTATATACAGTTCACTCATTACTTACCTTAAAATATAGGGTGAGATGAGTAGTATTTATTGTAAAAAATCAAGTGTGGTATGTATGGTAGTCAGCCGGGCTACCATACCAGGCCAACCCACCTACACATAATATTCTATTACATTTAAGCATCCCAGAGCGATAAAATGTATATACAGTTCACTCATTACTTACCTTAAAATATTTGTAGTCTTAATGTAGGGTCAGGAGTAAGAAAATGAGATAAAACGAATAAATGAGAGAGAGAAAGAATGAGTGCATGAGAGAGTACAGGCGCAGAGTTATGTAAACAAACCAGGCGAAGGTAAGTTTTGTAAACAAAGTGTAAACGTCTGGTTTGTGTACAAGTTACATTGTGTACAGGTTGTCTCTATATTGATACAGTAGAATAAATAAAGAAGAACACTCCCATTCTCATGTAACATCATTTTGAGAAGAAATGATGCTCTGAGTGAAGGCAATGGAAATAAGTCACTCAGACTTTTTTGGGTTATCCTAGGTTCTCTACACATATGTTGTTATGTATGATAATCTATGTAACTGTATTTGTATATACCTGAATAAACTTACTTACATACATACGAAAGGAATAATTTTCTACAGTTACCCCCAGTAACACATTTTCTCTTATGTTAGATTAGAGAAAATGTTATTCTTGGCGTCACTTGTACAAGCTATCTGGCTACCACATCTCATATTTATGTTTATTTATTCTATTGTGGGGTGTATTTATCATCTTTTTATGTTATGTATCGTGTTTATTATATAATTTTGAAAAAAATATCATGGATGGATTAATGAAAATGTGTATATTAACATAATATGCAACATTTAATGAGAGTTGGTGATTATTATTATTATTATTATTTCTAATATGGCGTCACTTGTGCAAGTCGTTTGCTACCACATCTCATATTTATGTTTATTCTATTGTGGGGTGTATTTATCATCTTTTTATGTTATGTATCGTGTTTATTATATAATTTTGAAAAAATATCATAGATGGATTAATGAAAATGTGTATTTAACGTAATATACGACATTTAAATGAGACTCGATGATTATTATTATCATTACTAATATGACGTCTGGAGACATAAGACACTCTTACTGATTTTAATGTGTACTTGCATGCCAGCACAGTATGTAAGTTTATTTAAGTACAGGTATACATAAGTATAATTATCAGAGTATATGTAAAATATGAAATAACTTTTAAAAACATTTGAAATTTTGGAGTTTCCAGACAAAATGGAGAGACTTAATGCTTACTGAGCTCACGAAGAATGTAAACAAACAGGGTGGGGCACGATGACCGTATTAGAAAGTCAGATGGGGGAGCAGTATAGCAAGTTTTGGTCATAATTTGAAATGACCGTATTAGCGGAACGCTGTAAAGTGAAACACCGTAAAGCGGGGCCCTGCTGTATTAGAATGGCTACTTGGACATTTATTGGAAAATGACATCATTTGTTTACTTTTGAACATCAGAAAAAATCAAACATTTCCCCTACTTTGAGCTCCATTTCAAGGTTCTTTTCATAGTAAAACCAATCAAAATCACCTCTATTTCTATCATGTGTTTTCCATTCTATCAAATGAGATCAAGAAAACGAGAATACAACCATAAATACTATACGAAAATAGACCACAAATTCGGCATTTTAATTTAAAAAAAAAAACAGTCGGAGTTTTTTTTTTCTCTCATTATGCACTGCGTGCTGCAGGATTTTTTTATATGGTGCACACTGACCACACAGACCCATTCTCTCACAAATGGGTCTACCAGCTTTCTCCTGCTTGATTTAACCCTTTGAGGGTCGACAGGCCCTCTCCGAAACTCGTTCTCAGGGTCGGCCAAATTTCAAAAAAAAAAAAAATTATTTTTTCTTATGAAAAAATAGAGTTTTTTTTTCTAAACATTATAGGATAAACAAAAAAAATTTACCATCAATACTTACGGAGATATGGATGCATGAAGTTTGCAGAAAATGAGCCGCGTATGGCAACAGCGGCGACTGCCGCTCACCCGGTAAACTTTAGTTTACTTGTATTTGAAGGTTTGTTGTTTTTTTCACTATTTTATTTTTTCACATAACTTATGTGGCCTATGAGACCAAAGTAAGGTGCAATGTACATATATACACTCGTTGTATACAACACAATAAGCACACAAACATAATTATCAATATATTGTTTACAAAACTTGTTTACAAAAACAAACAATACAAAACATTGTTTATTATTATTGTTCTATAATATATATACCAATATACAGTCACTGAACATATTCCTATTAGTTCTGCAGCTTGTGGAACTCTGAAACATGGTGTCATACACAATGGTGTTTTATCTTTATCCCTCATTCTATCTCTTTCAATCTGTCTCTCTCTTTCTGTCTGTCTATCTCTGTCTCACAGGTACACATAAATACAAGTATACATAGTATAAATTACCTAGGATAACCCAAGAAATCCAGACAAAGTGCTATACTCTGCTTGAAGATGTGAGTAAAAGTGATGACACAGTCTTGTGGCTCTCTGAGACAGAGAGCTAGATGGATAGACAGATAGACAGGGAGCTTGAGAGACAGACAAATAGACAGACAGAAATGTTAGTGTACCAGTACCAGTGTACTAGTGTTCCACCCTCCTACTCCTCCTCTTCCTCTTCCTCCTCTTCCCCCTACTCTTCCTCCTCTTCCCCCTACTCTTCCTCATACTCTTCCTCTTCCTCTTCCTCCTACTCTTCCTCTTCCTCCTCCTCCTCTTCCTCCTCCTCCTCTTCTTCCTCTTCCTCCTACTCTTCCTCTTCCTCCTACTCTTCCTCCTCCTCCTCCTCTTCTTCCTCCTCTTCCCCCTAATCTTCCTCCTACTATTCCTCTTCCTCCTCTTCCCCCTAATCTTCCTCCTACTATTCCTCTTCCTCCTCCTCTTCCTCTTATTCCTCTTCCTCCTACTCTTCCTCTTCCTCCTCCTCCTCTTCCTCCTCCTCCTCTTCTTCCTCTTCCCCCTACTCTTCCTCCTTCTCCTTCTCCTCCTCCTCCATAGTGTAAATTACCAGGAGTCGGCAGCTGTCAAAATGACATATTGTCTCATTACTCACACTCCCCTCCCGCCTGTCAAAACAATGGGGTCGGATGCTGCTTCCCTTCCTCCATTCTATCTAATTATCTTTCTCCCTCATTCTGTCTTTTTATCTCTGTCTCACAGGTACACATAAATACAAGTATACATAGTATAAATTACCTAGGATAACCCAAGAAACCCAGACAAAGTGCTATACTCTGCTTAAAGATGTGAGTAAAAGTGATGACACAGTCTTGTGGCTCTCTGAGACAGAGAGCTAGACGGATAGACAGGGAGCTTGACAGACAGGCAAATAGACAGACAGAAATGTTAGTATACCAGCAAAAACAAAGGGAGGGAGATGTTTATCTCATCTTTTGGCATCAGCTCTACCCTCATTTACCCTCATCAAACGTCAGCACTTATCAGATGTTATCTCCCCTTATCTTGTTACTGTCATGGGTGAACATTTATTATTACCTATTATTATTATTATGTATTATTATTATGTATTATTATTATTATGTATTATTATTATTATGTATTATTATTATTATGTATTATTGTTATCATTACGTATTCTTCTTCTTCCTCCTCCTCCTCTTCTTCTTTCTCCTCCTCCTCCTCCTCCTCTTCTTCCTCCTCCTCCTCCTCTTCTTCTTCCTCCTCCTCCTCCTCCTCTGCCTCCTCCTCCTCTTGCCTCCTCCTCCTCTTGCCTCCTCCTCCTCTTGCCTCCTCCTCCTCTTGCCTCCTCCTCTGCCTCCTCCTCCTCTGCCTCCTCCTCCTCCATTCTTGGAACAAGTTTGAGGAGCTTGTAGTTCATAATCACTATCACTATCATCACCAATGCTCACATCTGAGTCTGGGATTTTGGAAAATAGGAGTTTCCTCTTTGATTCTGGTACAACTGAACGTGAACAAGATGGCCCAGCACCAGAGGTGGAAGGCTGTGGGTTGTCTGGGTTTTCCTCACTATTACCCATATTATGGTCATTAGTTTCGGTCAAAACCTCACCAGAACCTTGAAACTCATCTTCACTGTCACTTCCATCTGTATTAGAACTGTCACTGGGGAACAAAAGTGTCCCAATTCGCCGAGGAGTGAGGAACTTCTTACCACAGGGCACGGTGGAAATTGTGTACTATGATGGCATTCCCACAATGCACCACTGGGTCCCAGATTTTTTTCCTACTGCGCACACCCACCACACAGACCCATTCTCTCACATCTAGGCTTATCAGCCTTTTCCTGTGAGATTTGAGGCCGCTAGAATTTATGCGTACTAGTACGACAAAAACCCCTACGCGTAAGACGTACTAGTACGACAAAAACCCTCAAAGGGTTAAAGCCACTAGAATTTATGAGTATATATACGTCAAACACGGTGGCTTGTAAGACGTAAATATATGACCGAAACAGTCAAAGGGTTAAACACTTTTTCAGGTTTTAAGCTTTCAGTCTCTATGTATTCCTTAAAGTCCTTCACATATTTTTCAGCCGCTTTTTTGTCTGAACTGGCAGCCTCACCATGCCTTACCACACTGTGTATGCCACTACGATTCTTAAATCTCTCAAACCAGCCTTTGCTGGCCTTAAATTCATCAATATCATCACTATTTTGAGGCATTTTCTTAATGAGACCATCATGCAACTGCCTTGTCTTTTCACAAATTATAGACTGAGAAACACTATCTCCTGATAATTGTTTTTCATTTATCCATACCAATAACAGTCTCTCTACCTCTTCAATTATTTGCAGTCTCCGTTTTGAAAACATACTTGCACCTTTCGCAACAACAGCTTCCTTGACTGCCTTTCTGTTCACCAAGATAGTACTGATGGTTGAATGGGGTTTGTGTACAGTGGACCCCCGAGTTTCGTGATTAATACGTTCCAGAGAGCCCGCCGAAGGTCGAAATTCACGAAACTCGAAACCATTTTCCCCATAAGAAATAATGGAAATAAAATTAATCCGTTCCATACACCCAAAAATATTAAAATAATTTTTTTTTTTCAAATTAAATAAAGATTTACATAATGAAAACAATCAGAAATCAAGTACATGCAGTTAAAATAATAATAATAACATTACACTTACCTTTACTGAAGACTTCTGCATGGATGGAAGATGGGAGGAGGGGATAGGAGGAAGGTGTACACTATTTTTTGGAAGGAGAATCTCCTTCCATTAGGACTTCAGGTATGAAGTCCATATCTGGGGTTACTTCCCTTCTTCTTTTAATGCCACTGGGACCAGCTTGAGAGTCACTGGACCCCTGTCGCACAAAATATCTGTCCAGAGAGGTCTGTTTCTGGCGTTTCTTTAAAATTTCTCTGAAGTGGGACACAACACTGTCATTGTACATGTTGCCAATACGGCCTGCAACAGCTTTGTTAGGGTGAAGTTCATCCATAAATGTTTGCACTTCTGTCCACTTTGCACAAATGTCCTTAATCTTTGAAGAAGGCACCTTCCTCCATCTCTCTTCCTCCTCCTCTGCAGCAGTTTCCTGAGCTGTGATCTCTTGCTGTTGCAGATGAAGCTCTTGCAGCTCTTCAGTGGTTAGCTCTTCCCTGTGGTCCTCCACCAACTCTTCCACATCCTCACCACTCACCTCCAACCCCAGGGACATCCCCAATGCCACAACAGTTTCCACAACTGGCATAGGTTCCTTAGGCTCAGCCACAAAGCCTTCAAAATCCCTCTCTTGTACACAATCTAGCCACAAATTTCTCCAAGCAGAGTTCAAAGTCCTGGAAGTCACTCCCTCCCAAGACTTACCTATAAGGTTTATGCAATGGAGGATATTAAAGTGATCTTTCCAGAACTCTCTTAGGGTCAATTCAGTGTCTGAGGTCACTTCAAAGCACTTTTGAAACACTGCTTTGGTGTAGAGATTTTTGAAGTTTGAAATGACCTGCTGGTCCATGGGCTGGAGGAGAGGAGTGGTATTAGGAGGCAAGAACTTCACTGTGATGAAACTAAACTCCTCCACTATTTGCTCTTCCAAGTCTGGAGGATGAGCAGAAGCATTGTCCATTACCAGGAGGCACTTGAGTGACAGTTTATTTTCCAGGAGGTATTTCTTCACACTGGGGCCAAACACTTCATTAAACCAGTCTAGGAAAATTCCCCTTGTGATCCATGCCTTACTGTTAGCCTTCCACATCACACACAAATTACTCTTGGTGACACTGTATTTCTTGAACACTCTGGGATTTTCAGAGTGATACACCAGTAAAGGCTTCACTTTAAAATCCCCACTAGCATTACTACAAAACATGAGAGTAAGCCTATCTTTCATAGGCTTGTGTCCTGGGAGTGCCGCTTCCTCCTGCGTGATGTAGGTCTTCTTTGGCATTTTCTTCCAAAAGAGGCCTGTTTCGTCACAATTAAACATTTGTTGGGGTTTGAATTCTCCAGTGTCTATGCACTCCTTAAACTCCTGTACAAACTTCTCAGCTGCAATTTTGTCAGAACTGGCAGCCTCACCATGCCTTATCACACTGTGTATGCCACTACGCTTATTAAATCTCTCAAACCAACCTTTGCTGGCCTTAAAATCACAAGCATCACCACTTGTTGAAGGCATGTTCTTTACGAGATCAACATGCAACTGCCTTGCCTTTTCACATATTATCAACTGTGTAACACTATCTCCTGTTAACTGTTTTTCGGTAATCCACACCAACAATAACTTCTCCACTTCTTCAAGGATTTGTGATCTCCTTTTTGTCAGCATATCCACCCCTTTTGCAACAACAGCACACTTTATTTCCTTTCCTTTCGCCATGATCGAAGTGATGGTTGAACGGGGCTTGCCATACATCCCGGCAAGCTCTGTAACATGTACTCCACTCTCATATTTTTCAATGATTTCCTTCTTGAATTCAATCGTGTTCCTCACTTTCTTTACTAAAGGGCTTGCACTAGCTTTCCTTGGGCCCATGGTGACTTATTTAGCAGTTGTAATCACAAAAAACAATGGATTATTACGCATGAACCCATGGGGTAATGGTCACGTGTTGGTAAACAATGGCACACTGAGCGTGAATGGCGTGGGAGACTGGATTTGTGTACGCTGTGACGGGCGGACGGGTACTGGACAGTCGCCGAAACACGAGTTTTTTCATGAAACTCGAGGCCAAATTTTTCCAAAAAAACTCGCCGAAGGTCGAATTTCACGAAAGTCAAGGCTGCCAAAACTCGGGGGTCCACTGTATATCCTTTCCAACTCGGACATACACGCTCCACTTTCGTATTTTTCAATTATCTCTTTCTTCATTTCCATCGTAATTCTCACCCTTTTTAACACAGGCTTGGCACTAGAAGCTTTCTTGGGGCCCATGGTGGCTTATTTAGCAGTTACAAGCACTAAAAACACTGGAATAATCCAAAATAGTATATGGCAGGTACACGTGGAAGCGACTGCAACAGCTTGTAAACAATGACACACTGAGTCTTGGAGTGGCTGGGCCTGCTCAGGCCGCACTCCCACCGCATGGACACGTCCCGGACGAACACCATTAGACAAGTTTCTCACCATTGGTAGAGCCCTTTTTTTCATGCCAAAGAGTGCCGTTAGACGAATTTGCCGTTACTTGATGCCGTCGTTGGGCGGGGTTCCACTGTACATCACAAAGTTGGGCTTACACCATAAACACGGGTTCCAGTTTTTTTCTCATTATGTACTGCGTGCTGCAGGATTTTTTTTTTATATAGTGCACACTTACACACAGACCTATTCTCTCATATGTAGGCCCAAATTTACCAGTCACAGCTTATCTGAGTGAGCTGAGCTCATGGTGACCGACAGTGGCTTCAAAGCCACTTTATCTTTTATGGACAATGTACGGTGTATGTGCTTTACGCAATGAGAAGCATTTCTTTTATTCATTGGAGCCATGGCTAGGTCTAAAAGTGCAGGTTATAACATAAATGTAGAACTGAAATTGGAATGACTTATACAGCAAGTAGCACCACCAAAGAGTAGTGGCAGGTTGGTGTGGCAACAACGGAAATTTGAAATTATGCTAGCCGAAATTAATGTCGGATTACTGATTGCCAGATTAGTGATGACCAACCAGTACTGTGATGGCCAACCTGCACATTTACAAAAAATCACACTATAATGAATAGCTGGAAAGTACAGTGCATGCATTCTAAAGGAGGGGTTTGGGACATTTGCTGTTCAGAGTGACATCTATATTGTTGTTAGGTAAGACACATATGCAACAGTTAGGTATCTTTATTTTGAAACGTTTCGCCTACACAGTAGGCTTCTTCAGTCGAGTACAGAAAAGTTGATAGAAGCAGAAGATACTTGAAGACGATGTAATCAGTCCATCACCCTTAAAGTTTTGAGGTGGTCAGTCCCTCAGTCTGGAGAAGAGCATTGTTCCGTTGTCTGAAACAACATATTGTTTCAGACAACGGAACAATGCTCTTCTCCAGACTGAGGGACTGACCACCTCAAAACTTTAAGGGTGATGGACTGATTACATCGTCTTCAAGTATCTTCTGCTTCTATCAACTTTTCTGTACTCGACTGAAGAAGCCTACTGTGTAGGCGAAACGTTTCAAAATAAAGATACCTAACTGTTGCATATGTGTCTTACCTAACAATCTGTCGGTATTTTATACCATTTTAATGTTCATCTATATTGTTGTATCTGTGTGCCTCTGGCAAGACAGTGATAGTGTGAATGATGGTGAAAGTGTTTCTTTTTCGGGTCAACCTGCCTTAACGGAAGACGGCCAATGTGTTAACCCTCCGACTGTTTTGGTCGTATATATACATCTTACAAGCCACCGTTTTTGACGTATATACAGTGGACCCAAGACTAACGATATTAATTTGTTCCAGAAGGCTGTTCGGGTGCCGTTACCGAATGAATTTGCTCCCTTAAGGAATATTGTAAATTAGATTAGTCTGTATCAGACCCCCAAAAATACACTTACAAAAGCACTTACAAAAATACACTTACATAATTGTTCGAGTTGGGAGCTAATCATAAGTCGGGGGTCCACTGTATACTCAAATTCTTAGTGGCTTCAAATCAAGCTGGAGAAAGCTGGTAGGCTCACATGTGAGAGAATGGATCTGTGTGGTCAGTGTGCACCATATAAAAAAATCCTTCAGCACGCACTGCATAATGAGAAAAAAAAACTCCGATCGTTTCTTTTAATTAAAATTCCGACTTTGTGGTCTATTTTCATATAGTAATTATGGTTGTATTCTCGTTTTCTTGGTCTCATTTGATAGAATGGAAAACATATTATAGAAATAGAGGTGATGTTGATTGGTTTTACTATGAAAAGAACCTTGAAATGGAGCTCAAAGTAGGGGAAATGTTTGATTTTTGCCGATGTTCAAAAGTAAACAAATGATGTCATTTTCCAATAAATGTCCAAGTAGCCATTCTAATATGCAGTCATGAATGGGTTGACATTATTTATACAATTATTACAATATTGCAGTAGTCTGCATAACAGTAAATCTTCTATTTTTTGTTTGAATAAAAATTCAAAATAGAAAGCAAGAGTAATATCAGAGGGGCCTGGAGACATGACTGATGAACAAAGAAAATGTTATTTTAGAGCCAGGAATGTCTGCACTGTTCATTCTGGACCCTATTTTGAAATTGTCATATTTTTTAATTTTCGTGAAACTGGCCAAATTGCAAATTTCTGACCACATTATTAGGTAGTTGAAATCGGTAAATGGGCAGTTTCTTGTACTCAATCGATAGACAAAATGGAGTTCTAAAGAAATAGCTATGAGTTTGGTCGACTGAAACAATGGAATTAACCAAAAATAGGGCTCAAAGTGGGCGAAATCGCCGATTCGTAAATATCGCCGAGGTCACTAACTTCATGAGAGCGTAATTCCATCAGTTTTCCATCAAATTTCGTTCTTTTGGTGTCATTACAATTGGGAAAAGATTCTCTATCATTTCATAAGAAAAAATATTTTTTTTTTTTAAATTTTGCGACACCAGGAGACACCTCAGGATTTGGGGTTGCGACAGTCAAGGGGTTAAAAAAATCAATAAAATATTGTACACATACAATGTGTACACAATGAGTGGTAGTGAAAGAGGAAAGAAAATAATGAACAACTTTCCACAGTACAACTGACCCTACAACTTTGCAAGGGTTACATTCCAAGAGGTCCTGTGAAACTGGATACCATGAGTAATACAAAAATCGAGTCTTCATAAAATTTTTTTCCTAAGATCTGGGTTCATTTTGTGCTTCAGAAACCATATCTCTGCAATATATTAATGCAATCTGGTTAATGGCAACATTCATAAGATATAATGACTAGCATTACTACTACTGCTACCACCTTTGATCCTACCTTTACTACTACTGCTACAGCCACTGATTCTACATCTGCTACTACTACTATTTCTACTACCACTTTTTTTCTTTCCCAACTCCCTATCATGTTATCTTCAGGTGAGATCTTCCTTCCTTGCCCCAGTTATGATGTGACAATGGTCCAAGATGAACCTAAACATCAACATAAGTTCTTCTCTTAAATGCGGGTTTTTTTCTGAGCTCAGAGAGATTTGTGTATAGAAATCTACCAGGGCAGAAAAATGTTGGGTAATTGAAACTATTCACTGATTCCCTATCACTAAAAGCATTGGATAATAAAAATCCATGAACATAGGAGCATTTGAACTTGTAGGGACAACTGAACAATACTACTTATAAATATACTGGATACTGCTGTGACATTCCTTACACAAAACTCATAACTGAACCTACTGCTTCACATTACTATTTGTACATTATTATATCCCACATTTTTGGAATTTTAATAAAAGTAAAATGGTGCTTTTATTATGAATTACCAGGTACTGAACAAATGGCAGAGTTTGATAACTGTAGTATTGCCCCTCAACATTTAGTGAGAGTACTGAGAGACTTCAGTTGCAAAGCATATCAAAAATGTTGCTTCTGCAAGTGAACTATACTTGCCACATCTTACTGTTTGCAAGCTTATTACTGCACATCATGTCTTAGAGGCCCCTTCAAAAGGGTGTCGTGATTCTGGTGAAGGGTTCTTGATCTGAAGAATATGAGCCACTCTCTCTAGGTGCTGTATGACCTCACTGATTTAGTGCCTCACCATGAACACAACACCATAATAATAAACTATTAATGGAATTTTATGGAGCAAATATAATGGTGATTTTAATAGGAAATAAATGGATGGCATTTGCTAACTGTATTACTAAGATTCAATATTCAGTTAAAATATTAGCCAATTTTAACCTCTAAGGGTCTGTCCCGTAGTTCTAGTGTTGAAGCCAGGATCCAAACTGAAGTACAGTGGACCCCCGCTTAACGATCACCTCCAAATGCGACCAATTATGTAAGTGTATTTATTTAAGTGCGTCTGTACGTGTATGTTTGGGGGTCTGAAATGGACTAATCTACTTCACAATATTCCTTATGGGAAAAAATTCGGTCAGTACTGGCACCTGAACATACTACTGGAATGAAAAAAGTTCGTTAACCGGGGGTCCACTGTACTACATTATGAGCTCAGCTCACTCAGATAAGCTGTGAGAGGTAAATTTGGGCCTAGATATGAGAGAATATACCTATGTGGTAAGTGTGCACCATATAAAACAAATCCTGCACATTGCAGTGCATAATGAGAAAAAGAGCTGTGACCGTGTTTTTGGATTAAAACAGCAACTTTGCGGTGTATTTTTGCATGGTTTTTACAGTTGTATTTCTGGTTTCTTGGTCTCATTTCATAGATGGAAGATATTTTACAGTAATAGAGATGATTTTGATTGGTTTTATTACTGAAAATAACTTGAAATTGAGCTCAAATTAGCAGAAATGTTCAATTTTTGTCAATGTTCAAGAGCAAACAAACTGCTTCATGCATCCAATACACATCAACTAGTGGGTCTAACATACATTCATGAATGTGCTGATACTATTTATACAATTAGTACAACACTGCATAACAATAAATCTTCAATTTTTTTGTGTATAAATAAAAATTCTTTGTGAACAAAAAATCAAAATGGAATTCATCTGTAAAGCCTGGAAATATAACTAATAAACAGAGTAAATGTTATTTTAGTGCCAGGAATGCCTGCATTTATTCTGGACCCTATTAAGAAATTGGAATATTTTGAACTTTGTGTGAAATGGCCAAATTACCAAATTCTGATGACGTTATTAAGTAGTTGAAACAGTTGATTGGGCAGTTTCTTGTGCTCAGTCAATAAAATAGAAGTGATGCTAGTAAAATAGCTAAGAATTTGGTTGACTGGAATAATGTAATTGGCCTAAAATAGTAGTCAAAGTGGGAAAAATCGTCAATGAGTACATATTGCTGACACAGCAAAATTCACGATAGCATAATTTTATCAATTTTCAATCAAATTTCATATTTTTTTATTTTATTACCATCAGTAAAAGACTATCTACCATTTCATAAGAAAAAATAACAAAAGTTTTTTGAAAATTCTGGGACCCTGTGATGAATTTTCCGATTGGGGGACTGGATCCTGAAAGGGTTAATGGCAACCCAAATAAAAACAAATATTTTTTCAGTGACTCGTATTCACAGGCTTTCAGGAAAAGTACTTTTACTCTAGCATATACAGTAGACTGTCACTCAACACGGTAGATATGTTCCTGAAAATGCTGTGCTATGTAAAATCGTGTTAGATGAACTGAAGAACTTATGGGAAAAATAGGGTTACGTTCCTAGGAGCCTCCAAAAAGCCAAACAAATTTTTAGTAGACCAACAGATCTTACAAAAATAAAAGTGAATATGTAATTGCAGTTCATTGTCGTGATATATTACTGCTTAAGACTACAAATGCAATAGAAATAATAGAATTTCTTACCTTAACCCTTTGACTGTTGAAGTCGTATACTATATACGTCTTACGAGGTACCGTGTTTGACGTATTTATACTCATAAATTCTAGCGGCTTCAAATCAAGCAGGAGAAAGCTGGTAGGCCCACATGTGAGAGAATGGGTCTGTGTAGTCAGTGTGCACCATATAAAAAAAAATCCTGGAGCATGCAGTGCATGAGAAAAAAAAAACTCTGACTGTTTTTTTAATTAAAATGCCGACTTTGTGGTCTATTTTCGTATAGTATTTATGGTTATATTCTCGTTTTCTTGGTCTCATTCGATAGAATGGAAAACATATTATAGAAATAGAGGTGATTTTGATTGATTTTACTATAAAAAGAACCTGGAAATGGAGCTCAAAATAGGGGAAATGTTTGATTTTTGCCGATGTTCAAAAGTAAACAAATGATGTCATTGTCCAATAAATGATTCTCTATCATTTCATAAGAAAAAATAATTTTTTTTTTTTAAATTTTGCAACACCAGGAGACACTTCAGGATTGGGGGTTGTGATAGTCAAGGGGTTAAATTGTGGGTAATGGTGTTTGTAGATGACTGAGAAGAGTGGATATATATGGTGTGGCCCTACTGGGCTGAGATGGATGGTTGTTGGTTGTCACGAAAAGTGGATGGTTGAGGTTCTGGTACTGAAGTCGATGGTTGTATTGGAGTGTGCGTAAATTCTGTAATGGATCTCTGGGCTCTTTTACCCTGCAGTACATTATATAGCTGACAGTAAAGCATCATCAGCTGGTCTAGACCCCGTTTCAAAGCACTGATTCTTGATTTGTCAGGGTCCTCTTCAGTGAAAAAGTTTGCAACTGCTCACATAACTGCTGCAATGTTAACTGTTTTTCTTCAGGTTCTTCTTCATCTTCTTACGTTATCTCCCTCCCTTGTATCTGTGCATCGAGCTCTGCCAACATTTCCTCTGGACTCCTGTCTTCATCATCATTATCTTCTAAGAGCTCATTCACATCTTCTTCATTCATATCTTCAAAACCATCACCTGGTAATCTCCTTGCCAGCTGAACAATTTCCTGAACCTTACTCTCAAGCAAGGGAAAACCAGTGAAAGAATTAACTACAGAAGGCCATAACTTTCCCCAGCCTGCATTTAATGTTGATTGGGGAACTTCATTCCATGCACTTCTAGCATAGCTGATAGCATCTGCAATGTTAGATTTATTCCAGAAGCTTGGTACTGCCAAGTTGGAGTCTGAGTCCACTGATGCAACTAGTTTTTTCATAACTTTTTTTGTGTAGTTACACTTGAATAACTTAATAACTCCCTGATCCAGTGGTTGAATTAGAAATCAATCAGTCAATCAATCAAGTTTATTCTCTATAAGGATTACAATGCAGTGTTTACAGATTTTGAATATTGTGTGGTTTACATGTTTTAAAATACTAATTACAGAGGAGGCCACTAGGACACCAAGCATGGCTAGGTATTTCGGGCAGACTGAGATTAATTCTAAACTTTAAATTATTACAGATTAAGGTTTTAAGGCTAAGTGACTACATTATAGTTTGTGAGTTTAGCAATGTGAATGCTTTTCTTTTGGCACAATACATAGTGTCTATATTGGAGTATCATAGGCAAACTTATGACTAGTTAGGATTCATTATTTTAAAATTAAGATTCGTATTTCTGTGTTTATAGTCAATGGGTGAGTGAGTGTAAGTGTGAACCACCAGGTGGTTTACATGTAGTTAGTTGACGGGGTGTATCAGGGAGATAAGATGTTTTCTAATGGTAGTTTTGAAGGTGATGAATGTGTCTGCAGTTCTAGAGTTCTCAGGTAGGGTGTTCCAGATTTTAGGGCCTTTGACACACATTGAATTTTTGTAAATATTTAGTCGGAAACGGGGAATGTCATAGAGATGTTTGTGTCTGGTGTTATGCCTGTGGGTCCTGTCACAACTATCAAGAAAGCGTTTTAGGTCAAGGTTAATATTGGAATTTAAGGTCCTGTAGATGTAGACTGCACAGTAGTAAGTGTGGATGTTCTGAACAGGTAGTAAGTTTAGATCTATGAAGAGTGGGGGGGGGGAGGGTGTTGCCAGGGATGGGATTTAGTTATTATTCTTACTGCAGCTTTTTGTTGGGTTATTATTGGCTTTAGATGTGTTGCTGCAGTTGATCCCCAAGCACAAATAGCATAGGTGAGGTATGGATAAATTAGCGAATGGTATAGTGCGAGAAGGGCAGTTTGCGGCACGTAATATCGTATCTTGGAGAGAATCGTTTTGGATACTTTTTTTTGTTATGTGTTGGATATGGGTGCTGAAATTTAGGTTGTTGTCGAGGTATAGACCTAGGAATTTGCCCTCATTATGTCTGGCAATTAGAGTGTCGTCGATCTTAATGTTAAGTTGTGCAACACCTGCTCTGCTACCAAACATAATGCAGTAGGTTTTGTCAGTGTTAAGTGTAAGTTTATTGGCTGTCATCCAAGTCAGAATTTTGAGCAGCTCCTCATTGACAATGGTGTTGAGGGTGGCAAGATTAGGGTGGGAGATGATGTAAGTCATGTCGTCAGCAAAGAGAATGGGTTTCAGGTGTTGGGATACATTTGGAAGATCATTAATGTAAATGAGGAAGAGCAGGGGACCAAGGACACTTCCCTGTGGAACTACAGTATCAAGTGGCCGTGTTGATGAGGCTGTGTCATTAATGGTGACATACTGATACCTATTAGTAAGGTAGGATTTGAAATATGCAAGCGTATGGCCTCTTATACCATAATGGTCAAGTTTGTGGAGTAGGATGCCGTTGTCTACTGTGTCAAACGCTTTTCTTAGGTCAATAAAAATTCCTAGCAGATATTCCTTATTTTCCAATGCTGTGTAAAGCAGATCTAGCATTTTTACAATTGCATCATTAGTGCTTTTATTTTTCCTGAATCCAAATTGGCAGGGGTTGAGTATGTTTTGTGCCGTTATAAATGAATGTAGTCTCCTGTGCACGAGTTTCTCGAAGATTTTGGATAGCAATGATAAGTCTGATATTGGCCTATAGTTGTTTACATCTATAGGGTCACCACCTTTATGTGTCGTGGGGGTTCGTAAGGAGACAGATGGTTGAAGATAAACACACTTGTGGATGGTAACACTATATATTGTCAGACTGTGGTAAGGGAGACCCAGCCAGCCTTGTTGCCTGTTGTAGACCTATCCGTGGACTGAGGAAGTTTCAGAGGTGCTCACGCACACATGCGCATTACGTGACGTCACACAAACTAGTCCCTAGGCCTAGCAAGAGATCATGTATATAAAACATACGGCTGGTACAATGATACTCAGATAAGCTATACATATACATGTAAGAGATCAGCAACTATGCTGACAGCTCAGTCATGTTACGTATGTCGTCTCGCCATACACTACTATGCTATAGGCTGAACAGGCAGGTGGCTCTGGGCTGATTCTATACAATAACAAAGACATATATAACTTAGAACTAATGGATGGTATCATAATGGATTTTAACGTAATTGATGTAAACATAATGAGTTTTAACGTAATGAATTACGAATTATAAGAACAATTCATTGTACAATAAAGGATGGAATTGATCGATTGATCTGTATTCATGCACTCTAAGGATTCTGAGGAAGAATAAATATATTTACAAAGGTGAAAGTAATTAACAGCAAAGGCAAATCTGGCGCGCACAGATTATTACTGCTAAATTCTCAGAACTCGGAGGGAACGTGAACACAAAAAAAAATAATTCCTGAAAAACTGATCAGCTAATAACAAATCACACAGTTGAGAACTTTATTCATCTTGGACATCTAATTATACAGGCTATTTACATTTAAACCCAACTCTTCGAGAGTAAGATTTACATATGCAGAATGGTTATCATCTCTGGGAGGATAGAATTCCTTTGCAATGGCTAACACATGCGCATCATGTGACGTCACACAAACTAGTACCTAGGCCTAGCAAGAGATCATGTATATAAAACATACGGCTGGTACAATGATACTCAGATAAGCTATACATATACATGTAAGGGATCAGCAACTATGCTGACAGCTCGATTCATATTGACTTTTGCTTGCATGACTAGTTTGTGTGACGTCACGTGATGTGCATGTGTGCGTGAGTACCTCTGAAACTTCCTCAGTCCACGGATAGGTCTACAACAGGCAACAAGGCAGGCTGGGCCTCCCTTACGACAGTCTGACAATATATAGTGTTACCATCAACAAGTGTGTTTATCTTCAACCATCTATCTCCTTACGAACCCCCACGACATATGTATTGGTGTAACCCTTGCTGTTTTGAGTAGTGTCGGGAAAGTGCTAGTTTTTAGTGACTTGTTAAAAAGTAATGTAATAGCATGCGAAAGGACATGGGCCGCTCGCTTGTACAATAATGCTGGGACATGAGACAGATTCCCTGAGTTATTTTTGAGTGACTTTATAATCGCGGTGACTTCCGTGGGCTCAGTTGGTACAAGATAGAGGGAATTTGGAAAATTCCCATCTAGGTAGTCCCCGGCACGGGAGGTATAAATACAACTTTTACATATAAGGTTACATCCAGCAAAGCTTGTGGATGAGTACAGGAATTATCAAGAATGAAGAAAGCCTTGAATGCAAGGTTCTTGCTGTGCAGGTAAAACTTGACTTCAGGAATAAAGTGATGCTTAAACCAGTCAAAAAGTATTTCCTCTGTCATCCATGCCGACTGGTTTGACCTCCAAATTACTGGTAAGGTGTTTTTATCTACACCTTTCAAAGCACAAGGATTCTCAGAGCGGTAAATAACCATGGGCTTACACTTGAAATCACCTGATGCAAGGTGCAAGGAGCAAGGCTCAGCGATCTTTTGCTGTCTTGAAGCCCGGTGCACTTTTCTCTTGCTGACTGATACAAGTTCGTGTTGGCATTTTCTTCCAAAAAACACTTGTCTCATTAGCATTAAACATGTGATGTGGCTCATAGCTACTCTCAGAAATAATTTCCTGCAATTCAGCAGGGAAATTACTTGCTGTTGTATGATCAACTGAAGCACTTTCACCAGAAAACTAAATATTGTGTAACTTATTATGCAAATTAAAAGTTTTGGAACCAACCTGTGCTAAACTACACTTGTTTTCAGGCCTTCCTTCCTTATCACACACTGCCTTAAGCAACTGTAAGGCCTTTTCCCTAATTAGGTTGAAATTAAGTGGTGCACCTTTCTTCGTATTTTGTTCGATCCCTTCAAGTAACAAGTTTTCTGTTTTATTTACTTGTTGTGATCTACATGTCATTCTTTTCATGAGATGACATCTTGGGTTATTCATTACACAAGCTTGTATATTCACCTCGTTCTTTCTAATTGCACGAACTGATGCTTCATTAAGGTCATAGGCCCTCACTATATCCACCACACATGAGCCACTCTTAAGCTTATCTAATATCTCGATTATCTTTGTAATTCCTAGACTTACACGCTTCAACCTTTTCTTGCTACTTTCAGAAACACTTGTATGCCTACTAGGTGCTATGATTGCTTGGCAGATTTAAGTTATAGCAATTAAAATAAGTATCTAGACAAACATAGCGAGCTGCCAGAAGAGCGTCCTACACGCATACGAGCCGAAATGAAGGCTGAGGGGGTGGTGAGGGTGGCGGGATTGGCAGTAGGTTTCCCCTCCCATGGGCTCAAAATTTTTTCCTCTCCCGCAAACTGAACCGTGTTAAATTAATTTTATGAAGTGTTAAATAATATTGTGCTGCAAATTCTTCAATTGTGCTATACCTGACTCATGCCAAATAAACTCATGCTAAATGACGGTCTACTGTAATTAGAAATTTAATATATACCACAAAAATCCTTCTTTTTAGGTCATAAAAATGAAGCTTACCTTCACACCATCAGAAAACCCATCTCTGACTGCAATCAACAATGGAGAGCAGCGATTCTTTCTGCTACCTTCTGGATTTGCACCAGCTTCCAACAATATCTGCATTAAAAAAAAAAATTAAACATATACACACACACACACATACATATATTTATATTTTCCCAACATGCTGGCCATCTCCCACCAAGACAGTATGACTCAAAAAAAAAAAGACACACTTTCACCATCATTCTCACAATCTCTGTCTTTGCAGAGGCACACAGATATGACAGTTCATATGTCATTCCAAACAACAAATATTGCAAGCCCCTCCTTTAAAGTGCAGGCCTTGTACTTCCTACCTCCAGGACTCAAGTCCAGCTAACTGGTTTCCCTGAATCCCTCACAAAATATTACCTTGCTCACATTCCAACAACTCATCAAATCCCAAAAACCATTTGTCTCCATTCACTCCTATTTAACACGCTCACACATACCTGCTGGATTTAACCCTTTCACTGTTTCGGCCATATATATGTCTTACGAGCCAATGTTTCTGATGTATTAATATGCGTAAATTCTAATGGCTTCAAATCAAGCGGGAGAAAGCTGATAGGCCCATATGTGAGAGAATGGGTCTCCATGGTCAGTGTGCGCACTCTAAAAAAGATCGGAGAGCCAGTGGTGCATTGTAGAAATGCCATTTCAGTATTCCTTGTTCAGCATGCCTAGCAGTAAGAAATATCTGACTCCCCAGTGACTCTGGGCCTCTTCTCTTCCCAAGTGATAGATCTAACACAGATGGAAGTGTCAGTAAAGATGAATTTCATGGTTTTGAGGAGTTTGTGACCGAAAGCAATGCCCTCTGGGCCTCTTCTCTTCCCAAGTGATAGATCTAACACAGATGGAAGTGTCAGTGAAGATGAATTTCATGGTTTTGAGAAGTTTGTGACCGAAAGCAATGCCCAGGATACCAGAAGAAAGAAAGAAAGAAAGAAAGAAAGAGAAAGAAGGAAAAAGAAAAAGAAAGGAGAAAGAGAAAAGAGAAAGAGAAAGGAGGAAAAAGAAAGAGAAAGGAGAACAAAAAAGTATGAGAAAGAGAAAGAAAAAGAAAGACAAATAGAAAGAAAAAGAAAGAGAAAGGAGAAAGGAGGAGAAAGAAACAGAAAGAAAGAGAAAGAAGAAGAAATAAGAAGAAAGGAGAAAGAAAGATAGATAATTAGGCAGGAAGGATGGAAGGGAAGCAAGCATCAGACTCCATTGTGTTGACAGGTGGTAGGGAGAGTGAATAATGATATATCATATCATTTTGACAGCTGCCAGACCCTGACTCAGGACATTTAGAAGCCCCCCCCACACACACACACAACCTGAAGATAATAGCAGTTCTGTGAAAGTGTCCAGTGACTATATATGTTTATATATATTACAGTAACCAGAAGGGAGGAAGGAAGGAAAGAATGAAGAAAGAAATAATGAAAAAAGAAAGAAAAAAAGAAAGAAAGGTAGGTAGGTAGGTAGGAAGGAATGATGACACAGGACCATTTACCTAGGATAACTACTTAACACAACTGTCTGCTACTACTTTGAAGAAAACTGCTCGGATGAGGTGTTTTGTCTGTGCACATACAAAAAAAATGCCCACAAAAATGCAGACACTCATTTTATGTGTGAGGAGTGTAAAACACCATTGTGTATGACACCATGTTTCAAAGAGTTCCACAAGCTGCAGAACTTCTAGGAGCATGCCCAGTGATTGTACATTTGTATATGTGTTATAGAACAATACGTAGTAATAAAAAAAAAATTGTATTGTTTATGTAAACAAGCTCTGTAAACAATATATTGATAATTACGTTTGTGCACTTATTGTGTTGTATACAATGAGTGTATATATGTACATTGCACCTTATTTTGGTCTCACAGGCCACATAAGTTACCTGAAAAAATAAAGTAGTGGAAAATGCAAGAAACCTTGAATGGGAGCATAAAAAAGTTAACCGGGCGAGAGGCATTTGCCGCTGTTGCCATATGTGGCTCATTTTCTGTCAACTTTACATCTCTATATCTCAGTAAGTAATGATCACAAAAAGAAAAAATTAGGCTTAAAACAATCAGCAAAATAATCCTAACATTTTGGTAAGAAAAAACATTTTTTTTATTTTTTCGAATATTTTTCAACATAGAATGACAGTTTCAGAAATGGGCTTGCAACAGTGAGATTTGGCACTTTGAAATTACAATACAACCATAAATAACTTTGAAATTTGGCCTCTGGACCCTTTGAGGGTCCAGAGGCCAAATTTCAAAGTGCACACCAGGGTCAAAGAAGTTTAACCCTTTGACTGTTTTCGACATATAAATACGTCTTACGAGCCAATGTTTCTGACGTATATATACTCAATAATTCTAGCGGCTTCAAATCAAGTGGGAGAAAGCTGGTAGGCCCACATGTGAGAGAATGGGTCTGTGTGGTCAGTGTGCACCACATAAAAAAAATCCTGCAGCACACATTGCATAATGAGAAAAAAAAAACTCTGATCGTTTTTTTGGAATAAAACGCCGACTTTGAGGTGTATTTTCGTATAGTATTTATCGTTGTATTCGCGTTTTCATGGTCTTAGTTGATAAAATGGAAAACATATTACAGAAATAGAGATGATTTTCATTACTTTTACGATGAAAACGACCTTGAAACTGAGCTCAAAGTAGCGGAAATGTTCGATTTTTACCAATGTTCAAGAGTAAATAAATCACACCACACGTCCAATACACGTCAACTGGGGAGTCTAATATTCTTTCACTAGTGTACTGATATTATTTATACCATTTTTACAATAATGCAGTCGTCTGCATAACAGTAAATTTTGTATTTTTTTGTATGAATAAAAAATCAAAATAGAAAGCAATAATAATATAAGAGGGGCCTAGAGATGTGACTAATGAACAGAGCATATGTTATTTTAGTGCCACGAATGTCTACCTTGTTTATTCTGGACCCTATTTTGAAATTGGCATTTTTTTTATTTTGTGTGAAATTGGCCAAATTGCCAATTTCTGACCACCATATTGGGTAGTCCAAATTAGTAAATGGGAGGTTTCTTGTGCTCAGCTGATAGATAAAATGGAGTTCTAAAGAAATAGCTATGAGTTTGGTCAACTGGAACAATGGAATTGGCTGAAAATTGGGCTCAAAGTCGGCGAAATCGCCGATACGCACATGTCGCCGAGACCGCTAACTTCGCGGGAGCATAATTCCACGAGTTTTCGACCAAATTTCGAACTTTTGGTGTCATTACCATCGGGAAAAGATTCTCTATCATTTCATAAGAAAAAATAATTTTTTTTTTTCAAAAATTGAGCGACATAGAATGACAGTTTCAGAGAGGGGCCTGAAACAGTCAAAGGGTTAAAAAAAAAAATTTTTATTTTTTCTTATGAAATGGTAGAGAATCTTTTTCTGAAGGTAATAAAACAAAAAGTAGGAAATTTGATGGAAAACTGACAAAATTATGCTCTCACAAATTTTGATGTGTCAGCGATATTTACGAATCGGCGATTTTATCGACTTTGACTCCCATTTTAGGCCAATTACATTATTCCAGTCAACCAAATTCTTAGCTATTTCACTAGCATTACTGCTATTCTATCGAGTGAGCACAAGAAATCGCCAAGTCAACTTTTTGAACTACAAAATAAAGTGATCGGAATTTGGTAATTTGGCCAATTTAACACAAAGTTCAAAATATTCCAATTTCAAAATAGGGTCCAGAATAAACAATGTAGGTATTCCTGGCACTAAACTAACATTTCCTCTGTTCATTAGTTATATTTTGAGGCTTTACAAATAAATTCCAGTTTGATTTTTTATTTACATAATGAATTTTTATTCAAACCAAAAAATAGAAGAATTACTGTTATGCAATATTGTAATAATTGTATAAATATCATCACCACATTTGTGAATGTATATTAGACCCACCAGCTGGCATGTATCAGATATGTGAAGTTGTTTGTTTACTCTTGAACATCGGCAAAAATTTAATATTTCCGCTACTTTGAGCTAAGTTTCAAGCCATTTCCAGTGTGAAAACCAATCAAAATCATCTCTATTTCTGTAAAATGTCTTCCATTCTATCAAATGAGACAAAGAAATCGCATATACAACTATAAAAAACATGAAAAAATACTGCAAAGTCGCTGTTTTAATCGAAAATCACAGTCTCAGTTTTTTTTCTCTCATTATACACTGCGTGCTGCAGGATTTGTTTTATGTGGTGCACATATACCACATAGATGTATTCTCTCATATCTAGGCCCAAATTTACCACTCACAGCTTATCAAAGTGAGCTGAGCTCATGGCGTAGATCTATGGTTTGGACCCTGAACGTAAAGCCGTAGATCTACGGCATGGACCCTGAAAGGGTTATATCTGACAGAGAATGTCTGGAAACTCATTAAGTACAAGCTTCTTTGTTTATGATGGCATCTAAAGGTAGTTGTTAGAAACGATTAAACTCAGTGAACACGGTATGTCGACGGTAATAATATGGCTCTGGGCAGCATTAAATATCGAGTAGCTATGTAGGTAGGTGTAGGTATGTAGCCCAGGCGGACTACATACCTACATTATTATTATAACTTATAATTATACTTAAGTGTACTTACACACTGTGCTGGCATGCAGGTACACATTAAAATCACTAAGAGTGTCTTATTAGTCTTTGAAGATGCCATATTAATAATGATAATAATATCGCTCAGTGATAATCACTCTGAAACAGAATATTGTATAAAATGTTAATATAGACATTTTTGCTTAATCCATCTAAATACACCCCACAGTAGAATAGATTAACATAATTATGAGATGTGGTAGCCAGGCGACTTGTAGGGCTTGTGGTAGCCAGGCGACTTGTAGGGCTTGTGGTAGCCAGGCGACTTGTAGGACTTGTGATAGCCAGGCAAATTGTAGGACTTGGGGTAGCCAGGTGACTTGTAGTCCAACATCAGAGACAATGTGTACACTATAATGTTCCAGGGGATAACTAGAAAATTATTCTTTTCGTATACCTTCAATCAGGGCATGATTTCTTCTTGAAGATGGTGTTATATGAGAATGAGTGGGGTAGTTTTTTTTGGGCTGGAATGGATTAATGGCATTTAAATTAATTTCAATGAGGAAAATTGATTTGATATACGATAAAATTGAGTTACAAGCTCAGTCATGGAATGAATTAAACAACTCGTAAGTCACGGTACCCCTGTATTAGGTTAACTCTGCCCAAAATGCCTCAGCATGATAGTGGCTTTCTTTGTACCAATTAAATTATGAAATGTAAACACACACTGTAACCTTAGCAAAAAAATAAAATTTTATTTTATTTTTTTTTATAATGAAAAGCTATGAGCACACTGAGAGACAACGCAATAAGTGTCAGGGGCCCAAGACTGTTCAACTGCCTCCCAGCATACCTAAGGGGGATTACCAAAAGACCCATGGCTGTCTTCAAAAAGGCACTGGACAGGCACCTAAAGTCAGTACCTGACCAGACGGGCTGTGGTTCATACGTCAGTTTGCATGTGGCCAGCAGCAACAGCCTGGTTAATCAGACCCTGATCCACCACAAGGCCTGGTCTCAGACCGGGCCACGGGGATGTTGACCCCTGAAACTCTCTCCAGGTATACTCCAGGTATCAAAATACATAAATTTGGAAGCTTGCAAATTTATGGGTCACTGTACATAAGCATCCATATGGGGGCTCATGGCTTCGTTGGTAGCATCCTCAGCTCACACACTGAGGGACCAGGATCATTCCTCACACTTGCTGCCAGTGTTCACGTAGCAATAAGTAGGTACTTGAGTGCTAGCTGACTGTTGTGGCTGCATCTGGCAGAGAAGATTCAAGGACCCCAGTGGAAATAAGCTTCTCATATGATGCACTGACTTTACTGAGTTATCATGAGTGGCAAACTCTCTGGATTAAAAATCTAAACATAATCTTATCTTATTTGTAATATTTAACTGCCATCTTACATATATGAGAAAGATTTAGCACTTAGTTCTGATTATAATAATAAAGAGACAGAAAGAAAAGGCCAGTAATTCTACCTGGGTGCAAAACATTAACAGGCTTCCATTCCACACTTAATAACAAAACAATAATGTTGTACCTCCATGGGTGATTGCTGTTTACCAACCTACTTTTGTCTAGTTATACATTAGGAACCATTTGTCTGACCATAATGTTATAGATTCTCTGAGTTTAAGGACACAACTAAGGCCCAGTACAGCAGTATCTACAAGTTGTAACATTACATGCATCAATATATAGTACAGTGATACCTTGGGATACAAACTTTAACAATTATGTAAGTGTATTTTTGTAAGTGCTTTTGTAAGTGTATATTTGGGGGTCTGAAACAGAATTATCTAATTTACATTATTCCTTATGGGAACAAATTCGTTTGGTACTTGAACAGATCAGCACTTGAACAGCCTTCTGCTACGAATTAGGTTCATATCCTGAGGTACCACTGTATTTGAAAATATACATGTAAACACAGACCTTCATTATCTCTAACTTTTTCTGACATGTTGCAACAAAGATGGGAGTTTGTCCTTTCACATCTTCCAGCTCTATGTCTGCACCTGCTGACACAAGCACTTCTACACATTCAGGGTTTCCTCCTGTTCACATGAAAAAACAAAGTTAATACTCCTAGAGAACACGGTCTAGTCTACTATTCTCAGACTTCACTGAGATGCAGTATACAAATCATATCTATACATAGTTTATTACCCAATATCTTTATACTGTAGTACAAAGTTTGTGACCAATCCAACAGTTGGTCACAAACTTAAAATTTTCTACCTTCCAAACTGCAGCATTTATATCTAATTTAGAACGCAGGCACTGTATGCTCCACCTCAAGGATTCAAGCACAGCTCGCTGGTTTCCCTGAATTCCTTCATATATGCTACCCTGCTCACACTCAAACACTGCATCAGGACATGAAAACCACTAGTCTACACTCAATTTGATCTATAGCATTTACACAAGCCTGTTGGATGTTCAAGCCCCTAGCACTCAAAACCTCCTCTATCCCATCCCTCCAACCCTACCTGGGAGGACACCTACTACCCTTCTTTTCTTCCATCCCTGATTTATACCCTCTTAACCATCCTATTCTGCTCCATCCTCTGTAAATGCCAAAACCACCTCAACAAACCTTTCTCAGCTTCCTTGTCTCCTGAATATGCATCTAAAGCTGACCTTCTCAATTATGACTTCCTCATTATTATTAATGACTAAGCTTCACCTTAACATGTAATACTCAGTGCCACTTGGCAATGACTGTCAGGTCATCCTGACAGTTATGAAATATAAACACATTGTAACCTTTGCAAAGAAATAAACTTTTGTTTCGTCATCACCTCTTGATTGATTATTCCATTTATTAGAAAGCAGCCAACTTCAATTTAGACACCCTCAAGGCCTTGGTATGCTTACTGTTTCCAGCCTCCTCTCTGACAGTCCCATCTTCAATATTTTCTCTATACAATGGACCCCTGGTTTGCGTTATTAATCCGTTCCTGAGAGCTCATCGTAAACCAAAATTACGTATCACAAACCGAATCAATTTTCCCCATAAGAAATAACGGAAATCAAATTAATCCATGCAAGACGCCCAAAAGTATGAAAAAAAAAAAATTTACCACATGAAATATTAATTTTAATACACACAAACTGACACTTACCTTTATTGAAGATCTGGTGATGATTGATGAGATGGGAGGAGGGGAGTGTTGGTGTTAGTGTTTAGAAGGGGAATCCCCTTCCATTACGACTTGAGGTAGCAAGTCCTTTTCCGGGGTTACTTCTCTACTTCTTTTAATGCCACTAGGACCAGCTTGAGAGTCACTGGACTTCTGTCGCACAACATATTTGTCCATAGAGGCCTGTACCTCTCGTTCCTTTATGACTTTCCTAAAGTGGTTCACAACATTGTCATTGTACAGGTTGCCAACACGGCTTGCAACAGCTGTCTGAGGGTGATTTTCATCAAAAAAGGTTTGCACTTCAAGCCACATTGCACACATTTCCTTAATCTTTGAAGTAGGAAACTTCCTCAGTTTCTCTATCCCCTCCTCCGAAGCAGTTTCCTCAGGTCTGGCCTCTTGCTGTTGAAGATGATCTAGCAGCTCATCAGTGGTTAGTTTGTCATTGTCCTCCTCCACCAACTCTTCCACATCCTCCCCACTAACCTCCAGCCCCAAGGACTTCCCCAATGCCACAATGGATTCCTCAACTGGCATACACTTCTCAGGGTTAGTCTCAAATCTTTCAAAATCCTTTTGTCTAAACATTCTGGCCACAGTTTTTTCCAAACAGAGTTCAAGGTCCTCTTAGTCACTCCCTCCCTCGCCTTACCTATAGGGTTTATACAATTGAGGATATTAAAGTGATCCTTCCAAAACTCTTTTAGAGTCAATCGAGTGTCTGTGGTCACTTCAAAGCACTTTTGAAACATAACTTTTGTGTACAGTTTCTTGAAGTTGGAAATGACCTGCTGGTCCATGGGCTGCAGGAGAGGAGTGGTATTAGGAGGCAAAAACTTGACCTTAATGAAGCTCATGTCCATAGAAAGTCGCTCTGCCAAGTCTGAAGGATGACCAGGGGCACTGTCTAATACCAGGAGGCACTTAAGGTTTAATTTCTTTTCAATTAGGTAATTTTTCACAGTGGGGGCAAATGCATGGTGTAACCAGTCATACAAAAAGTCCCTAGTGACCCATGCCTTACTGTTTGCCCTCCACAGCACACACAAATTAGCCTGTTTTTCATTTATCCACACCAATAACAGTCTCTCAACATCTTCTAACACTTGCGGTTGCTGTTTCATAATCACAGTTGCACCTTTTGCAAGAACAGCTTCCCTGATTGCCATTTTCCTGGCCACTATAGTAGCGATGGTTGATTGGGGTTTCGTATACAACCTGGCCAGCACCGACACACGCACTCCACTCTCGTGCTTTTCAATTATTTCTTTCTTCATTTCAATAGTCATTAGCACCCTTTTTCTCGAAGGGTTGGCACTAGAAGCTTTCTTGGGGCCCATGGTGACTTATTTTGCAGAAACAAGCACCAAAAACACTGTGATAATATGGAATGTACCGAATGTATGCTTAGATGCTAGCATACTGGCTGGCTCGCTTGTAAACACTGGCACGCATGGGGCAGTTCAGGCCACATGTGGATGCGTCTCGGACGAATCGCGTATACCGGGTTTTTTAACACGAACTGAGGCAAAATTTTTGCGTTAAAATGTATCGTATACCGGATTTAACGTATACCGATGCCTTCATATACCGGGGGTCCACTGTATTTTCTTAAATAACATAAATTAGCTGCCTCAAATGACTCTCCATTCTTTCTGCTGATGTCCTGTCCTCAACATTTCCAACTTTCCCTCTTTACCATCTCTTTTGTCTCTGCTGTGGAGTACTAAATGACTCTTATAGTTTACCTTTTCCATGAATATAATACAATTATAAAAAAAAATTCACCCTAACACTGTTATATGTTTTGTACTACCTCATTATTATAAATCTAATTAATCACTTCAGTTACCTAACTTTTATATCAGTATGCAATAAGGTACATTAACCCTTAAACGGTCCAAACAGATCGACGTTCAAATTCGTAGTGCTACAAAAGTAGATCTACTTTTTTTTACATATTTTCAAATATAACAAAAAAAAAATGTAGATAAAAGTTTTTTACACGTTTTCACATATAAAACAAAAAAAAAAGATCTACATTTTTTTTCATACTTTCAGATGTTGAAAAAACGTATAATTACGTTTGGACCATTTAAGGGTTAAAATGTACTGCTCCATAACCTGTGCCAATATACAGTAAGAATTAGGCTTAGTCTGCCTGAAATGCCTAGGCATGCTAGTGGCCTTCTTTGTAATTAATATTTTAGAATATGTAAACCACACATTATAAGCTTTGCAAGGAAATAAACATTTTCATTTTCATTTAATCTTCATTTTCAACATCTAACAAACCAGCATTTTCCCAGTGCTCCATCTCTTTTAACATTATCCATGCTATTGTATTTTGAGCGCCTTTCTACCAACTGGGTTTAAAATACAGTGGAACCTTGGTATACGACCAGCTCCCTACTCTAACAAAGCACTCGACCAAACAAATACGACCTGCCAGAACTTTGCTTACTGTAAACTATTTCGTGTTTCTTTGCATTTTTTTTTTATATTATTTGCATAAACAAGTCACCATGGGGACTACGACGATTAGTGATAACAGCCAACCAAACAGAAAATTGGCTGGGAAGAACTTGTTCGATACTCAAACAAAGCGGCACTCGAACAGCCTTCTGGAATGAATTAAGGGGAAGCGTCACGAGCGGTGTTCCACAGGGGTCAGTGTTGGGCCCCCTGCTGTTCACAATATATACATAAACGACATAGATGAGGGCATAAAGAGCGACATCAGCAAGTTTGCCGATGACACCAAAATACTGTAGGCCGTCGAATTCATTCTGACGAGGACATTAGAGCACTCCAGGAAGATTTGAATAGACTGATGCAGTGGTCGGAGAGGTGGCAGATGCAATTTAATATAGACAAATGCAAAGTTCTAAATGTTGGACAGGACAATAACCATGCCACATATAAACTAAATAATGTAGATCTTAATATTACGGATTGCGAAAAAGATTTAGGAGTTCTGGTTAGCAGTAATTTGAAACCAAGACAACAGTGCATAAGTGTTCGCAATAAAGCTAATAGAATCCTTGGCTTCATATCAAGAAGCATAAATAATAGGAGTCCTCAGGTTGTTCTTCAACTCTATACATCCTTGGTTAGGCCTCATTTAGATTATGCTGCACAGTTTTGGTCACCGTATTACAGAATGGATATAAATGCTCTGGAAAATGTACAAAGGAGGATGACAAAGTTGATCCCATGTATCAGAAACCTTCCCTATGAGGATAGACTAAGGGCCCTGAATCTGCACTCTCTAGAAAGACGTAGAATTAGGGGGGATATGATTGAGGTGTATAAATGGAAGACAGGAATAAATAAAGGGGATGTAAATAGTGTGCTGAAAGTATCTAGCCTAGACATGACTCGCAGCAATGGTTTTAAGTTAGAAAAATTCAGATTCAGGAAGGATATAGGAAAGTACTGGTTTGGTAATAGAGTTGTGGATGAGCGGAACAAACTCCCAAGTACAGTCCTAGAGGCCAGAATGTTGTGTAGCTTTAAAAATAGGTTGGATAAATACATGAGTGGGTGTGGGTGGGTGTGAGTTGGACCTGATTAGCTTGTGCTACCAGGACGGTTGCCGTGTTCCTCCCTTAAGTCAAGGTGACCTGACCTGACTAGGTTGGGTGCATTGGCTTAAGCCGGTAGGAGACTTGGACCTGCCTCGCATGGGCCAGTAGGCCTGCTGCAGTGTTCCTTCGTTCTTATGTTCTTACCGAGGTTACAATGTATCTTATTATTTTATTTAATAAAAAAATTATAAACTTTGCAGTTAATTTAAATAAAGTATTGAGTAAAATTTATATACAGCACAATTGCACATCTGGCATGATGATATTTTGTATTCTTAATATTTTGCTACTGAAATCTGAAAGGCTGTGATATCACAGAAATTGTCAGAGTTGTTTATGCCATAAAGTTTGGAGAGAGAGCATTTCATGTGAAACTGGTCTTAGGCACATGACAGGAAAATTTCCTCTGCACCTACAGTGACGTTATTGTTTTAATGAAAGATCCTAGCTTGGATCTTTGGTATACTGTACACAGCCTTCCATGCTGCCAGTTGTCTCATGACTGCATATTATACCATACCTTCTCCAGTGTTCACCACTTCATTTTCAATCTTTTTATCAATCCATTTTGCCTGTCAATATTAATCATGGCATAAAAAATGGAATACTAGTGACAATGAAGTTGCCAAGAAAAATTTTAAGTGTGACACTATGTCTATTATGAAATAACTGTAAGTGATAGAGATGCTATGGTCACGGAAGCAGCACGTGTGTTCAGTGTTAGAGAATCAACTAACTGTTCAATTCAAGACAATGAGATGAAGATAAGAGCATGTGTCATGAGTAACCCTGACTGTGGCCTGGTGAAAATAATATCAAGAGGACAATATGGTTGAATAAGACTTTAAAGTTACTAAATGTGTGGAGTGAGCAGAAAACAACCAAAAATGCTCCACTTAATGCCCTTATGATAAGGGTGTGTGCCACTTGTATTATAAAACAGTGTGTGAGCAGGATGACAAGCCTGTACAAGAGTATTTGTGCTCCTGCTTACACAGGATGGCAAGCCTGTGTGAGCAGGATGATTTACCAATTTTAAAGTGCAGGATATTCCTGCCCACCTGGAGGTCATTTTTAATGAGGGTATCTATGAGCCTAAGCAAGTGTGTAATGCTGATGAGACCGGATTACATTTCAGTAAAATGCCATCTTCAAGGTAACAATTTATTTCTTTATCTTGCTTCTTTGCAGTAATGCATTATGTGATTTTAAGTGCCAGCTAATTCTAATTTACTGCTCCCATAATCCTTGTGTTTTAAAAGATAAAGACTAAACTACTTTGCCTGTTTGGCAGTCTAACATAAGAGCATATGTATATGAATGAGGTCTTGTTTGTCTACTGGTTCAAGTACTAATTTATTCCTTTCTTCAAGATGTACCTGGCAAAAAAGAACCTTTCATGCAAGGTTTTCCTTACTCTTGATACAGTAGCCATCCTCAAGTCTTGCAGTCTATGGACCCAAATAATAAAGTTTGGTTGTACCACCAAATATGGCATCCTCGAAACAATCACTGGATCAAGGAGTGATTAAGAAATTTAAGGGCCCCTGCATATGGAAGGTGGTGCAGAAAATCCTCCACAATCCCTTAGGTTTGTCAGGACAGTCAGTGTTTAACAATTTAGCTGAACTGTGCCAAAATTATCAAAAGGGTACTACACTGTATATGATAGAAGCAATAACTTATATAGTACAGTGGTACCTCGGTACACGTCCTCTTTGGAATAAGTCCAACTTGGTACACGTCCTGTTTGGACGCAAAAACTTTTGCTTGGTATACAACCTATGTTTGGAATACGACTCGCATGCTAGAACTTGTATGGGTCAAAACGAGTCACAACACCATGCACTATCCTTGTTTACCTCTCTCTTGAGACAAAGCCATGACTGCCCACTAGCGTCAGTATGCCCGTTGCTACCATTCAGTGATTTTTAGTAAAAGTAAAACCTGGTGAGCTTCAACCAGGTCCAAATATGAAAAAAGAGACAGAAAAGAGAAGGGGACTTTCCTTCCAAACAATAACATTTCCTCCTCCTCCTCCTCCTCCTCCTCCTCCTCCTCCTCCTCCTCCCTTCTCAGCACTATCCTAGTAGGCACTCGACTATTTTCAGCAAAGTAAAGTGAAGTTAAATTTGCATTTATTTTATCTAATTCTTTTGCATTTATGTATGTATTTTAGTATTAAGCAATGTTTAAATTATGCATTTTAGTATTAAGCAGTGTTTAAATTATTTTATACAACCCCATCAATGTATAATATGCCAATAACAACAGGATTTTTTTTTATCGGAACGGATTAATCGTTTTCCCTATATTTCTTATGGGAAAATTCGTTTGGTATTCGTCCTGTTTGGTATCAGTTCAAGCTCCTGGAATGGATTAAGGACATATACATACCAAGGTACCACCGCATATATATTCTTCTCGCTCACTTCAACTTACCTGAAACTGCTAATCTCAGTGGAGGTGACATGTAAGGCCGAACACGATAGTTCAACCACTGAATATACTGAGGGTCTGCTGTGATCTGTCTTAAGCCTTTATCATCACCACACAAAGCAGCTAAATGAAGTCTGACATCATCATCATCATCTGCATCAACCATATGGTTCATCAAATAGGCATGTGCAGAGATCTGTAGTGGCAGTTCTACTGTATTGGCCATGCCTCCTGAAATCAAGTATGGATTGAAGAACTGGCAATTTACCCTGCTGCACATTAATTTTATTAGGAGACAGACTAAAAAAAATCTTAATATAGAGAAAATGTTTGAAGATATTAAGATTTTGACCAGCCTCTCAATGCATTAGTAAATCCTGATTTAACAGACTAGTGGGGGTTAGTGGGTGATTGTGGTGCACAAAGATAAGATCATTTTCCAGGCATTATAACAGTAGTGGCTAATTCTGTAAGCAACAAACTTTGTTTGTTGTTTCTGAACAAACTGACCCAGCACATTTTGTCCTGTAATTATAAAGTTCATTAAACTGAGATGTGTTAAATCAAGAGTTTACTAAGATATAATCTAGGTAATATCTCAATACTCTTTCTCAAAAAGAGATATGCCTTGAGATATTAACAACCCTACATAAAAAATGTTTCCAAAACAGTATATGCAGTACAATGAAATGAAAATACAGTGGTACCTCAAGTTTCAAACAGCTCCCAACTCGAACACTTATGTAAGTGTATTTTTGTAGGTGGTTTTTTAAGCATATTTTTGGGGGTCTGAAATGGACTAATCTAATTTACATTATTCCTTATGGGAACAAATTCGTTCGGTAATGGCACTTGAACAGCCTTCTGGAATGAATTATGGCCAAAACTCGAGGTACCACTGTATAATCATACATTAGCAAACTTAAAAACAGACTAACAAGGAAGGTGTGAAGGTTTTGAGAAGTATGCATTCACTTGTTAAATACAAGGAAATTTATATGAACTTAAGATGTTGATCTCCCGGTTTAACAAATACATATACAGTACTTATGTAAAAGAAGCCAAACTTTAGAACAAAGTTGGTCTTCCTGTCTGTATGAACTTTTACTCTTTGTTGGCCCTTATCTTGATACATCATACAATGGAACTGTACTATGTTTGTGCAGTGACATTCAACTTAAATTATTAATATTTTAACAGGGCAGCCAGTAAGATGCAGTGCAATCTAATGGAACAATTAAGTACATACATTTAAGTGTGGAAATATAATGGAAACTATGCTATAACTTTTTTTGTACAGTAATACAATTAAAGAGAATGAGTTTATTTTTTATCTGATAGGTCGTCATGCTGAACAATCTCGCAAAAACACAATGGTATACATACTGCATTTCTATTACCAAAAATTTTATAGCTCTATATATATTATATATTATTGTATATTCCAACTTTGTGAACTGAAATTATTGCAGTAATATTAAAACTATAAGTTTCCCAACTGTTGAAGTACACAAGAGCTGATTAGTGTTGTTTAGTTAGTTTAATATGTTTATTATGCACCCCAGACCCATCCTGTGGGTGGTAGTCAAAACATTACAGAGGTACATAATTGGTCCAGGGACTGGACTCCAAAGTTTTGATAGCTGAGCAAGTAACAACCGTAATGAACTAGATATGGTCACAATTGTGACCAAGTACAAAGGTAATGAGCTCCATGTAGAGCTGGTCACACTCATAACAGTGGTGTTCGTAGATACCAGACTACCAGTACTATGCAGTACAGTACATATATGCAACATGGCTGGAGTTTTGAGACTCTATGACCGCGGGTTCAATCCCGGCCGGGGGTATGGTTTAGTATATGCAAAATATTCAACAACCATAATAACTGCTAGTGTTAGAAGCATTTATCTGAAATGCCATAAGCGACCTTCTCTATTACTTCTTATTACTGTACTGTACCGAAAATTACACTAGTGGCGACTAGCATATTACATGATAATTATTGTTAGTTTTTGTAATTTATTTATATTTGAAGGCTGCATTTTATTTGCATTTGAAGGTTTTTGAAGCCTTGTATCTGTAGGTGAGAATTATTGAACAGAACTGAGAATCAGTAGCACACATGTACCTGATGAAGTAACTCAACCAGAAAATAATTTCCGTCATAAGGTTTTACCTTGAATGCACATATTCAGTGACTTTATTGTTTGCTAGTTTTATATTTTTTATTGTGCTGTGTATAAATTTTATGGCTGACTGTCTTATGCAGTCAAAATGCTTAGTAAATATCACAATTACTAGTGCCTGTGACATACCTCTGACCAGGTTCAAGTCCTACTCTCAACACCTGGCCTGAGGTCAAGCCTGTTAGATTAGATGGTCAACTAGGCTGTTGCTACCAGCATACCTATTTATTAGCATCACAAATATTTCATAGTACGTACAAGGGAACTAAATTCATATTCATATTTTCATCACAAAGTATATGTAAATAAGAGAGATTCTTATCCCAAATGCTAGAGCCTGAAATCTGCCTGAAATGCCTAGGCTTATTAGGCATGCTTGTGGCTTTCTTTGTAATTGTTGTTTTATAATATGTAAACCACCCATTGTAATTTTTACAGAGAAATAAACAATTCAATAAGCAACACTTGTGTTTATTCAACCAAAATACAAAATAAGTGATAAACCATAGGTTTAGAGTGCCAAGTGTGTAAAACATGGTAATGAGCCTACCTGCAGCAGCCCTGGCAGAGGTAGGAACCAGCAACATAGTTTTAAGAGTATTTTTAGCTTCATCTGGCAGTCACCAACCCGCACCTCACACAGCATCAGCTGGACACACCTGCCAGGAGTAAAAATATATAATATTGAGCCACTTGTTCACTCACTGGTTAAGATTACTGTGTATAGTTTATCACTGGATATAAATACACTGTAAATAGTGTTAATGTAATGAATAACAGTAATATTGTTGTCAGTCACCTGTCTGTTATTCTTGACACTGACGTCATCAGCCTCTCCCCTCAGTCCTCACATCCAGAAATTTTTCTCATTATAAACTAGTATGGTTATTACAAGATTTAATTATACTTGAGAACAATACCCCCCCCCCCAAAAAAAAAAAATTAGAGTTTAACATTCTCGTATATTTGTTTGCGTTGATCATTACATTAGATAGACTTCTCATTCTTCCAAGCCAGCACGAAATTTAGCATATTTCTGGAAGGAGCATTTTCACATATACATTGAAACCTGAACTGTTGCCCCTCAGTCTTTAATATTTACTTATATTTTTAATAATATGGAACCACTTTCCTTTTCCTTGCACTTCCTCTTACTACCGACCACAAGCTGAGTATGGAGTGCAGAATAAACATATTATCTCATAACGGAGATAAAACACCTCAATTACTGGGAGCGCTTGAGGTTTCTAAACCTGTATTCCCTGGAACGCAGGAGGGAGAGATACATGATTATATACACCTGGAAAATCCTAGAGGGACTAGTACCGAACTTGCACACGAAAATCACTCACTACGAAAGCAAAAGACTTGGCAGATGATGCACCATCCCCCCAATGAAAAGCAGGGGTGTCACTAGCACGTTAAGAGACCATACAATAAGTGTCAGGGGCCCGAGACTGTTCAACTGCCTCCCAGCACACATAAGGGGGATTACCAACAGACCCCTGGCAGTCTTCAAGCTGGCACTGGACAAGCACCTAAAGTCAGTTCCTGATCAGCCGGGCTGTGGCTCGTACGTTGGTTTGCGTGCAGCCAGCAGCAACAGCCTGGTTGATCAGGCGCTGATCCACCAGGAGGCCTGGTCACAGACCGGGCCGCGGGGGCGTTGACCCCCGAAACTCTCTCCAGGTAAACTCCAGGTCCAAGGCGGTATATAACTCCAGGTATTTACATGTATAGCTCCTTGTTGCGGTAAAGAGGCTTTCGGTCTGAGGAATTGGACCTTTTGGTTTTCTTCCTCCGACCGACCCTAATTACTCCAAATCCTCCCTTCCTTGCCCTCTACTCCCTTTCCCTTCCCATCCCTCCTCCTTACCCCATCCCCCTCTTCATTTCCTGCTATTAGCCTTTGGGGTCCTCCCCTCAGCAATTCTAGTTCCTAGGCTGGAGAAAGTGTGTCGTTATCCATCCCATTCCATTGAGGTCCTTGGTGGTGGTGGTAGTGTCTGCCGTGGTATCTGGATCATCTGGGAATGTCCCGATCTTCCTTCAGAGTTCTGGGGGGTGGCTTAGGGTGTCCTTCTGATGACGAGTGCATCTCTGGAGGCTGCCTGTTGGTTCCGGGAGGTAGTTCCTAAGAGAGGTATGCTTTGTGGCTGGTTTCCGGCCGCCCATTCTTTTATCCACCGAGATGTCTCGGTGAGTGTGAGGTTGCTATCCTGGATTGCTGGTTTACTGGCATGACGGATAGGGTATAGCAAGGGTTCTAAGCTGCATCTTCACTGCTGGCTACACTGACAGCCCTCTTAGGCATGCAAGGGGATATACAGTTCCTTTCATTCCTCCTGGGAGCTATCCCTCCATATTCTCCCACCCCCTTTTTTTCCATTTTCTCCTTCTTTTTTAATAAATAAATAAAAAGGAAACTTATCATAGAGACCCATACCTATGACTTGCCTCCTCCCGGACACCTTTCCTGCAGCACCCCCTAGACCCTGGTACGTCTTCGGACCATTCTTCGGACCTCTCTTCCAACCCGGCACCTTCTCCAGGTAACGTTCCCTTACCCTCCTCTGGTACCGCGGTTCCGACCGACCCTTTAGACACTTCTGATCTTCGCACGGCTTTGACTATGATTCCAGATATGACTATGATCTTGGCTTCTCCACATACAGTGTGTCGATTTTTGGATCATACACATAACTCAGGATGGCCCGCCTTTAACCTTCCATCCAAATGATCTCGACCTGTACACCTGGAAAGGGCTCCGGAGGTCAACGCCCCCGCGTCCCGGTCTGTGACCAGGCCTCATGGTGGATCAGGGCCAGATCAACCAGGCTGTTACTGTTACGAATTACAGCCCGGGTGGTCAGGTACTGACTTTAGGTGCCTGTCCAGTGCCTGCTTGAAGACAGCCAGGGGTCTATTGGTAATCCCCCTTATGTATGCTGGGAGGGAGTTGAACAGTCTTGGGTCCCTGACACTTACTATGTTGTTTCTTATGGTGCAAGTGGCACCCCTGCTTGTCATTGGGGGGATGTTGCATCGTGTGTCGAGTCTCTTGCTTTCATAGGGAGTGATTTTTCGTGTGCAAGTTTGGTACTAATCCCTATAGGATTTTCCAAGTGTATATAATCATGAATCTCTCCCACCTGCGTTCTAGGGAGTACAAGCTTAGGAACTTTAAGTGTTCCCAGTAATTGAGGTGTTTTATCGCAGTTATGTGTGCTATGAAGGTTCTCTGTACATTTTCTAGGTCAGCCATTTCACCTGCCTTGAAAGGTGTAAGTAAGTAAGTAAGTTTATTCAGGTATACACAAATATAGTTACACAGATTATCATACATAGCAGCATAAAGACTGATGAAAACTCACACTCACGCGAGCTTTTAAATCTCTGCACAAAATTCAATTTAAACCAGCAAATAATAGAACCTACTAGACTGGAGAATACACTAGACCTCATCTTCACTAACAATGATGATCTGATAAGAAATGTCACCATATCAAAAACAATATACTCAGATCACAACATAATTGAGGTTCAGACATGTATGCGTGGAGCCCCACACCGACAAAATGAGATTAGTCACGAGGGAGCATTCACCAAATTCAACTTCAATAACAAAAACATAAAGTGGGACCAAGTAAACCAAGTCCTAACCGATATAAGCTGGGAAGATATACTAAGTAACACAGACCCCAACTTATGCCTAGAACAGATTAACTCGGTGGCACTCGATGTATGCACAAGGCTTATTCCTCTAAGAAAAAGGAGGAGTAGATGTAAAATAGAAAGAGACAGGCGCTCCCTTTACAGGCGACGAAAAGAATAACAGAGCGGCTAAAAGAGGTCAATATATCTGAAATGCGTAGGGAGACACTTGTCAGAGAAATAGCAAGCATCGAACTTAAGCTAAAAGAATCCTTTAGGAGTCAGGAATCGCGGGAAGAACTAAAAGCCATAAATGAAATCGAAAGAAACCCAAAGTATTTCTTCTCCTATGCCAAATCAAAATCGAGAACAACGTCCAGTATTGGGCCCCTACTTAAACAAGACGGGTCCTACACAGATGACAGCAAGGAAATGAGTGAGCTACTCAAGTTCCAATATGACTCAGTTTTTAGCAAGCCGCTAACCAGACTGAGAGTCGAAGATCAAAATTAATTTTTTATGAGAGAGCCACAAAATTTGATTAACACAAGCCTATCCGATGTTATCCTGACGCCAAATGACTTCGAACAGGCGATAAATGACATGCCCATGCACTCTGCCCCAGGGCCAGACTCATGGAACTCTGTGTTCATCAAGAACGAGCCTTTTCCATCCTATGGAGAGGGAGCATGGACACGGGGGTCGTCCCACAGTTACTAAAAACAACAGACATAGCCCCACTCCACAAAGGGGGCAGTAAAGCAACAGCAAAGAACTACAGACCAATAGCACTAACATCCCATATCATAAAAAGCTTTGAAAGGGTCCTAAGAAGCAAGATCACCACCCATTTAGAAACCCATCAGTTACACAACCCAGGGCAACATGGGTTTAGAACAGGTCGCTCCTGTCTGTCTCAACTATTGGATCACTACGACAAGGTCCTAAATGCACTAGAAGACAAAAAGAATGCAGATGTAATATATACAGACTTTGCAAAAGCCTTCGACAAGTGTGACCATGGCGTAATAGCGCACAAAATGCGTGCTAAAGGAATAACAGGAAAAGTCGGTCGATGGATCTATAATTTCCTCACTAACAGAACACAGAGAGTAGTCGTCAACAGAGTAAACTCCGAGGCAGCTACGGTGAAAAGCTCTGTTCCACAAGGCACAGTACTCGCTCCCATCTTGTTCCTCATCCTCATATCCGACATGGACAAGGATGTCAAATTCAAATTTTTCAAATTCAAATTCAAATTCAAAGTTTATTCTCTATAAGGATTACAATGCTGAGTTTACAGAAATTTGGTTATTGTTTGGTTTACATGTAGTAAAATTGTGATTACAGAGTGTACCACTAGAACGCTTAGCATGGCTAGGCATTTCGGGCATACTTAGTTTTATTCTTAATTGTAAAATATTACAAATTATGAGGTAAGTTGGTATTATGGCTAAGTGACTAAATACTAGTTTGTGAGTTTAGTAATGTGAATGCTTTTGTTTTGGCACAGTACATAGTTTCAGTATTGGAGTATCACAGGATTCATTATTTTAAGACTGAGATTAATATTTCCGTTTATGGTCAAATGAGTGAGTGAGTGTAAGTGTGAACCACCAGGTGGTATTCGTGTAGTTAGTTGACGGGGTGTATCAGGGAGATAAGATGTTTTCTAATGGTAGTTTTGAAGGTGATGAATGTGTCTGCAGTTCTAGAGTTCTCAGGTAGGGTATTCCAGATTTTAGGGCCTTTGACATACATTGAATTTTTGTAAAGGTTTAGTCGGACACGGGGAATGTCGTAGAGATGTTTGTGTCTGGTGTTATGCCTGTGGGTTCTGTCACAACTATCAAGAAAGCGTTTTAGGTCAAGGTTGATATTAGAGTTTAAGGCCCTGTAGATATAGATTGCACAGTAGTAAGTGTGGATGTACTGAACTGGGAGCAAGTTTAGATCTATGAAGAGTGGGGGGGTGTGTTGCCAGGGATGGGATTTAGTGATTATTCTTACTGCAGCTTTTTGTTGTGTTATTATTGGCTTTAGGTGTGTTGCTGCAGTTGATCCCCAAGCACAAATAGCATAGGTGAGGTATGGATAAATAAGTGAGTGGTATAGTGTGAGAAGGGCATTTTGCGGCACGTAGTATCGTATCTTGGAGAGGATCCCAACCGTTTTGGATACTTTTTTGGCTATATGCTGGATATGGGTGCTGAAATTCAGGTTGTTGTCAAGGTATAAGCCTAGGAATTTGCCCCCATTATTTCTGGTAATTAGAGTGCTGTCAATCTTAATGTTAATTTGTGCATCTCCTGCTCTGCTACCAAACATAATATAGTAGGTTTTGTCAGTGTTAAGCGTAAGTTTATTGGCTGTCATCCAAGTCGATATTTTAATCAGCTCCTCATTCACAATGGTGTTGAGGGTGGCAAGATTAGGGTGAGAGATGACATAAGTCGTGTCATCAGCAAAGAGAATGGGTTTCAGGTGTTGGGATACGTTTGGAAGGTCATTGATGTATATGAGGAAGAGCAGGGGACCAAGGACACTTCCCTGCGGAACTCCAGTATCAAGTGGCCGTGTTGCTGATGCTGTGTCTTTAATGGTGACGTACTGATACCTATTAGTAATGTAAGATTTGAAATAAGCAAGTGCATGGCCCGGTGGCCCGGTGGTCTGGTGGCTAAAGCTCCCGCTTCACTCACGGAGGGCCCGGGTTCGATTCCCGGCGGGTGGAAATTCCGACACATTTCCTTACACCTATTGTCCTGTTCACCTAGCAGCAAATAGGTACCTGGGTGTTAGTCGACTGGTGTGGGTCGCATCCTGGGGGACAAGATTAAGGACCCCAATGGAAATAAGTTAGACAGTCCTCGATGACGCACTGACTTTCTTGGGTTATCCTGGGTGGCTAACCCTCCGGGGTTAAAAATCCGAACGAAATCTTATCTTATCTCATGGCCTCTTATACCGTAGTGATCAAGTTTGTGGAGTAGGATGTCGTGGTCTACTGTGTCAAAAGCTTTTCTTAGGTCAATAAGAATTCCTAGTGGATATTCCTTATTTTCCAATGCTGTGTAAAGCAGATCTAGCATTTTTATGATTGCATCATTAGTGCTTTTATTTTTCCTAAATCCAAACTGGCAGGGGTTGAGTATGTTTTGAGCCGTTATAAATGAATACAGTCTCCTGTGCACGAGTTTCTCAAAGATTTTGGATAGCAATGGTAAGTTAGATATTGGCCTATAGTTGTTTAAGTCTGTAGGGTCACCACCTTTATGTATTGGTGTAACCCTTGCCATCTTGAGTAGTTTCGGGAAGGTGCTAGTCTCTATTGACTTGTTAAAAAGTAATGAAATAGCATGCGAAAGGACATGGGCCGCTCGCTTGTACAGTAATGGTGGGACATGAGACAGATTCCCCGAGTTATTTTTAAGTGACTTTATGATCTCAATGACTTCCATGGGCTCAGTTGGTGCAAGATAGAAGGAATTAGGGAAATTTCCATCTAGGTAGTCCCCGGCATGGGCATTGGTATGTGGGATTTTACTGGCGAGATTAGATCCTATGTTTGAGAAGAAGTCGTTTATCTTGTTAGCTGTGTCAGTGGGATGTAATGGTGTTTCATTAGGTTTAGTTAGGACAATATTCTTGGTTTTTCTCAGTTTGTGGGTCCCTAGAATCTGAGAGAGTGTTTTCCAGGTCTATTTTATATCTCCTCTAGTGTCTGTGAATCTACTGGAGTAGTATAGTTGTTTGGCTTTTTTTATTACTTTGGTGAGAGCTGATGAATAGTGTTTAAGAGTATCTTTGTGTATTAAGCCCTGTCTATATTGCTTTTCATATTGGTGTTTCTTGTCAATGGATTTCAGAATGGTGCTGGTTAGCCATGGGCAACCAAGCCGTTTGTTTGTGATCTGTTTTGTTTTTTATAGGACAATGTTTGTTGTATAGTCTAAGTAATTTGTTAAGAAAGATGTCTGTCCAGTCATCAATACCATTGGCCTTGGAGAATTCTGTAGGCCAATCAACAGTCTCTAGGTCAGCTGTGAACTTCCTTACTGAGGCCTCGTCATGGAGTCTAAATGAGACTTTGTTGTATTCAAGTGGTGGTTTACTAATGTTTGTCAGGGGGAAGGTAGGGTAGTGGTCTGTAGTGCTATCTGTGATTATCCCTGATTTAAGGGGGGCTAGTATATTGGTCCATATGTGGTCTATTATGGTTGCACTTGTCTCAGTGAGCCTGGTTGGTTTAGTTATTGTTGGTATGAGAAGTGTGTTGTTCATATTGTTGATGAAATCAGTTAGAGGCTGATCATCTAGTAAGCCAAGGTTGATGTTGAAGTCTCCAGATAAGACAAGGTGGTGCTTATTCATTTGTCTGTTTTGTCAGCCACAGCACCGTGTCTTCCTTTGCAGATGACACCCGAATCTGCATGACAGTGTCTTCCATTGCAGACACTGCAAAGCTCCAGGCGGACATCAACCAAATCTTTCAGTGGGCTGCAGAAAACAATATGAAGTTCAACGATGAGAAATTTCAATTACTCAGACATGGTAAACATGAGGAAATTAAATCTTCATCAGAGTACAAAACAAATTCTGGCCACAAAATAGAGCGAAACACCAACGTCAAAGACCTGGGAGTGATCATGTCGGAGGATCTCACCTTCAAGGACCATAACATTGTATCAATTGCATCTGCTAGAAAAATGACAGGATGGATAATGAGAACCTTCAAAACTAGGGAGGCCAAGCCCATGATGACACTCTTCAGGTCACTTGTTCTATCTAGGCTGGAATATTGCTGCACACTAACAGCACCTTTCAAGGCAGGTGAAATTGCCGACCTAGAAAATGTACAGAGAACTTTCACGGCACGCATAACGGAGATAAAACACCTCAATTACTGGGAGCACTTGAGGTTCCTAAACCTGTATTCCCTGGAACGCAGGAGGGAGAGATACATGATTATATACACCTGGAAAATCCTAGAGGGACTAGTACCGAACTTGCACACGAAAATCACTCACTACGAAAGCAAAAGACTTGGCAGACGATGCACCATCCCCCCAATGAAAAGCAGGGGTGTCACTAGCACGTTAAGAGACCATACAATAAGTGTCAGGGGCCCGAGACTGTTCAACTGCCTCCCAGCACAAATAAGGGGGATTACCAACAGACCCCTGGCAGTCTTCAAGCTGGCACTGGACAAGCACCTAAAGTCAGTTCCTGATCAGCCGGGCTGTGGCTCGTACGTTGGTTTGCGTGCAGCCAGCAGCAACAGCCTGGTTGATCAGGCTCTGATCCACCAGGAGGCCTGGTCACAGACCGGGCCGCGGGGCGTTGACCCCCGGAACTCTCTCCAGGTAAACTCCAGGTATATGTGTAGATTTAGATTTTGCCACCGAAGTGGCTAGTTTATTGTGCACCCCATATCCATCATGTGAACGGTAGTGCAAGGACATATGGATACACGAAAGGCCCAGGAACTAGGCCCCAAAGGGTTAACAGGAATACATATGGATTTATATCTGCATATCTACAGTTCACTTATCTGTTACAAGCAAATTTAGGAAATTTGCTTAGTATATCTGGTATCTTATTTTCATTAATAAGATATCTTGACATGTCACGTAGGTTATTATACTGTCTCTCTGTATTCTTCAGTAAGTGGACAATTAAGCACATAGTGTTCAAGAGAGTGACCATATGCCTGATAACATAATTTACATTTAGTTTGATCATCATCTGTGTGTCTCCCAAACTGCCAGAAGTACTTGTAACCAAGCCTGAGCCTGGCCACTACAACATCAGTCAGTCTGTTCACATTGCACGTTGCTCCATAAACATACTTATCTACGTTCATGTTATCATAGTGGGTTATAGATCTACTCTGGATTCTAACTGCATCCTTATTATTATTATTATTATTATTATTATTATTATTTGGACATGATACATAGATACATATTTGTACAAAAGAAATACAGTGGTTGTGTGGAAAATTGCATTTACTTGGATGTATAATTATATACACAACAGTAAATGAACAATGATAACTATTATTTATCAGTTAGACAAGTAGGAATTTGGGACACTTAGGTCGCAAAAAATGTCCCCCTTCGATACCTGCCACTGTCATATCCTCATGTTGCTCTGGACCTATTAATTAAATGAAATATACATACACCAGGAATGCTGGTAAATATATAAATTTGTGGACTGAATATTAAAAAATGATTATATATAAACACAATTACATAACAGAAGGAAAATATATCTTTATATCACTCACCAATTTGACTGGATATTAAGTTGTATCATACTCAGGAAAACCTCACTAACTAAGTTTATGAAAACACTGGCCAGAATTATACACAAATCTAGAGAGCTTATCTGAGGTTCCTGGAGCTGTCTTGTCCAGTCGTCTGATATCTCAAGTTATGCAGGAATGCATGTCCAACAATTTCGCCTCCTATTTGAGAGGTGTCAGCCCAATTTCAACCTCTAGAGCACGAAAATTCTTCCCATTCACTCTAATGTTCTGTTCAATTCAAAACCAAGATGGCGAGTCCCGTCTGCGCAGACGCAGGCTTTCCGTTTTCTATGACATAAATGTTATTAAATACAGTATGGCCATCTATTTACATATAAATACTGAATTTCTGGAAAATATATACAGTATTTTCCACACTGTGGCCGGCCGGAGTTCGTTGCTAAACGATTCAAATTACTCCTTCCTTTAGGAGACAATTCCAGCCAGTTCTGGCTTGAGTGGCTGTTCTCCTAGTAGGTCTTACTACGATTTCATCTTTCGGCATCACTTGGTCTGCGTTATCTTCCATATCACTCGTGTCACTTTCCTTCAGATTTTCACTTACGTTTGGTTGAACACCAAATTCCAAGGGAATCAATTTATTAATTGTGCGTAAACTTTCCTGGCCATGACACAACACTTTGACATTCCTGACAACACCTTGTGCATCTGGGTACAATGTCAATACTTTGCCCAGAGGCCACAATGTTCAATGTTGTTCAGTGTCAATTAACACAATGTGAGAACAACGCCCAGTATTGGGCCCCTACTTAAACAAGATGGGTCCTACACAGATGACAGCAAGGAAATGAGTGAGCTACTCAAGTCCCAATATGACTCAGTTTTTAGCAAGCCGCTAACCAGACTGAGAGTCGAAGATCAAAATGAATTTTTTATGAGAGAGCCACAAAATTTGATTAACACAAGCCTATCCGATGTTATCCTGACGCCAAATGACTTCGAACAGGCGATAAATGACATGCCCATGCACTCTGCCCCAGGGCCAGACTCATGGAACTCTGTGTTCATCAAGCCTTTTCCATCCTATGGAGAGGGAGCATGGACACGGGGGTCGTCCCTCAGTTACTAAAAACAACAGACATAGCCCCACTCCACAAAGGGGGCAGTAAAGCAACAGCAAAGAACTACAGACCAATAGCACTAACATCCCATATCATAAAAATCTTTGAAAGGGTCCTAAGAAGCAAGATCACCACCCATCTAGAAACCCATCAGTTACACAACCCAGGGCAACATGGGTTTAGAACAGGTCGCTTCTGTCTGACTCAACTACTGGATCACTACGACAAGGTCCTAAATGCACTAGAAGACAAAAAGAATGCAGATGTAATATATACAGACTTTGCAAAAGCCTTCGACAAGTGTGACCATGGCGTAATAGCGCACAAAATGCGCGCTAAAGGAATAACAGGAAAAGTCGGTCGATGGATCTATAATTTTCTCACTAACAGAACACAGAGAGTAGTCGTCAACAGAGTAAAGTCCGAGGCAGCTACGGTGAAAAGCTCTGTTCCACAAGGCACAGTACTAGCTCCCATCTTGTTCCTCATCCTCATATCCGACATAGACAAGGATGTCAGCCACAGCACCGTGTCTTCCTTTGCAGATGACACCCGAATCTGCATGACAGTGTCTTCCATTGCAGACACTGCAAGGCTCCAGGCGGACATCAACCAAATCTTTCAGTGGGCTGCAGAAAACAATATGAAGTTCAACGATGAGAAATTTCAATTACTCAGATATGGTAAACATGAGGAAATTAAATCTTCATCAGAGTACAAAACAAATTCTGGCCACAAAATAGAGCGAAACACCAACGTCAAAGACCTGGGAGTGATTATGTCGGAGGATCTCACCTTCAAGGACCATAACATTGTATCAATCGCATCTGCTAGAAAAATGACAGGATGGATAATGAGAACCTTCAAAACTAGGGAGGCCAAGCCCATGATGACACTCTTCAGGTCACTTGTTCTATCTAGGCTGGAATATTGCTGCACTCTAACAGCACCTTTCAAGGCAGGTGAAATTGCCGACCTAGAAAATGTACAGAGAACTTTCACGGCGCGCATAACGGAGATAAAACACCTCAATTACTGGGAGCGCTTGAGGTTTCTAAACCTGTATTCCCTGGAACGCAGGAGGGAGAGATACATGATTATATACACCTGGAAAATCCTAGAGGGACTAGTACCGAACTTGCACACGAAAATCACTCACTACGAAAGCAAAAGACTTGGCAGACGATGCACCATCCCCCCAATGAAAAGCAGGGGTGTCACTAGCACGTTAAGAGACCATACAATAAGTGTCAGGGGCCCGAGACTGTTCAACTGCCTCCCAGCACACATAAGGGGGATTACCAACAGACCCCTGGCAGTCTTCAAGCTGGCACTGGACAAGCACCTAAAGTCAGTTCCTGATCAGCCGGGCTGTGGCTCGTACGTTGGTTTGCGTGCAGCCAGCAGCAACAGCCTGGTTGATCAGGCGCTGATCCACCAGGAGGCCTGGTCACAGACCGGGCCGCGGGGGCGTTGACCCCCGAAACTCTCTCCAGGTAAACTCCAGGTAAACAATGTCACCTGGTTGAATGGTCTGTCGATTTACTGCCTCTGTCGCACCATAAAAGTGTTCACGTAGTGTAAGAAGATATTCCTTACGCCACACATTAGACCAATGATCAATTACTTTATTTAACATTTTAAATTTATTACACAACACTGCTGCATCATTGTAATCTTCACCACTTTCTTCCGGATTATCTCTATAGACAGGGGCAGCTTTCAATTTCCTTCCACATATTAGGTGAGAAGGTGTTAATACATCTGCATCAGGTGTATCATTCATGTACGAGAGAGGCCTACTATTTATACGATTTTCTGCCTCCACTAACACTGCACGGAATTCTTCCAAATTAATTCTCTTCCGGTGTAGTACTTTGCGGAGACACCTCTTCACTGTGCCTATCAGTCTTTCGTACAGCCCCCCCCCTGCCAAGGGGCTCTAGGAGTAATAAATTTCCAGGTACACCCTCGCTGGGTTAACAGAGATTGAACATCGTTACTATTATTTAATTCTATCAAGTGTTGAGCACCTGCTACAAAATTTGTGGCATTATCCGAAATCATCAACCTCGGACAGGATCTCCTAGCTGCAAATTTTCGAAACAGCTGTATAAACTGTTCTGCAGACAAGTCCTGTGCCACTTCTAAATGAACTGCCCTAGTAGCAGTACAGGTGAACAAACAAACATACACTTTCAGTGGAACACCATTTGACGTACCTGTTAAAATTATTGGACCACTATAGTCTACACCTGTTACATCAAATGGTTTCACTAATTGTACATGCTCCTTTGGCAATGGTGGAGGACCTGGGTACATATAGGATCTGGCATCCACACGGCGACATATTACACAAGATTTAATCACCCTTTTTACACTTTGCCGTCCTTGTGGAATCCAGAAAGTTTCCCTAATACAATTTAAGGTATCTTGTACCCCACCATGCATTACATTTTTATGGGCATTTAGAACAATCAAATTTGTTAGATGATGAGTTTTGGGCAGTAAGATAGGGTGTTTAGCATAATCACCCAATTCAGCATTTTGTAACCTACCTCTGCACCTAATTACATTGTTCTCTAAATACAGCCCCAATTTCTCTATTATAGAACCTTTCACAATTTTTCTTTCCATCATCAATTTAATCTCATTTCCATAGATTTCCTCCTGTACCCTCTTTATCCAAAATTCAAGAGGATGTGAAAACTTATATGAAATATTCATCTTGTTTAGAAATTTAAACACCAACTTAGTTACATTGATTAGTTTGGGTAGAAAAGAATACCTATTTATATGAATGGCTAAGGAAGGACAAACTATTGGAGCGGTGGTCACAGTAATTTCAACAGGAGCAATATACGCCTTTTGTACAGGCCAATTAGCATTATTTGCCAACCAACTTGGTCCTTTAAACCATGATACAGCATATACAAATTTAGCATAAGGTAAACCTCGAAACAAGAAATCAGCTGGATTCTCCTCAACAGGTATATGATTAAATGTTAACATATGCCGACCCAAACTATTATACTTCTCTTGCATCTGATTAATTTCAGCGACTCTGTTTTGTACGTACACAATTTTACTGTTTCCATTATGAATCCATTGTAAGGATACCTTATTATCAGACCAAATTACAGTGTTGCTAATATTTATCTCATGCAACTTATTTCTTATATAATTAGCTAATTTGACACGTACATAAATGGCTGTTAATTCCAACTGAGGCAAGGTACGTGATTTAATTGGAGACACTTTAGTCTTAGACATAACAAGAGAAATAATACTGTTACATTGAAGGTAAGCAACTGCTCCCTATGCCAATTTTGAAGCATCACAAAAAATGTGGAGTACATTTTTCCCATTTGGATTGGCCACCTGGCGTGGGAACTCCAACATTGGAATTTTCTCATAATCGCCAATTAATTCATCCCACCTGTTAATGAATTCCTCGGGTAGAATTTCATCCCAAGCACATTTAAGTTTCCATGCTTCCTGTATTAATAATTTCCCTCTTATAGTAAGGGGTGACACTAAACCTAGTAGATCAAAACATTTGGAAACTTCAGCAAGCAAAACTCTCTTAGTTAATTTATTGGGCATACTGTAATTATTAGGTTTTAACATTAAAGGTGACGTGTGGGGCTCTGGTCCAAACAGTAATCACTAGACTCACAGCTCCCAGCACTACTGTAAGTACATGCCTGCCTTGTATTCTAGTGGATTTATTGGTTGAAAGCTTCACTTTTGACCAATAATAAACTTAGTCCTTTCAGTCTTGCTCTAGGTTGACTGTTGTTATAATCACCACATCTTTTAGGTATTGTACTTATCATGGAGAGTGATTTCTTAAGCAGTGGGTAACCTGTCTATCTTTCCAGCTTGGATGACAGAGAGGGTCACCTGCCAATCAACGAGCAGAACTGATGGAGATGGACTAACGTCCTGAGACTTCCCCTTTTTGGATTTAATTACCTGTGCACCTGTGTGAAATTGCAGGACGTAACCCCTCATCATTGCAGTGGTAAAGAACCTGCTTTCCTGTCATCGGGATATAATACTCACGGCTATACTGTGAAGAACGAACCGGTGGGTTGTAACCAACACCTGCGACCCCCCCCCCCTATCATCAGCAAAAGCTACAATTTCAACAACACAGTGTCACCAACACCAGACACCCCTATATATAATAGCGTTGAATTCAGTTATCATTTATATTTTTCATTTTTCATTTTCTTTAATGTAGGATTAATATTTCATATTTAAGTGTTTTATATTTTCTATATAATAAAGTGTTTATGTTTGTCTGTTATTATTTCTTTTTCTATTCACTAATTTTCCTGAGGAGGAGCCAGCCTGGGTAATACAGGGCTGAGTAAGCCTTCACAGTGGTAATCAAATAAGGGAGCTAGGGAATATAATATTAAAATAATGAATGTGTTACACTTTAGCACCTGAGAATAGCACCTTGATTAGTTTAACAATTGTGAATATATGAACTAAGGTAGTTATTTAAAGCTAATATAAAGGAGAACATATACAAGGGACTGAGCTAAGTAATGGTAAACAAAGTTAAATGGACAGATAGTCACTATTATATAATATTGATTTTGGAGTAAGATCTGACTTGTAATATGTATTAAGTTTGAGCAATTAATAGTACTATACAAAGTAAAAAAAAATGAGGTAGTTGGTACTAGCTAATAAGTGATAGTTCTGAGAATTGAACAATAATGTAATTGGAATATACACTAATTGCATCACATAATATAAATGGAAATAAAATAAGTAGTGGTAAACAAAATTAAAAGGATAGGTAGCAACCATAAATAACATTAATTTAGGAATAAGATTTGACTTGCAACACAAAATTTGAGCAATTAATAGCAATTAAAAAGAAGCAAAAATTATACGAGGTAGCAAGTGTGGAAAATAATGTATTTTCTGGAAAAAATACAGTGTATTTTTTATGTAAATTAGTGTAATACATTGTATTTAATAAAAATTATGTTATCGAAAATGGGAAGCCCTGCGCCTGCGCAGAGCAGAATGACTCGCCATGTTTGAACTTATTAACACAAACGTTAGTGAATAATCGGAAGAATTTTCGTGCTCTAGAGGTTAAATTGGGCTGACACCTCTCAAATAGGAGCTGAAATTGTTGGATGTGCATTCCTGCATAACTTGAGATATCAGGCGACTGGAGAAGACAGCTCCAGGAACCTCAGATAAGTTTGTTTATGTTTGTAACTCTGGCCAGTGTTATTTTCATGTATAGACGGTGAGGTTTTCTGAGTATGATACATCTTGATCTCCAGTCAGATTGGTGAGTGATATTAAGATATATTCTCCTTCTGTTATATAAATGTGTATATATATAATCATTTATTAATTTTAATATACAGTCCAAAAACATATATATTTACCAGAATTCTTGGTGATGCACATTTCATTTGTAATTATAGGTCTAGAGCAACTTGTGGATATGACAGTTGTAGGTATCGAAGGGGGACATTTTTGTGACCTAGGTGTCCCAAATTCATACTTGTATATGTAACTTTGATAAATAATAATTATCTTTGTTACCATCTGCTAGAAAAATGACAGGATGGATAATGAGAACCTTCAAAACTAGGGATGCAAAGCCCATGATGACACTCTTCAGGTCACTTGTTCTATCTAGGCTGGAATATTGCTGCACACTAACAGCACCTTTCAAGGCAGGTGAAATTGCTGATCTAGAAAATGTACAGAGAACCTTCACGGCGTGCATAACGGAGATAAAACACCTCAATTATTGGGAGCACTTGAGGTTCCTGAACCTGTATTCCCTGGAATGCAGGTGGGAGAGATACATGATTATATACACCTGGAAAATCCTAGAGGGGCTAGTACCGAACTTGCACACGAAAATCACTCACTACGAAAGCAAAAGACTTGGCAGATGATGCAATATCCCCCCAATGAAAAGCAGGGGTGTCACCAGCACGTTAAGAGACCATACAATAAGTGTCAGGGGTCCAAGACTGTTCAACTGCCTCCCAGCATACATAAGGAGGATTACCAACAGACCCCTGGCAGTCTTCAAGCTGGCACTGGACAACCACCTAAAGTCGGTTCCTGACCAGCCGGGCTGTGGCTCGTACGTTGGTTTGCGTGCAGCCAGCAGTAACAGCCTGGTTGATCAGGCTCTGATCCACCAGGAGGCCTGGTCACAGACCGGGCCGCGGGAGCGTTGACCCCCGGAACTCTCTCCAGGTAAACTCCAGGTTATGAGATACATCCAGATAAATACAATTTTCCACATTTAAATTGCCCGTTGGTCCTTCTTGAACCGGAAATAATTAGTGAAATCATTAATTAGTTAATTACTTAATTATTATATGTGAAATGACAGAAGGAGGTGGATGTTAAGTTCACAAATTTACTTAATGTGTAGTGGATTATAATTATTACAAAATTAATTTGGATAAGCCAAGTGTGGCTAAAGATTATATGAGAACAGATTATCCAACTTACGAGGTGATATAAAAAAGAACTGGAAAACCCTATCAGAAATTCTGGGAACAAAAAAGATATCACGAAATAGCGAAATAAAATTAGCAAAATCAGATGAACCCCAACTCCCACCAACAGAAACAGCAAACAGACTCAATGATTTCTTCTCCACTATAGGACAAAACCTTGCCAATAAAATCCCAAGCTCAGATACCCCACCAAATGACTACCTCACCGGCAACTACCCGAACACACTGTTCCTAGCTCCGACTAACCCATACGAAGTCTCCCTTATTATCAATGCACTAAAAAACAAGGCAGGAGATTTAAGTACTTTACCACCCTTTATATACAAAAAAGTGTCACAAGTGCTATCTCCAATCATTGCAACACTCTTTAACAAATCCATTGAATCCTCCACCTTCCCTACAGTACTCAAAATAGCAAGGGTCACCCCGATCCACAAAGGAGGAGACCAAACAGAGTTGAATAACTATAGGCCAATATCCAACTTACACCCTCTCTCAAAAATCTTCGAAAAATTAATTCATAAACGAATCTACTCCTACCTTATCTCCCAAAACATACTCAACCCCTGCCAATTTGGATTCAGGCCTAATAAAAATACTAATGATGCTATTATACACATGCTAGAACATATATACACTGCAATAGAGAAAAAAGAAGTCCCACTGGGGATCTTCATTGACTTACGTAAAGCTTTTGATACAGTTGACCATGACTTGCTCCACGTAAAATTGTCACACTATGGTATAAGAGGGCACTCCCTCAACTACCTCAAGTCATACCTCAGCAACAGAAGCCAATATGTGTACGCAAATGGGGCAAACTCTTCCGCGCAACCAATTACAGTTGGTGTCCCACAGGGAAGTGTCCTTGGCCCTCTTCTCTTTCTCCTATACATAAATGACCTTCCAAATGCTTCGCAATTACTCAAACCCACACTATTTGCAGATGACACTACATACGTCTTCTCTCACCCGAGCCCAGTCACACTAGCCAATACTGTAAATACCGAATTACAGAAAATATCTACCTGGATGAGGACTAACAAACTTACACTAAACATTGACAAGACCTACTTCATTCAGCTTGGTAACAGAGCTACAGATGTCCCTCTTAACATAATGATAAACGGATCACCTATCACAAAGCTAACAGAGGGAATATTCTTAGGGATCCACCTTGATAATAGACTCAAATTTCATACACATATACAACAAATTTCTAAGAAAATTTCCAAGACTGTAGGCATACTATCGAAGATACGGTACTATGTTCCACAGTCAGCCCTCCTGGCCCTATATCACTCTCTTATTTACCCCTATCTCACCTATGGAATTTGTGCATGGGGCTCAACAACAATTAACCATCTCAGACCACTAATTACCCAACAAAAGGCTGCAGTTAGAATGATAACAAATTCTCACTACAGGCAGCACACTCCACCAATATTCAATACACTAAACCTACTCACCATACAAAACATCCATACTTATTACTGCACCTATTACATACATAGAACACTTAACTCTGATATTAACCCTCCCCTCAAACATCTCCTTGCCAACCTCAACAGAACACATGACCATAACACAAGGCACAGATCACTCTTTGATGTTCCTCGTGTTCATCTCACACTATGCAAAAACTCAATGCACATAAAAGGCCCTAAAATCTGGAATTCATTACCTGTAAATATAAAAGAAACACTACCTGTTTATAAATTCAAGTCTCTACTCAAAGATCACTTACTCACCCAAAACCAAATAAATACTGAATAACTGAACCTTATAAATTGTATATCTTAAATGTTTCTCACAATTATATCACATAAATGTTAAACCTAAAACCGAATCTAACTTTATTATTTTTTAAATACACTACCTAACAGAATCCTTCATATGACTGAATGCAACCATATGACCTGTCTTTGTAATACTCACTTGTGCTTTATAGTAATCTGTTTACATTAAAGTTTTATCACTGACTTTATCATTGCTTAGTTAATCTTAAGTTAATTTTAAGCCAGCCCGTAATGCTATGCATAGTATAAGTGGCTTTGGCATGCTGCTCTTATCTGTATTTTTTTTTTGTACCTCTGTATGTGTGCTCAAATTTATAATAAATAAATAAATAAATAAATAAATGTGTATAATATTAATTTTGGTATGCCAAATTCTGGCAAGGATTTATATTAATTTGTATAATATTAATTTTGATAAGCCAAGTCTGGCTAAAGGTTTGTATTAATGTACATTAAAAATCTATATTATAATTTTCTTACATGTAATTGCAAAGCTCAAGTGTAGCTAGGATTTATTCAAAGGTAAGTTGTACTATTTACCTTTATAAAGTGCATAATTTAGTACATAAGCTGTGTTATTAATTAAGTTGAATTTAATACATTGCATCATGGCTGAAAATGAGGAAATTAATATAGAAGACAAATATATGGAATACAGAGCAAAGAAAGTATCACTACAGGCTAGAAAAGGTCATGTAACCAAAGCATATAATAAGTGCTTGGAATTAATGAATCAAGAAACTGTGAATGCTGATGATTTAAAGTTGTATTTAGATGCTTTGGGGAATAGATATGATTCATACAAATTATATTACAACAAATATGAAAGATATTTATTAGTAAACTGTGTAGATGAGACGGAAGTAGATCTTATGACTAATCAGTATTATGAATTAGAGGAAAAGATTCTTTCTTGTAAAAGTCAGGCCTTGAATAAATTAAAATGTGTAAACCAGGCAGTTAATCAATCTGCTCCAACAAATAAGATGTATTTACCAAATCTCCCAGAATTATGTTTACCTGTATTTAATCCTGGAGAAAATTGGGAGGAGTTTTGGTCAATTTTTAAAGCAGCTGTGCATGATAGGAGTGATCTAGCCTGTGTAACTAAATTATTTTATCTCAAAGGACAGATTAGAGGAGATGCTAACATACTCGTACAAGCCTTTCCCTATGTAGATGATTCTTACAAGGAAGCAGTTGACTTGTTGAAAGTCACTTATGGTGATACAGAACAAAGTAGGTTGGATCTAGTGAATATCATTGTTAATTTAAAATCTTCAGATCACACTTACAAAGGTTTACAGCAGTTTAGAGCTAAACTGGAGAGCACTCTCAAAACTTTAAGTAATAAATATAATCTGAAGGAATCAGACGGGTTATTGAATGCCATGGTACAGAATAAATTAAGCTATAAAACACTTGAATGGCTCTCAAACAAATATCACAAGGGTTATTTTGGTCTGGAGGAAATAAGACTAGGTCTACAAGAATTAATTGTTCAGTTGCAGACCAGCCAACCAACTCATTTTAAAGATGCAACACATGATAACTCTGAGGTATCTGTCAAGTTTCACAAAGGGAAAAATTATCCCAATGTTAATAATCAAAATTCATTTCCTAAAAAGAGTTGCATAGGTGCATATCAAGTAGCAGGAATCATAAATAATGATTCTCCACAAGGTAAGAAGAATAAGTGCCCTCCTAAGGGTAGTCCAGTTAATAAGAAACCAGTCAAAGAAAAGAGAGATTGTCTTTTCTGCAAGGGTACTTATTTTTCTAAGAATTGCAATGCAAAAAAATTCATGGAATGATAAAGTTGAAAGATTGGAGGAACTTGACAGATGTATCAGGTATTTAGGTAATCACAATGTAAAGGGCTGTCATGCCAAACTAAACAACTGTTATCAATGTCACAAAGGAAGACACCATATAGTCATGTGTAAAGGTCTATATGATAATGTTGATAATAATGATAATGTTGACAATCCTGGCACAACAGTGGCTAATGTAAAAATTGCTGCTAATGTTAATAATGAAGGTTTTGCTGAAGCAACCTTACCTGTGTTACAGGTAAAAATTTATGATAAAAGGCATAAATCAAAAAATGTAAATGCATTATTGGACCAGGGATCCCAGCATACTTTCATAAAACGTAAATGTCTTGATGGTATGAAAGCACAGATGGGAGATCCCACAACTTTAAAATTATCTGGTTTCCTCTCGGATAAAAGGGCTCAATTGTATGACACTGTTTATGTAACTGTCAGGTTAGGCAGTGAGAAAAAACGTGTTAATGCAGTAATTGTAGATAGACTTCCAGAGAAAATATCCACAGTAGGGCTTAGTAAAGCTACAGAAAGACTTTCACATGATGTAAATTTAGCACCTTATGGTGTAAGTGATGATTCTGTAGGCCCAATAAATATTTTGATAAGTAGTGACTATTATGCCTCCTTTGTAAAGGGTATGGTAAAGAAATGTGGTGTCACCCTTTTAAAGACTGCAGGAGACCATGTAATGTATGGTAGGATTCCTCGTAATAATAATGCATGACTAGAGGAAACTACCAATACCATAACTGTGTGTCTTACTCATGAAATCGTACCCCAGTATAATTCTTCCATAGAGGATGGTGTTGAGCCAGTGCATAAATTGTGGGAATTAGACAGCATTGGAATAAATGTAAAGGAAGAAAGTCCAGATGATTCTTTTACTTAGGAACAATACCTGAGAGATGTAAAATTTGAATCTGGACAATACTGGGTACGACTTCTGTGGAGACAACCATCTGGAGTTTACCTGAAGAAAGTTCTGGGGGTCAACGCCCCCGCGGCCCGGTCTGTGACCAGGCCTCCTGGTGGATCAGAGCCTGATCAACCAAGCTGTTACTGCTGGCTGCACACAAACCAATGTACGAGCTACAGCTCGGCTGGTCAGGTACTGACTTTAGGTACTTGTCCAGTGCCAGCTTGAAGACTGCCAGGGGTCTCTTGGTAATCCCCCTTATGTATGCTGCGAGGCAGTTGAACAGTCTTGGGCCCCTGACACTTACTGTACGGTCTCTTAACGTGCTAGTGACACCCCTGCTTTTCATTGGGGGGATGTTGCGTCGTCTGCCAAGTCTTTTGCTTTCGTTGTGAGTGATTTTCGTGTGCAAGTTCGGTACTAGTCCCTCAAGGATTTTCCAGGTGTATATAATCACGTATCTCTCCCGCCTGCATTCCAGGGAATACAGGTTCAGGAACTTCAAGTGCTCCCAGTAATTGAGGTGTTTTATCTCCGTTATGCGCACCGTGAAGGTTCTCTGTACATTTTCTAGGTCAGCAATTTCACCTACCTTGAAAGGCACTGTTAGTGTGCAGCAATATTCTAGCCTAGATAGAACAAGTGACCTGAAAAGTGTCATCATGGGCTTTGCATCCCTAGTTTTGAAGGTTCTTATTATCCATGCTGTCATTTTTCTAGCAGCTGCTATTGATACAATGTTATGGTCCTTGAAGGTGAGATCCTCCGACATGATAACTCCCAGAATTGCCCACTAATTACAGAATGGCATATGGACAGTTAAAGGCTCAGCTCCGCGAACTGAGTAAGACACCAGAATTGTTAACTGCCTATAATGATATAATTGCTGAGCAATTAATTGATAAATTTATAGAAGAGGTACCTCCTGAGCAAGCCAAAATTTATGGTCACTATTTGCCACATCACGGAGTGAAGAAGGATTCTAAGACCACTCCTCTGAGGATTGTATTTAATTGTAGTGCCAGGAGTAACAAAAATGTACCTAGTTTAAATGACTGTTTGATGACAGATCCGTCGTTGACAGAAAAATTAGGAGATATCTTGTTAAATTTCAGGATGAAGAATTATGCCTTTATGGCTGACATAAGTAAAGCTTTCCTAAGAGTGGATTTACAAGAGGCTGACAGGGATTATACCCGGTTCTTATGGCCTGAGAATCCTAGTGAGCCACTTAGCCCTCCGAAAGCCTTTCACTTTAGGAGCATATTATTTGGTGCTACCTCCAGTCTGTTCCTACTTCAAGCGACGATAAATGCACACCTTAAACATATGGGAAGTCCATTGAGTAAAGTAATGAGCAAACAATTTTATGTGGACAATTACCTGGGTGTGACATCAACTGAAAAGGAACTGTTAATGACTTATGGAGAGGCTAATAAAATAATGCAAAGTGCAAATATGCCTCTGAGGGAATAGAATAGTAATTCATCCAAATTAAAGGACAAAATAAGTAAAGATTTCCCTGGAGATGAAGTGCCAAAATGTAGTAATGTATTGGGATTAACTTGGGATACTGAGAGAAATTTGTTAATGTTAAAACCTAATAAAATTACAGTATGCCCAATAAATTAACTAAGAGAGTTTTGCTTGCTGAAGTTTCCAAATGTTTTGATCCACTAGGTTTAGTGTCACCCCTTACTATAAGAGGGAAATTATTAATACAGAAAGCATGGAAAATTAAATGTGCTTGGGATGAAATTCTACCTGAGGAATTCATTAACAGGTGGGATGAATTAATTTGTGACTATGAAAAAATTCCAATGTTGGAGTTCCCACGCCAGGTGGCCAGTCCAAATGGGAAAAATGTACTCCACATTTTTTGTGATGCTTCAAAATTGGCATATGGAGCAGTTGCTTATCTTCAATGTAATAGTGTTATTTCTCTTGTTATGTCTAAGGCTAAAGTGTCTCCAATTAAATCACGTACTTTACCTCAGTTGGAATTAACAGCCATTTATGTAGGTGGCAAATTATCTAATTATATAAGAAATAAGTTGTTAGTTTAATATGTTTATTATGCACCCCATACCCATCCTGTGGGTGGTAGTCAAAAGATTACAAAGGTACATAATGGGTCCAGGGACTGGACCCCAAAGTTATGATAGCTGAACTAGTTACAAAGGTAATGAACTCCAGGTAGTATAATAGTATAATAGTTTGGGTCAGCATATGTTAACATTTAATCATATACCTGGTGAGGAGAATCCAGCTGATTTCTTGTCTCGAGGTTTACTTTATGCTAAATTTGTAAATGCTATATCATGGTTTAAAGGACCGAGCTGGTTGGTAAATAAAGCTAATTGGCCTGTACAAAAGGCATATATTGCTCCTGTTGAAATTACTGTGACCACCACTCCAATAGTGTGTCCTTCTTTAGCCATTGATATAAATAGGTATTCTTCTTTACCCAAACTAATCAATGTAACTAAGTTGGTGTTTAAATTTCTAAACAAGATGAATATCTCATATAAGTTTTCACATCCTCTTGAATATTGGATAAAGAGGGTACAGGAAGAAATCTATGGAAATGAGATTAAATTGATAATGGAAAAAAAATTGTGAAAGGTTCCATAATAGAGAAATTGGGGCTGTATTTAGAGAACAATGTAATTAGGTGCAGAGGTAGGTTACAAAATTCTGAATTGGGTGATTATGCTAAACACCCTATCTTACTGCCCAAAACTCATCATCTAACAAATTTGATTGTTCTAAATGCCCATAAAAATGTAATGCATGGTGGGGTACAAGATACCTTAAATTGTATTAGAGAAACTTTCTGGATTCCACAAGGATGGCAAAGTGTAAAAAGGGTGATTAAATCTTGTGTAATATGTTGCCGTGTGGATGCCAGATCTTACATGTACCCAGGTCCTCCACCATTGTCAAATAAGCAATTTGAGTCATTTAGCAACGAACTCCGGCCGGCCGCAGTGTGGAAAATAATGTATTTTCCGGAAAAAATACAGTGTATTTTTTATGTAAATTAATGTAATACATTGTATTTAATAAAATTTATGTTATCGAAAATGGAAAGCCCTGCGCCTGTGCAGAGCAGAATGACTCGCCATGTTTGAACTAGTTAACACAAACGTTAGTGAATAATCGGAAGAATTTTCGTGCTCTAGAGGTTAAACTGGGCTGACACCTCAAATAGGAGCCGAAATTGTTGGATGTGCATTCCTGCATAACTTGAGATATCAGGCGACTGGACAAGACAGCTCCAGGAACCTCAGATAAGTCCGTTTATGTTGTAACTCTGGCCAGTGTTATTTTCATGTATAGACGATGAGGTTTTCTGAGTATGATACATCTTGATCTCCAGTCAGATTGGTGAGTGATATTAAGATATATTCTCCTTCTGTTATATAAATGTGTATATATATAATCATTTATTAATTTTAATATACAGTCCAGAAACATATATATTTACCAGAATTCTTGGTGATGCACATTTCATTTGTAATTATAGGCCTAGAGCAACTTGTGGATATGACAGTTGTAGGTATCGAAGGGGGACATTTTTGTGACCTAGGTGTCCCAAATTCATACTTGTATATGTAACTTTGATAAATAATAATTATCTTTGTTACCATCTGCTAGAAAAATGACAGGATGGATAATGAGAACCTTCAAAACTAGGGATGCAAAGCCCATGATGACACTCTTCAGGTCACTTGTTCTATCTAGGCTGGAATATTGCTGCACACTAACAGGACCTTTCAAGGCAGGTGAAATTGCTGACCTAGATGACCATTTGAGATGGTGTGTTGTTGTCCTGTTGATGTTTTCCATACTAGTATTTTCCCATCTCGAGTGAAACACTGATGTATTTTGTTTTCCTGTTTAAGTTTTCTCAACCTGAACAGAAGGTTTTGACGTTTTCTCCTTAGACACTCGTTGATGAATACTCCATTTTTCATTGTAATTGTTGATTTAATTAAGTTCTTTCTTTTATCATATGAATGAAGTCTGATTATAATACTGTGTTTTCTACCTTGTTTTCCTAGCAAATGTGTTTCTTTGATTTCATTGTTTTGCACGATAACTTTTACGTGGTCCTGTATTATCCTGACAGCAGTTTCTTTGCACTGTTCTTGGGTTATGTCACTAGGAATGTGTGGACTGTTTATTATAACTGCATCAGACAACTTATCTTGTTCGGTTTTGTCATCTTGGAAATCAAAGTATTCATTCAGTCGAGTGTGCATGTTCTGATTCCAGTCCTTGATTGCTTTTTCAACCTTCATATTTAGGGTTGTTATTTGCTCAGTGTGACTGGCTATAGCTGTTTTCAGAGTATTTTCTGTGTCAGCACTTCCTGATGTAATCTTACCTAATCTTAAGTTAATTTTAAGGCCGCCCATAATGTTCTACATACAAGGGGCTTTTGACATGTACACCCAACCACTATATTTCTTTGTACAGCTATGTATCATGTCCAAACTAAATAAATAAACAACTAAATTTAGTTGATGTCCGCTTGGAGTCTAGCAGTGTCTTCGATGGAGGTCACTGCCATAGTGATCCGGGTGTCATCGCAAAGGAAGGCACGGAGCTATGGCTTACATCTCTGTCTATGTCAGAAATGAGGATGAGGTGTGTTAGTGTGGTGGTGGTGAGCACCATCTAGTGGGTGGGTGGTGTAGTGCTGGGTGGTGTTAGTGTGGTGGTGGTGAGCACCATCTAGCGGGTGGGTGGTGTAGTGCTGGGTGGTGTTAGTGTGGTGGTGGTGAGCACCATCTAGTGGGTGGGTGGTGTGGCATGCAAAGAGTATGTAACCTTTATTCGGCGCATGTACACACCCTCATTTACAGGCTATCTCCCCCAATCTCCCCTCAATCTTAAAATAATGAATCCTGTGATACTCCAATACTGAAACTATGTACTGTGCCAAAACAAAAGCATTTACATTGCTAAACTCACAAACTAGTATTTAGTCGCTTAGCCATAATACCAACTTACCTCATAATTTGTAATATTTTACAATTAAGAATAAAACTAAGTCTGCCCGAAATGCCTAGCCATGCTAAGCGTTCTAGTGGTACACTCTGTAATCACTATTTTACTACATGTAAACCACACAATAACCAAATTTCTGTAAACTCAGCATTGTAATCCTTATAGAGAAAAAACTTTGAATTTGAATTTGAATTTGAACCAGCGAACCAGGTAAGTAAGTTTATTCAGGTATACACAAATACAGTTACATAGAATTATCATACATAGCAGCATATGTGTAGAGAACCTAGGATAACCCAAAAAAGTCAGACAGAGTGACTTATTTCCATTGGGGTCCTAAGGTAACTAAGGTAACTAAGAGTTGACGATGGGGCCCCGTCGTTCAACTAGTAACCAGATTCCAGCCAATAAGAAGATGGTTTTGGCAATCGCAGAGGTTATGTGGGTACCACTCTCCTGTCTGCCCTTGTCATTCCCATTCTAGAGCTGGTTGAAGCACGGTCTGCTCTCTTGTGGCTTCTATTCTGCCTTGCTTACCGTGGAGTGCACTAATACCTATCACTGTACATAGTGTATATAGTGTACATACTTCTGTTCTAAATTGGTGAAGGATAATATAAGCCAAAACCTTTCTGCTGTGTTTATTTTGCTCCCTTTACACCCAGGATAACAGGCCATTTGGACTCCTGGGTTGTAATATGGGTAGCCTGTCCGAGAGCTGGAGCTGGACTTAGAGAAAGGGTTGAGCCTAGGGTGAAGCTGGTAGCAGGAACATTGTGCAGCTTGCTGTCTGGCATTGCATTAGCTTTGCCAACGCTTTACAAACTTTGCGTGTCAGTTACTTTGCTATGGTCAGCCTTGCTATTGTGTGATCGTTCAACAGCTCGCTACTAACTTGTTCGGTGTGCTTACTTCGCTACGGTCAATCTTGTAGAACAGTGTGTAGCTTGCTGTCTGGCATTGCTTTACAAAGTTTGTGTGTCAGTTGCTACTAGCCTGTTCGGTGTGAAGAATTTTGCAGTCAGCTTTGCTATTGTGTATCCACCTTGTATGCGTATTCTGCAATCGTACTGTACATAGCTAAGCGTGTTCTGCAAATAACATTAAGTTGGGGTATTCTGCAATCGTACTGTGCATAGCAAATAACTTATGCCACCTAGACGAGTCAGACGTCTGGTGTCGGCATATACTTTGCATAACCTACCTAAATTGTCCCTACAGCATTGTTGGAAAATTGGTCGTTCCATTGGCATTAAATACAAACGCACTCTCACAGCTGTGCAACTGCGTTCACTGATTGCTGACAAACTTCGAGAAGAAGAGATGGCACATCAGACTCCTCCCTCTACGGGAGCTAGGGCAAAAACTACTATGTTCTCGCAGGAGAAAGATGATATATCAACGGAGCAAAATAGTCAGTATAGCGCAGCAGGGTTGTCTCGAGGTGAATCAGCGGTGTTGGCACTTGAGCTGGCAAAAATCAATCTTGAGCAGACTAGGGAACAGAGAGCATTCGCAAAAGAAGAATTTGATAGAGAAAGAGAAAGGAGGCAGTTTTCGCATTCTGTAAATGATTTTAGCTTACCGAAAGCAGTACAGCTTGTTCCCCGCTTCAATGAGGCCGAACCAGAACGATTTTTCGAAAGCTTCGAAAATCAGGCTCGAGCCTTGAGGTAGCCGGAACAGCACTGGGCATCGTTGGTTCACACAGCATTGTTTGGTAAGGCACAGGAATTTACGTCAGTGTTAAATGACGCTGAATTTTCTGATTATCAAGTAGTGAAAACCACAGTTTTGGGAGCATATACATGTATCCCAGCTAAGTACAAAAAATTATTTAAATTAGGCAGGCGACAGCTTGGTCAATCCCTAGTTGATTTTGTACGACAACAGACCGAAGCTTTTACCAGCTGGTATAAAGCAAGTGGTGTCGCCACCTTTGAGGAGCTGGTACAGCTTATTCTGATTGACAACCTGCTGGAGTCTGTGGGACCAGAGGTTCGAGTCTTTCTGCAGGATCGTGACTTAACCACTGCATTGGAAGCAGCCAGGTTGGCTGATACCTCCGAAACTAACCGCTCCTTGTCCGAGCGGTCCCGTCTCTCTTTTCAACAGCCTGGCATGAGCAGAGATCTTCAACCTTGGAGAATGAAGTGCCAGCCGGAGGGAGAACGTCTACGTCAGCCAACTAAGTCACCTGGTGAGCCACGCTTCTCAACTTATGGTCCATCTGCTGAGAGACAAACTACTCAACATGGTGCTTCTCGACAACAGTATCCAGAGAGACACAAGCCAGAGCGACACCAGTTGCAACGTCAGCAGGGAGTAAAGGGTAAGCCTGTCGTCTGCTTCCTCTGTAACAAAGTAGGTCAAACCCGTCCCAACTGCACCCACAAACCCCAACCCATTGGGAAAATCTCTAATATCCCTAGTAACATGTCCCCGAGAGAAGTAGAAAAAGGGATGGCCCCTTATTATTGTAAGAGTCTTATTTCCCTTCAGGAAAACTCAGAAACAACTGAAGTCAAAACCTTTAGAGATACTGGAGCATATTGCTCTCTTACAAGAGAGGGAATATTACCCCTCTCTAAGAACACTTCCTTGAATTCCTCTGTTTTATTGGAAGCATTTGGAGGAGCTATATATTCTGTCCCTTTGCATAAAATTTATGTACAGTGCAAATATTACACTGGGTACTTGACTGTGGGTGTATCCAAAGGATTCCCCATGAAAGATGCTGTTATTACTGGGTAATAACATTACTACTGCTAGTGTGTGTCCTGAACCTATAATGATTAATTCTTCTCTGGTGTTGCCATAACTCGGGCAACATCCCAAGGGTTGTCTGGCGAGAATGTTGGCCTATCCTTAGACGACTCCGATCTCGGAATAGCCACGTTGTTTTATGAGGCACACTGGCCGGAGCCTTGTAAATCAAGTGAACAGACCGCGATCAAGCCTTCCTATTCCCAGGTTGCAGGATTGCCAGATATGTTTCCATCCCCGAGGGACTGTCCTTCCGAGAGGAACAACGAAAGGACCCTTCTTTAAAATTCGCTTTTCAGGCAGCCATGGGTAAATCCTCTTTGGATCATCCGGTCAAGTATGAAGTTAAAAACGATTATTTGATCTGCACTGAGACTGGTAAGGAGATAGAGGGCCGGCAATTGTCTGACAGGTTAGTGGTTCCAACAAAGTTTAGACCTGAAATATTGAATATAGCTCATAATACTTCATTAGGCCACTTAGGAATTACTAAAACCTTGTATAGAATCACAAAAAATTTTATTGACCAAAATTAAAGCAGGATGTGAAGAACCATATCAGGTGTTGCCGATAATGTCAGCAAGTAGGGAAACCTGGACATTCCATTAAACCTGTACCTCTCCAACCTATACCTGCTGATGGAGAACCTTTTGCAGATTTAATTATAGATTGTGTAGGTCCACTACCTAGGTCAAAGTCTGGAAATCAGTATTTATTTACCATTATGGATAGAGTAATCAGATATCCTGAAGCAATTCCCATGTGCAGTATTAATACTAAAGCTATTCTCAAAGCTTTAACAAAATTTATTTTTTGTTTTGGCATTCCTAAAACTATTCAAAGTGATCAAGGTACTAACTTCACTGCCAAAGCATTTAGGGAAGCATTAACTATGTTAGGGATAATCCACAACTTATCCACTGCCTATCATCCTCAATCCCAAGGCGCCTTGGAAAGTTTCCATCAGACGTTAAAAACCATGATGAGAACTTTTTGCATGCATTTTCCTACAGACTGGGATGAATCACTACCTTTGTTGCTGTTCTCAGTACGAGAAACGGTGCAAGAGTCTACAGGGTACAGTCCGTTTGAGCTGATCTTTGGGCACAATGTATGAGGTCCTCTTCGGGTGCTCAAAGAAGGATGGATGGGAGAAGACGTTAGCTCAACACTCTACAACCCATCTTTAAGGTTGCAGGTGGCACGTCAGTTAGCCAAGGCTAACCTAAAGACAGCTCAAAATAAGATGAAACAGAGGTATAACAGAAATGCACAATTCCACTCCTTCCATCCAGGAGACAAGGTGTTGGTGCAGGAACCTATACCTGGCCACACCTTGAAAGCTAGATTTACGGGACCTATGCAGATTGTAAGTAGATTATCTGATGTAAATTATGTGGTAGCTCCCATTGATAAGACCTCAAAAACTAAAACTTACCACATTAATCAATTAAAATCTTTTCATACACCAGATAAAGTCCCAGTAATGACTCTGTCCTCTACCTCTGAGGACGACTCTGATTCTTTGCACTCTATCTCTGAAATTAATGTTAAACTTTCAAATTCTGTCCTCCTCAAGGACCCTAGCCCTTTAATGGAGGGACTATCTGAAACTCGAGCAACAAGTTTAACTGAGCTTCTACAGTCATATCCTAATATTTTTTCGGATGTGCCGAAAAAATGTACGTTAGGTTATCATGACGTAGATGTGGGGAACTCTAAACCTATTAAACTCTCCCCCTACAGAGCTAATCCTGAAAAGCAGAGGCTGCTTCAGCAGGAAGCAGTTCCTGATCAGCCGGGCTGTGGCTCGTACGTTGGTTTGCGTGCAGCCAGCAGCAACAGCCTGGTTGATCAGGCGCTGATCCACCAGGAGGCCTGGTCACAGACCGGGCCGCGGGGGCGTTGACCCCCGGAACTCTCTCCAGGTAAACTCCAGGAAGTAGAATTTCTGTTAAAGCATGGTTTAGTGGAGGAGTCATCTAGTTCATGGGCTTCACCGTGCATCCTTGTTAAAAAGGCTGATGGAGGGTTTCGAATGTGTACAGACTACTGTAAGGTGAATGAGGTCACAATCACAGATGCTTACCCTCTTCCTCGTCTGGATGACATAATTGACTTTGTGGGTAAGGCTACTTTTGTGTCCAAGTTAGATCTCCTTAAAGGTTACTATCAGGTACCTTTGACGGATAAGGCGAAGGAAATCTCTGCCTTCGTAATTCCAGGAGGTC